>NC_054382.1:14105255-14441193 GCF_017654675.1 Xenopus laevis
AGTGATCTTAGTTAGAAAGGTATTCGAAACAACCTTAGGCCCAGAGCAACACACTGGTGTTTACACAACCCAGTTCCTTCCATTATGGTGAAAGTTGATAATTGACCTTGTATCTGACCCACAAAATGAAAATAAATGCTGAATAAATATTGGCTTAACCTACTCTTTAAAGGGATACAAACATTCCATAGTATGGGCGTTTTTTTTGCCATGGCTGTTTGAAGTGAGTTATGCACTGTAAATGACCTCTGTACGCCTTTCCTTTACTTAAGGTATTGATTTATACCATTACTGACATACGTTATTGATATATACCAAAACTTCTTTTAAAGCAACAGTTGCTTGGGTCTTTTCAAAAACAGATAAGGTGGCCATAGATTTTTTAAAGATCTTTTTGTTATCGTTAGACCAAGCTTATCTTGAAACAATCGTTTAAATGTCCGATTTCTCCATTAACTAAAAAGACCATTTCAAGTGATATTGTCTAGTTAAAGAAAAACTGTGGGTAGCCACCTGCTTGGCCCAGCAAACAATTGAACAATGGATATATTTCACTGTGACCAATAAAAATCTTCTAACTTGCCTGATCGATTTTCTGACAAATGTCGGATGAAAAATCGTTAGATGCACGATCGTTGGGTGCCCACTAACCTCACGATAATTTCACGGATTTGTTGGATCTCACTAAGATCATCGTTAAGGAGAGAAAAATCTTAACATCTATGGTAAGGTTCATATTCCCTGTTATAGCACAATGGGTACTGTTTGCTTTTCGCATTGCATTCACTTGTCAGAATCAGTTATTTAAACCTAATCATATAAAGATGTCTAAGATGTCTTCTATATTTGGGCCTGAGATTATCCAAGTGTGTCAATGCCCCTGCACCATTGGGTTTCATTCAACTCTGACATCCACAATCGGATTAATGATGGTAAGTAAAGTACATCAATGCCAACCTGGTTATGTTGTGGGTGTTACAGTCCTCCATCTTTCCCTACTACCTAAAGAGATTAATGGCAAACAGATGGCCAGAGATGGGGAGTATTGAATGGAATATAAGGTCATGTGACTATTCTTCAATATTCTCATTGGCTTGCCAAACCCCATGTTAAAGAAGGGTCTTTTACTTATGAGACACAGGGGCAAAGTCACTAAGAATCGTAGTTGCGCCAGGCGCAACTTCGCCGCACTTCGCCAGGCGTAGTTTGGCCAGCGCTCCGCAAATTCACTAAAATCCGAAGTTGCGTACAGGGGTAACGTAAGGTTGTGAAGTTGCGCTAGCGTTGATTTGCTAAGCGAAGCGAAGTTACGCTAGCGATGGTTAATTTGCATATGGCGCCAAATTCAAATTTCAATGGAGGAATACGTAGAATCACTACAAATGCCTGGGAAACCTTCAAAACATCAAATACATTTTTTTTTTTGCCCTACACATGTGCCCCCTGTATAGTTAAGTTGCCATGAGTTAGGAAATGTAGGGGGGAAGGAGGGGAGCCCCAAAAATTTTTTCGATCTTTTTCAGCCTATCACCCATAATATAGAAAAAACGCCAGCGTTTTTTGGGACTTAGAAAAAATTTGACCTTTTTTTGAAGCAATCCCTATCTACTCTGTTGCGCTTCGCCTGGTCTGAGGTGGCGAAGGAAGTCTGGTGTAAAAGGTAGCGTTCAGTACACTGCGCGCGTTATTGAATTTGCGTAGTTACATCCGTAGCGAAAATTCGCCAGGCATAAGGGTGTGAAGTAACACTAGCGAATTTACGCCAGCGTTCGTTAGTGAATTTGCGAAGTCTGGTGTTCCTGTGCATGGAGTCTGCTCTGTACCATGGAACTACTGCCACATTCAGGGTGGTGATCCAAGTTTCAGGGCTCCCCACTGGGGCGTAACTACAGAGGAAGCAGACCCTGCAGCTGCAGGGGGGCCCAGGAGGTATAGGGGGCTCCACGAGACTCTAATTAATGAGCAATGTCAACATTAATTAGTTAAACAGGACAACCTCTGGATATGTTGAGGCCCTAAAATGAATTTGCTGTGGGACCCAGTAACATCTAGCTATGCCACTGGCTCCCCAGTTTCAATAGATGTGTTTGTAAAAAATCATCAGGGTAGGCTGGGTGGATGCAACTATTTGGTAAGTTCAAGGAGCATACTGAGACACAAGGGCGTCAATACATGTGTTTGTGTGCATTCATTTTAATGTGACCACACTTGCAGTTGTAAATGAACCTCTTTGACTGCTGCGAGGCAAAAACATTTGTAGAATTTCAAAATGAAACTATCTCCAAATTTGATTTGTGTGCCTCACCTCTACATAGGATATACCTTGGAACAGGCATTTAACCAGCACCAGTCTCCGAGCTGGCATAAGGCTGACAGGGGGTGATGGGATATATAGTCTAACAATTGCAGGGAGATTGCAGGTTCAACATGATTTACATTTTTGTGCTGAGGTTGGGCACTGTAGCGTTCCTGTATTGCCATGGACTGCCAATGCTCTTACCCAGTGGCCTAAACAAAGCAGCACCTACCAAGGAGTGAAGAAGTGGTCATGCTAAATAAGAAGTTGCTACTGTTGTGAAAGATCCCCCTGAAGATGAACAGACATATCTATGAGATCTACATCCATACAGTACACCCTTGGCTGTCCCATCATGCAGAAAATTAATTTGCAATCTCTCATCCTTGAGTTGCCAACACATTTTATTGTTAAATTCATTAAACCCATTTGCTAACTACAATTTGCATGGGTGACCATTATCTCATGCCACATTAAGGCTACTCAACAGCAGCTATGCCATTGGCTTAATACTCAGAACTGACTTCTCAAGGGCATATCTGCACAATTTCAACACTGCTAGTATTTGGGAGAGGGTTGGGGAATGGTGTGTCACCAGAGATCTCTGATGTCTCATTTACTTGCAATGGGCAGACTCACTGTACTGACAATTCTATTCAGGGGCTGGGCCCTGAAGATACAGCAATCACTTTGCTTTTATATGGCGACTCGCTGACACCCATAGACTCTAATTACGGTTGCCATCTGGCCAGTATATTACTGGCCTGGCCGGTAAAAAGTAAGCTTTATCCCAATGTTATTAATAGGGGAAATCCATAAAAATATAGGAAGCCCAATATTTTTTTCAAGTTAAGGTGGCAACCCTAACTCTAACAGACAGTTACATAGTTACATAGTTAAAAAAAATGTTGCACGGTTTGAAAAATTGTTGTGCAAAAAATTTACTTCAATGTGTTTGGTGAATTTATTGCCATTTCGCAACAAAACAAGATGGGTCAGATTTGCCTATTCACACTAGTGACAATTTATCATTCAAAGCTGACCTGTAGTTTATAAATGGTATAGTAATAAACAGCTCAGCGAATGCTACAGTTCTTGTTACCTATTGTACCTATCTGTATGCATCATTCCCTGATCTGCTGCTTGAAAGCAAACAACTGAAGGCTCCTATACTACTGAGGGCAAGGTATGAAAAGCAGGAGCCAAGAGCCATGACATTTTGATACTTTGAAATGTTTTCCCACAGGGTGGATACAGACACTTCTCTTTGGTTGTCCTACAACGTTGCACAGTATTGTTTACTGGAGGGGCAGCATATGGGCAAGATGTAGAGGTCCCCTGGCACACTGCATACTGGAGGAGTGTCAAATGTTTAGCATATGGGTTGCCCCTGATACCCCTTATGCATCATTCCTGATAACCAAGGTGCAGAATTTTAATTCACAGTAGATGGAAGAGTTTTGTGTATGGGCTTTTAGCGTGTGAAGGGTGTGTCCATTGACGCTCCAGGTCTTACATCCATGCCCATAGTTTATTTACTATTTGCTTACTAATATTTTTTTCTTTTTACCAATTCGGTTCTTGCGTTGGCAGCTTGTTGGTCCATGCATGGGACCTTCGGGAGGGGCTACTAATAGGCAAGTTTGAAAATATTACCAGACAAGACTGAATCTCCACATTGATACAGTCGTAGTCTAACAGGCCTCTTGTAGGGCCAAGTTACTATCAGATCAGCCCAAGTGGCCGAATCAGGCAGAGACCTGCTAGTTAAGTGACATCGCAAAATGAACAGGTCTCAACTTCTATGGCCAGCTTAAGACATAGAAGTATATTGATTTCTGAATCAATATTGTTCCATAAAGAACTATGGAGCTGCCAAAGTAAAGTACTATACAGTTTTTGTTACAGAGAACAGATGGCAATTTAGCATATGCTCTCAATGTTACACTGTTAAGTGGCGAGTTTAACCTTAAAAATAAACATTTCACATGCACTAGACATAACTGGCCATTTCAAACAAAATAAATCTGTGCAATCATTTCCCTTTACACACAGATTTCCATTTCAGTCTGAGATCTCCTCTTTTTCATGCTAGCAAATGGAAAATATTAGGAAAGTGGTTGGATAATCCCCGGCACACATGTTCCTAGGCTTTCCTTCATTCATAATTGATGTCAATCCTCCAAAAAGCATTGCACTTTGGGTTCTGAGTTACAAAAAGGAGCCCAATATCAGACGGTTAATTCTCAACGTTATTAGGGATGCTATCTGCAGATTAACTTCCTATCTCCTTTCTGGCTTCCAGCGATATTGGATTTTTTGAAAGAAATCAAAGCTTAACTGTGGCTAACATTCTAGCATTACTGGTAAATGGATGGTGTGATCTTTGCTTAATTAGCCATTAATCTAAGACTCTTAAGAGCTACAGAGAAATAAGATTCTATTCCATTAAAAACCAACATGACATAAAAAATGATCATCAGGGGAATTCCTAAAAAGGCACTTTGCATTATTTCATCTCATACAGAAAGTTGACCGCTCTAAAATAAACAGCTTTGTAATAGATTATGTGTCCAAAAAAGATATTTCTCTTGCATAAATGACTTGGAAAGAACGGTCCAACTAAGTGGATAAATGATACAGTAGAGCCAAGTAAAGCGAGTGCTTGTCAGCAGAACCGGAAAAACCAAATACCAGCGGAGTTTAAAGCGTCATTCAGAATTACTGCAAACTGCCAGGTCCCCGGAGAAAGGGCTGATTTATATTTCTAGTATTTCATGAAGGTATATGTTGTAGCTACATCGTCTATCAACGTGCTGTTGGGATGTTTGGAGTTCCAGTCTAAAGCCAACAGCTAATTGATTTTCATGGTTTTAAAGCTGGATTACTAGATTTGCTGCGGATTGAAATAATGAAGAGATCATACCATTGGAAACAGTATTACACCCTTAATTGTAAACACTAAGAAGAAAAAGGGCCACTGCTAAATAGCTAAGCAACTAGGATTGATGTGCCGCACCTAATCTTATTGGGCCAAGCCTCAGGATAAGTCATAATAGGCAAATCACTAGAAATTGGGGTTTGTTGTTGTATTTGTATCTGTGTACGGACTAAAGGTGGCCATATATGGGTCGATAAAATCAGCCAATTGGCTTATTGGCTAGTGTATGGGTCCTCTGAAGGGCTTCCTCAATTGATATCTGGGCAAAAATAGGCCAGATGTTGATCAGCCAGGCTTGATCCCATTCCATCCCATCCTTGGCCCCGCCATCTGCATTCCTGGCTTTGTGATCTGATTGTTAAGCCCTAGGGCCCATGTTTAGATCAGATCAAGGTGGGCATATCAGTTCAAGATCTGTTTGTTTGGCAACCTCTCCCAATGAGTGAATCTGTCCATGTATGGCCACCTTAAATCAACACTAAGATATTTTGTGTGCCAAGTAGAATAATCTAATGCCCTTGATGCATCAAGCATGGCCATCACTAGTGGTGAGCCCAGGGCTGAAACTGTGCTGACCAGCCTCAAGTACTTTAGGTTATGTTCAGCTAAAGCTTCCGACATCCCCTTGACAGTCTTTATTTGAGATCTGTGATATATCAAAGGCTAGAGGACCTCAGATTAGCCATCCCCAATACAGATCGTCACTGTCACCACCACCAAGTGGTTGGATGGTGTTTAGCAAGTGAGGGAATACAGGGATATGGGAGATAGCTCATAGTTCAAGTTTATCCAGGGACTGGTCCCATTGCCATTTTGGAGTCAGGAAGGATTTTTTTCCCCCCTCTGAGGCAAATTGGAGAGGCTTCACATGGGATTATTTGCCTTCCTCTGGATCAACTGGCAGTTAGGCAGGTTAAAAAAAAGTTAAAAGGTTGAACTTGACGGACGTGTATCTTTTTTATACTAACTTACTATGTTACTGTGTTACTTAGATATTGTTTAGAAAACAGTTATCAACAATCTACAGTAGAGGTGTTTAGATTTTTACATCTCAGGTTCCCATTTGAGGTGCAATATTTGGTCAGGACCCCATATGCTTATTGCAAAGTTACAGACAGAAAAAGATTGCTGTATTAGTTATTCAGTTTCAAGAACATCTAGGACACCCAACCAACACTCAGTCTGGTTTACCTGGTGTATAGTATGGCATTCAGTGAAACTGTCATTCTAACTGACCTTCAGGCCAAGCCCCTCAGTATAAGGCCCATCCCCATAGTTTAGAAACCACTGCTAGACCATCAGATATAGATAACCCTCATAGCATCTTTACAGAAAGAGCCAGTAACATTTCAAAGACTGCGTGCTACAAACATGTTTAGAAAGTAATTGTCTTACTGTGGTTGCTTCATCTTATCACATAAGCTCTGTGCTGTCAATAATGTTGCAGTGGTTGTTGGACTTTTGTTTGAACTTTCATCGCAAGCCCCTTGGACATCCAATGATTGATCAGCCCCCCTTAGCTCATAATAAGGTAACAGATATAGTTAAACATTGGAGTATCAGTCACTCAGGCAAAGTTTCATGAAAGTCTAAGGCAGCAAATACCTTTTTACCCTCACATCTCAATGCAATTTACAGTCAAAGTGTGATTTCAGGAGTATCGAGAAGAGCAAATAGACATTCTCCCCACATTTCACCTTAACTGGCCTTCAGGCTCCAAACCAACCCAGGGTGCCATCCCAATAGTTTCTGAACTACTGAATTTCAGGATGCTTAAAATAAATTTCAGCAAAAAGAGTGCATTAGTGTGAGAGATCCACAAGTCAACTGGATCATACGCGGAGGACAGAGGACAGCACAGACCTTGAGCATAGGGATAGTTCTAACGTGCATGATCTGCCCATCTACTGTACTATCCCATAAATTGTAGGGTTGCCAATCTTTGTGCAGCTCTACAACTACAAATACAAGGGATCACAAAGATTAAAACGATGCTATCAGTAAGGTTGCTTTGTGTAACAAAATGAGAACCTTTCATGATGGACCTGGGCAAACTGAGGAAACACTTTTGCTTGTTGTTTTTAAAAAAAAAGTTTAAACTAAAACCTTTCCTATTTACATTATATAATGCAAACTCTTGTTTCAGCTTTTGTAATATTCTGTGAGAGGATTGAAGTAACCCCAGGCAAATGGCACCGATCGAGTGCAGAAATAAAATCTGTCAGAAGTCTGTCACACTAACCGCTGTGCACCACTTTCCAGCTACTCTCTAACACGTGTGCCAATTTGTATAAACCGTGGGTGAAAACTACCACATGTTGGGAACGAGATGTAGATCAGTTTGTCTGACAGAATTAACCACCCTACTGAAAGAGGCAGACAGACTTGAGATATATATATATATATATATATATAGCAACATAATCACTTTTAAAAAGCTTTATTTAGGCGCCCAAATGAGGAATAAAACTGGTTCAAAAATTGTAGCTTTATAATGTATATGTAGCCAAACTAGTATCTTCACATGAAAACAGTATAGAGGTCATGTATTGAGGATCACTAAGGGGCATCTAGAGTGTGGCTGTGCTCTGCACCTTGGAGTAGAAACTCTAGTGAAAAGTGCAGAGCAAGGTAGGCACAAAAGAAGTCCTGTACTAACCACCATTTGGATGGGGGTGGGGGCACCAATGCAGTAGAGTATTCAGGTCTGGCACTGTCCTAGGCACCAGATCTGGGAGCGCCCCCACATGATGTCAGCGGATGTGAAGCCATGGCGCAACGCACATGCGTGTGACATCACTTTGGCCGCATGTGACGGCTAAAAGGACCCCCTACCCCACAACTCTTCTGCTGGATTGAATAGGAAAGCTTTCGGCAGCAGGGGCAGTGGGGTTTCATTTTGGAAAGTTTTGTTTACCATATAGGCATCTGAGGGCCACCCCCTTAAAGCTGCTGCTCCAGGCACAGGCCCTCAAGTGCCTATATGGTCAATACACGCCTGCACCTATGTAGCTCTTCTCACCAACCCTCATGAATACAGCCATGCCTAACTTGCCTCTTACCCCCAGTGCACATCTCTGTACTTTGTATTAACCTGCTGTAATTTTTCAATTTGCAGGACAGAGCACAAAGTGCAGAAAACATGGAAAATTGCACTCATGCCTAGGTGCCTCTCCCTGTCTGTCCTACATGAATTCAGTGCTGTTGAATGCAGGGAGCACTGTATTCATGGGATGAATGCAGCAATGCAAAGACCTGAGGGAACTGTTTAATGTACAGAAAACATTGCAGATTGCTCCCATACTTCGTTGCCTCTCCCTGTTTGCCCTACATGCTGTTGAATGCAGGCAGCACTGTATTCATGGGGGAATGTGGGAGAGCAAAGACCCGAGGGAATTGTTTAAAGTGCAGAAAACATTTCAGATTCCACCCATACTTAGTTGCCTCTCCCTGTTTGCCCTACATGAAAACAGTGCTGTTGAATGCAGGCAGCACTGTATTCATGGGGCAAATGTAGGAGAGCAAAGACCTGAGGGGATTGCTTAAAGTGCAGAAAACATGGCACATTGCACCCATGCTTAGGTACCTCTCCCTGTCCGCCCTACATAAATACAGTGATGTTGAATGCAGACAGCACTGTATTCATGGAGAAATGCAGGAGCGCAAAGAACTGAGGGAGTTGTTAAAAGTGCAGAAAACAGGACAGGTTGAACCCATACTTAGTTACCTCTCCCTGCCCACCTTATATGAATACAGTGCTGTTGAATGCAGGCAGCACTGTATTCATGGGGAAATGCATAAATTCAAAGACCTGAGGGCTTTGTTTAAAGTGGAGAAAACATAGTGGAATGTGTGCTTTTTGCACTTTGACCCCTACTGTCTTTAATGGACGGCAACCCATAGGAATACCTGGATTACTGCTACTCGCTGGCAGTAATCACAATGCTGTGTGTTTATGAGCCTTAACAAACAATCCATGTGCACCCCAAACACAGCATCAAATAACAAATGAAACGGAATGAAATAGCAATCGCTAAGTCTCAATACGCAAAGTTATATTTTGATGCAAGTTAATAGAAATGCAAGGCGCATACAGGAGCAGGTAACACTTTTGCTTTCAAGCCAGCCAAGAAATAAGTCAGTAAAATCTTTCTTTTCCATTTCTTCCGCAGAACCTCACTCTGTGTCAAATGGAAAGAATTAATTTTTTGGCTCTCTGAAAAACCCGGTGTCATAAAGCACACGGGGGGGGGATTCTTCTGACTTGGTCGTTTCTGAACCCCATGATAAATCTCGGGCCTGGGTTTAATCTGCTGAAGGATTGAACAGACGGCTTCTTCTATCCATCATCCCTACAAGTGCAGCCGTAATCAGAATATTTGTGTCGCCTCTGATTGAACATCCTCCCGTAGGTGTAAAAAAAAAAAAATTGGGAGAAATGGTGGATTATACATAACGACTTATTTAAGATGAATAAAATCAGGGCTGCATTTGATACAGTTTGTTGTCGGTGTGACAGCGGCAGATGCCAATTTTCCGAGCTGCCAGAAGAATGTTCTAATTTGGTCGGGGTTGATTGGCATGCTTTTAGCTAAACTCGACTCAACGTAAAATAGAAATTATGTATAAATAGGAAACACATGTTTGGCTTCGCAAGTCCCTAATGTTTCAGCAGGCAGAATATGCCCTTTTTTGGGGAAATAGCAATTAAAGGGAAGCTATACTTTGTTATTTTCCCTGCGGGTTCGCCAAATAGAGATGGTAAGCGGTGGAAGGATATTTATTTTCCATTTGATTTATTTCCACAAGCTTCTGTGTATGCGTTGCTGGCTCAATCTTCCCTGAGCAGTCATTGGCTCACCGGCAGGCTGGCTGGAAGTTTTTTTTACCCCATTCCACGCAGAGCTTCTGTTTTGTTTATAATCCAAATATAAGTCACAAGAGACATGGAGGTGTGTCACGGAATCCTTAGGGGCTGGCCTGTTGAATGATGATTTAAAAAGGTACTTTCCACTCCTCGTGATAAGTGATGGGCGAATCTCTCCCGTTTCACTGCGTCGGAAAATTTCTGAATTTCCCGCAAAATTCACGAAACGGCGAAAAATTCACGCAAAGTTGTGAAATCGGAAAATTCACGAACAATTCGTGAAATTTTAACATTTTCATGAAAAAAATGGTGAAATTCGAAAGTTTTCACGGAAAAAAATCAAGCAATTCATATTTTCACAAAAAATATAGCAATTCGAATGTTTTCACGAAAAAAATCAAGGAATTCGAAACTCTTCACGAAAAAATCAAGCGTTTCGAATGTTTTCACAAAACAATTGCGAAAATCGGAAATTGATGCCGGCCGGGAGATTTGTGAATTTATTCGCCGACGGTGAAAAGCGGGAATTCCAGGCGAATTTATTCGCCCCTAAAATTACTTGTGATTTGTCATAACTTTTAAAGGAAAAAAAAACTTCTCTTTTCAAATATAATAAATTAATTAAAGGTGTATTTGGAGACCAAATTAATCTGAATGTATGAGAATTTATTTTGCTTTAAACAAATTTTCTTTTAAAACCTAGCCAGCCAGGAACTAGGGATGTAGCGAACGTCGGAAAAAAAGTTCGCGAACATATTCGCGAACTTGCGCAAAAACGCGAGCGGTTCGCGAACGGTTCGCGAACCCCATAGACTTCAATGGGAAGGCGAACTTTAACATCTAGAAAAGACATTTCTGGCCAGAAAAATGATTTTAAAGTTGTTTAAAGGGTGCAACGACCTGGACAGTGGCATGCCAGAGGGGGATCAAGGGCAAAAATGTATCTGAAAAATCTGCCTGTGTGTGCTTGGAAGAGATAGTGTAGGGGGAGAGCTGTTAGTGATTTCAGGGACAGATGATAGTAAGTTTGCTGGCTAGTAATCTGCTTGATACTGCTCTGTATTGGAGGGACAGAAGTCTGCAGGGATTTGAGGGACATTTTAGCTTAGGTAGCTTTGCTGGCTAGTAATCTACTGTTCTCTTTAAACAACTGCCATACGTTGACCTTGTAGGCATTGTTTGCCCAGTTTTTTTGGACGCAGCCACTGAAGCACAGTTGCCAGAAAAAATATGCCATATAAATGCTGAAAATAGTCATTTTGGTGCTGTCAGTTGGTGCTGCTGAACTACTAGGAGCAGCAGATTAGCACACCAGTCCCACTCCCCAACACTGCTAGACTAATAGCACTGGGCTCTTATAGTAGTAGTAGTAGTAGTAGTAGTAAAACAACAAAAAAATAAATAAAAGCAGTCCTTACAAGGACTACTGTTATTGCAGCAGTCAGCAGATGAGATCAGAAGCAGGACAGCTGCCCACTGCAGCTACATACAGAGCACTGCAGTAGAAGGTAGATTACTAGCCAGCAAAGCTACCTAAGCTTAAATGTCCCTCAAACCCCTGCAGACTTCTGTCCCTCCAATAACAGAGCAGTATCAAAACGATTACTAGCCAGCAAACTTTCAACTGTCCCTGAAATCACTAACAGGCAGCAGCTCTCTCCCTACACTATCTCTTCAGCACACACAGGCAGAGTGAAAAAACGCTGCAGGGCTTCGGTTTTTATAGGGAAGGGGAGTGGTCCAGGGGAGAGCTTCCTGATTGGCTGCCATGTACCTGCTGGTCTGGGGTGAGAGGGCAAAAAAAAGCGCCAACAATGGCGAACCCAAAATGGCGAACGTCGCGCGACGTTCGCGAACTTCCGGCGAGCGCGAACACCCGATGTTCGCGCGAACAAGTTCGCCGGCGAACAGTTCGCGACATCTCTACCAGGAACCCAACATATAACAATAAAAATACATAAAAAGATTTATCAAAATGATTCAGGTGGGTGGTCACTTAAAATCCCAGGTATGGGAATTTTCCAAATCTCCTAGGTTGTATTGAATGATTCCCCCAGTCTTGCAACAACAATTATGTATAGTGATGGGCAAATTTGGGGCGTTTCACTGAAAAATTAGCGAATTTCCAGCGAAATTCGAGAAACGGCGAAAAATTCGCAAAAACTACGCTGGTGTCTCGTTTTTGACGAAAAATGGATGCCGGCGCAAATTCACTGGCGAATTTTCACAACGGTTTCACGAATTTATTCGCTGGTGACGAATCGCGGGAATAAATTCGCCCATCACTAAATATGTAGCGCAAAATTGGTGTGATTTATAGTTCTCCAACTTGGGAGTATAACGGTGTGAGTTATAGTTCTCCAATTTGATAATCTAGTAATCAGTAATTTTCCCAAATTGGGTTGTCAGGCTTATTATGTGGAGATATATATAGAGAAGGTTACAGAAGGGGCGTCCCCCACACCCCTTCTCCTCTCTTTCCAGCTCTATCTCTATCTCTAACGCAAGAATAAGGATCAGTGAAAACAGGCCATAATTGATGAATGAAAGTCATCTCTAGTTGGAAGTGATCCTGTTGCTCTGACTGGATCAGTAAAAATTCACTGTGGCTGATTTGGCTCCAGGCTGTAACCCAGAGAGGCCAGGGATTGTGACTCACAGCTCGGCCAGCTGGTTCTTCATCGGCCTGGAATGTGAGCAGACCCTCCTTAAAAGGACACCAGCTCTAAGATACACGTTGCCTGCGTATGAAAGAATTTGTCCTGAGTGTATTTGGACAATGATCTGTATATTGAAGAACACCATGTTTAATTGGAAGGAGGAAGAAGTTATCTGTGCGCTGTCAACTCTAAACACTCCAGTAGCAGTATACAGGGGTTTTCTGTAGGATCCCCCCCCTCAGATAAAGCTAAAAAAAACAAATGCTCTGTAAAATTAGGGCAAGGCCAGACGTGGCGTTTTTGCAGCGTTTTCACGTTGCGTTTTTAAAAAAGAACAGCCAGGCGTAAATACGCATAAACTGCACTACCACAAAACGCACTATGGCAATTCAGACAGGGCGCTTGCAAGCTGAAATCCGCCACAGGACATCAGTATTGGAGTTTTTTTAGCAGAAACGCCAATATGCCAGGAAACTACAAGATCAATAGACTCTATGGGATCTGCACGTTTGAAACCACACTTTGCGTATATACGCAGCATATTTTAAATATGGTGTACAAATTCTCAATGAGAACAATGAGAAGTGCATTTTGGGAATAGAATCCTACTTGCTGAAAAATGCATATTGACGGTCGCATGTGGTTTCAGTGGCGTATTTACACCTGGCTGCTCTTTTTTTAAAAACGAAACGTAAAAACAATGCAAAAACGCCACGTCTGGCCTTGCCCTTACAAATGTATTGTTATTGCTACTTTTTATTACCCGACTTTCTCTACAGGCCTCTCCTGTTCATAGTCCAGTCTCTAACTCAGTACATGGTTACTGGCTAGTGATGGGCGAATTTGTCCCAAATAAATCATGAAACGGCGAAAATATTCTCAAAACTGCAAAAAAAATTAACGAAAAGCAGAAAAGTCAATGGGCGTCAAAATTATTTTGACACACGACAATTTTTAACGCAATCGACAATTGTCACACGTGCAACTATTTTATCCAAATGCATTAAAGTCAATGGTGCGCCCAAATAATTTTCACGCGAGACAATATTTATGCGCATGCCAATTTTGACACGCGCCAATTTATTTTTGCAGCAGCAGATTTTTTTGCCAAAGAACTTTTGACGCAGTTTTGTGGAAACATTCGCGGGTGACGCAAAGCCGGAAAATTTATTCACCCATCACTATTACTGGGATGATTTGGACCCCAGCAACCAGATGGCTGAAATTGCAAACTTCAGAGCTGCTGAATAAAAAGCTAAATAACTCAAAAACCACACATAAATAAAAATGGAAACCTATTGCACAGTGTCTCCCACTATCGCTCTCTACATCATACTAAAATGTAATTTAAAGGTGTACAGAGAAAAGGGAATATTTTTTAATACGTTAATTATTTCATTACAATAGAGTCTGTGGGCAGATTTAAGGTGGCCATACACGGGCAGATAAAGATGCCTATCTCGGTCGTTTAGCTTATCTGCCCGTGTATGGGGGTCTTCCCGATCGATATCTGGCCACGATATCGATCGGGAAGGTTTGATTTTTACCCGACCGACCCGTCTGAGCCCCTTAGCGTATCTTAATTAGATCGTTTGACCATACGGTCGAACATTCTAATAACCCCCGATATAGCCATGCTGTTAGTGGCATATTGGGGAAAGATCCGCTCGTTTGGCGATGTCGCCAAACGAGCGGATCTTTGAGTCTATGGCCAGCTTTACTAAAGGGCGAAGTGGACGTCACTACTAAAAATTTCCCAATAATCCAATCTGCAGAGACATCGACAAATTTACTAACAGGCGTACAAGACAATTCGCTATAGAATGAGTACATCGCTAACAAAGTTTTGCGCCCGTTCGCCAAGTCAATTTTCGCTCAGACGAATGATTGTTACTCGGCAAAATTCACTAAAGTGCAAATTTTTTTACGCTACCCCTTTCGCCAGAGTTTCCTTTGCCACCTTAGACCTGGCGAACTGATATGATAAAGCTTCATCCTCCTCAATCTTATGTCAGTGACATCATATCCTGTATGCCGGAAAATCATCAAAACTTCTAAAAAACGCTGGCGTTTTTTCATATTTTAAAATGGGATTGTCTTCCAAAGTTCTATGTATTAAAGATTTTTGTGTTAACTTTTTTTCCCAACCATTTGAGGGGCATGTCACATTTGTTTTAGGGTGGGCTCATGTCTAGGACATTAGAGGATCTCTTTTGTCTTTATTTTGCTTCCTTGGACATGTGTAATAATAAGTGGCCGCTTCAATCATTTGCACCAACATCTCCAATAATGACGTATATGTGACCTATATGTACCCGCCCTATTCAAATTGACTTAAGTGTAAGCGCTAAGCAGAAATGAACACTAGCGAAAGTTCGCTATGAAATGCTCGCGCTGACAAATTTACGCTAGTGAAACTTCGCCAGCGTTCGGCTGCCAAGACGCAACTTCGCATTTTAGTGAATTAGCATAGTGGTAGCGAATTTGCGTCTGACTCAGTGGCGCAAAGTGTGGCAAAGCCTTCGCAGTCAATAATTCGCCCTTTAGTGAATTTGCCCCTATGGGAGACGGCCTTCCCATAATTCTGAACTTTCTGAATAATAGATTATATAGCTGTACTAGCAAGACAATATCAGGGAAGGTAAAAGTTCTTTATAAGTCATCTATGCCGCCATTGCACCTTACAACACTCCGATTTAAGATATAAAGCAGAACTATATTCTTTTATAGCTTTTTCTCCTGTCTGGGAAAAGCCGGTTTATGTCCTGTTTTTCCTTTTAGACACAAACAATAGCACTGAGATCAGGGGGCTGAAACATGTGAGCCTTGTGGTTACACTTTAAATAACATCCCCACATGCTAAAATAAAGGAGTTTGCCTCTGGTTATTGCCCTCGAGTTGTGTGTGTCATCCTTGTTACTGAAACTTCATTTATACAGCATCGTTACAGACTCTGTATTTCTAGTCTTTTCCAGGAAAATGTCCCCAAACAAGTGTCTTTACTTAACAGTCAGTTTTGAAACCTCCAAGGTTATTCCATAATACTAACACTCTAATGGAAAGGATACCATTATATTATCCCTTTGTATGCAGAGTGTCTAATGGAAGGTTTAAGACGTTAATGTATAATTATTTTCCCTTGCTTTCTTCTCTTGTTTATATAAAGCGGTAGCTGAAGTTATTATGATGCCATTTGCTGCCCACAGACTTTATTATCATTTTCACGGTCCCAGTATAATCCCAGAACATATAGAGAAATACTTCAGAGAAATCCCTGTGCTGAGCTCAGTGCACCAGAAAACTAAGATGATGATCTAGACCAGGGGTCCCCAACCTTTTTTACCCATGAGCCACATTCAAAGGTAAATAGATTCGGGGAGCAACACAAGCATGAAAAAGTCCCTTGGGGTAACAAATAAGTGCTGTGATTGGCTATTTGGTAGCTCTTATGTGGAATGGCAGCCTACAAGAGGCTCTTCTTGGCACTAGTTTTTATGCAATTAAAACTCGCTTCCAAGCCTGAAATTCAAAAATAAGCCCCTGCTTTGAGGACCCTGAGAACAACATCCAAGAGGTTGGAGAGCAACATGTTACTCACGAGCTACTGGTTGGGGATCACTGATCTAGACATACTGTATGGTTGCCGACAATAAGAAGAGGAACCTTGACTATTGTTGGTTATAGAAACAATGTCCAAATGGTCAAAAGAAACCACCACACTCCACTGGTACTGAAGGTTCTTGGCCTCATACCAGCTGTCAGACCCGGACTGGCCATCTGTGAGTTCTGGCAAATGCCAGAGGGGCTGCCATAAGATGCAATAAAAAGTCAGTATTTAGTGGGCTGGTTGGGAGCTGATTGGTCCTCTGTGTACCTGAAATGGCAGGGCCTATTTAGACTCCCAGTCCAGACCTGTCAGCTGTGGTTTCCATTTTCAACATACTGTAATTTCAACGACTAGGGCTTGTACCTGACATACTTCTTGCCTGGATTTTTTTCTTACATTAAACAGGGCAAAATTAAAACTGAAAGCAAACTCATATTCTACTTCCTGATTCATACAAGCATGTCAAAATATATCAGCAGCCCACTGAGAAGCCCTAAGTATTAGTGATGGGCGAATTTATTCGCCAGACGCGAATTCACGTTTCTTTGACGCCGCCGTCTGGCGAATTTTCGAAGGCGTCCAAAAAATGGACGCCATGTCCAAAAAAACTACATAAAAAACAGATGCCAGCTCCAAAAACGAGACGCCAGCGATGTTTCGGGAATTTCACTGGAAATTTTTTGCGAAGCGAAACGCCCCAAATTCGCCCATCACTACTAAGTATAGTACCGGTATCCTTTTACAGGTGATGGGAAGTGGCACAGGCACTCCCCCATGTGCCATAAACCTTATGTTAAAATCAATGAGATATAAGCAGGGCAGCTTTAACATCCCTTAAAGGGGTTGTTCATAGTGATGGGCGAATAAATTTGCCTGGCACGAATTTGCAGTGAATTTCCGTGTTTTGCTGCTTTGCGAACCTCCCGCGCCAATTTCCAGTGTTCATGATCTTTTCGTGAAAACTTTCTAATTTCACGATTTTTTTGTGAAAACTTTCAAATTTCATGATTTTTTTGTGAAAATGTTTGCATTTCATGATTTTTATTGAGAAAACGTTTGAATTTCCCAATTTTTTTCGTGAACTTTCCAATCTCATGATTTTTCTGTGAATTCTTTTCGCCGTTTGTAATGGGTTTTAATTTTTTATTATCTGTAGTTTTTGAGTTATTTGGCTTTTTATTCAGCAGCTCTCCCATTTGCAATTTCAGCAATCCGGTTGCTAGGGTCCAAATTACCTAAGCAATCATACATTGATTTGACTAAGAGACTGGAATATCAATAGGAGAGGACCTGAATAGAAAGATGACTAATTAAAAGTAGCAATAATAATAATTTGTAGCCTTACAGAGCATTTAGTGCAATGGTGGTCAGTGACCCCCATTTGAAAGCTGGAAAGACAAGAAGGCAAATAATTGAAAAATTATAAAAAAATAAGTAATGAATAAAGACCAACCGAAAATTTGCTTAGAATTGGGTGTTTTATAACATTTTAAAAGTTAAATTAAAGGTGAACCACCCCTTTAATACTATATGGCAGTTATGGTTGTAGTTATGCCAACTGGGAGTCATTAGCACCCTAAACCATGTACATCTAAATATTATGGTGATTGTCATTACCAGAACTGGATGTGACTCAGGTGCAATTATGGGGGGCACAACTGGAGGGGGGAGTGATTGGCAGGGGATGGAGAGAATGGAGAGCAGCAGGGAGAGCTTGGGGGTCATGTAGACCAAATGGCAGTAGTGAGGCTTTGGCTGTAGGCCAAACTGGGGGAGAACAGTCTTGCATTGAGTGAACAGGGGTAACAGACCAAGTAGTATTGCATTGGAATTGGCCTTGAATTGTTCATAATCATGTGCCCTAAACTTATCGGTAATTCTACTGATTGATTCGAGGTTCTCGCTGGGTGCATCCTTTATAGACAATACCAAGACTATAATTCCACCTTCAGATCATACATTATCCATCCAGTCCAAATAAAGGATGTGCAACCTTTCAAGTACTTACCTTTATGACAAATAAAAAATGTAGGTATTTTTATACACTCAAAGGTCATGGCCAGACATCGGTTGGACTATACATCAAACAGCATTATTCGGTGTCTCACATTAACGTGTGTTTCACACCCTAACTTGCCTTTTCTCTTGAATAAATATTATTTTGTATGCTGTAAAAGTTTTTTTATGGGTTTCTAAACAGCCATAAAGACATTTCATTGGCTTAATCACACATGTCAACAGCTGTAACTCACTTATAGAAAAGTAAATGTTGTCATCCGCCTCTCAGCGCGAACCAGTGCACTCTCAGTAAACTTTTTATAGCAAAACCCCTGGGTAAAAGGAACATTCCGAGGCTTGTCGGATAGCCTATAGCAAAATACAGTTAATTGGTTATGTAATTCAGCGGCGGCTTGTGCGAAAAAATAACTCAAGGCAAATGTCTTTCATCCAGTGCGTGTTACTCGATTTAAAGGAAAGAATAAAACAAACCCCCAAAACAAATATGTGCATGCTTCCAACACTAATCATAGAGTTAGCATTGAAATATGGCTGCCCTGGGAAACACGCAAACTTTGAATGGGGGAAAACGCCTGTGTATTTTAATCCCTGCTCCATCAATGTCACAGCAATGTCTACAAACTGTATCGGGAGCAGTGATCTGGGATATATTTGGAGTAGTCTAAATGGCATTCAAAAATATTATTTATTTAGCATAAAGAAAAACAAGGTATCCTGCATATATTTATAACATAGAAACCCACTTTTAAACAAAAACAAAATGTTATAACCATTGAGGGGACTGACCGGACAACAAACTTCAAAACACCGTAGGCTGCGTTTGATCTTCATCCCAAAAAGCTCCTGCTCCAATTAAGGCTGAGCTGGGCACATACGTTTGACTCACTAGAAGTACTGCATGCGTGCCGGCTCAGGGTGGCACAGTAGGGTGACATTTTTGTTTGGGGGAAAACTATTGATTAATTATGAGATGACAGTGGCGTAACTAGGGGAACCCAAGCTAGGACTGTGTGTGCACTGATTTCAGCATTTTCTACTTGATGGAGGAGCTTGGGTGCAGTTCTTGCACTTGAGCCCATGGCGCCCACTGCTTTCCTGGTAGTTACACCACTGTGAGATGATCAATTTTCGGAGAGGATATGCCTTCCTAAAGCATCATTATTCTCCTCCTTTAGCAGCGCTGTAGAAAGAAGTAACCCAGGTCAGAGCAATATTCATAGAAGGAGTGCAGGAAGGTTAGAATTTTTATTCTCCATTAAAATGCTATATTGAAGATTCATGAGTTTACTGAGCTAAATTTTAACAAATGTAAATTTGACAGAAGGGGCTTTTTGCCACCACTAGTAATAGGCCTCTCACCTTGCCTAGCAGGAATGTCCCCGTCTACTGCCATCAGTCTGTTTAGGTATAATTTAGCCATTTTTACTTATCCTGTTTTCTGCCAGATGGTGGTCAAAATGCACTTCTCTGCCAGTTGCTCCTCGTAATGTTAATGAATGAAAGGTGCCCTTGACATGCAACAGTAAGAGACTGACCTTGGCTCATAAACGATCACTTGAAGATATTTGTGCTGAAGAGTGCCTCATATTCTTCTGTGGTTTGAAGGGTGTCTTTTATTAAATAATATTTTGAGTGTTGACGGGCGCATTGGGGGATTTCAGCCAGTGCTGTTTTGCATCAATGGCAGCAGTGGTAAAACAAATCCCAGGTACCATTAGCCTATAGACCAATGATCCCCAACCAGTGGCTCATGAGCAACATGTTGCTCCCCAACCACTTGGATGATGCTATCAGTGGCCTAAATGCAGATGCTTATTTTTATATTCCTGGCTTGGAGGCAAGCACTGCCAAACAGAGCCTCCTGTAGTCTGCCAGTCCACATAGGGGCTACTTATAGCCAATCACTGCCCATATATGGCACCCTCAAGAACTTTTTTCATGCTTGTGTTGCTCTCCAACTTTCTTTACATTTGAATGTAGCTCATGGCTACAAAAGGTTGGGGACCCCTGCTATAGACCATAAGTCTATTGATGTAATCCCCTCGTAATGCATGCATTTGTTGATCTAGAAGGGAGAAAGCTTTACTTGGATGGGAAATGGCTGATATTGCCTGTTCCATTTTAGACTGTCAAGCATTTACTATTCAAGTGAATTGGAAGTAGCAGGGAACAGTTTGGACACAACTCCACCAGTTTAAATACATTGGAACAGATAATGTGGTATCCTAACCTAAGCAAGACTTGTTTCACTTTTGTAAAGAATCACCATCTGCAGAAGAACCCTCTAGAGAAGAAGAAGCCAGTCTAGAGATGCAAAGGAAGAAGCCAAGGGTAAATAAATCTTTTACTGCAGTAGAAAGTGTTGTAAGGGGCAAATTTACAATTTCTTATTCAGAGATAAAGGGCTATTGGTGGCGAGAAGGGTAGGACTGGATAGGAAAATTGATTCACTTGAAAGGGGGAGGTCCTACACAGAATTTTGCACAGGGCCTATAGCTATGTCTATGGGATGTAGCATACATAGGGTTCAACTATATTTTATGTCTGAATGTCTTCATCTGCAGGCAGGCAACCTCTATTTTTAGCAATATAGAGGGGACTTATGTATGTATATACCATTAATACATGCATTTGCTTTGCTTTTTAATTATTGTCAAGGCAAAAATTATTTTTCTTCGGTCTTTCCAGACATTAAACTGCTTTCTGCAATGATCCTTTTTCTTCTCATATTAAATAGCCAATCCTGAATGTTTAAAGACAATTTGCAGATCTGTTATTGATTATTACGAATACATTGTTCTTTTTTTAACCTTTGGAGAATAGCACAATCTCACTCATACAGATTCCTTCTATTATCATTTTATTGAGACAATGCTCCATGCAAAAGAGCTCTGATTTTTTATGCACAAAACAGGAATTCTTGTAAATTAAACTAATAAATTATTCAAGATAAGCTTTTAGAAAACGTGGTCTGCCCTCGGTTTATGAAGCGAGAATCTCCGATCTGTCTTAATAAGTGCAAATCAATGGTGATAAAGATAAGTGGACTGCAACTCTGAAACGGCTCTTTGTTTAAAAAAAAATAAATGTCCAAATTCAACTCTGAATTTAAAAAAATGGGGACTAAAAGCAAACTGACCCCCTTCTAACATCAGTGTTAATCTGCTTATTGTAGGTCAATTAAAGGGCACCTGCTATTTGATGGTTATTAACGTCCTGCTCCTTAGGGCTGAGAGCAAGAACAGAGAATTACTTGTACTGAGCAAAATAGACACCAACACACTTCTGGGGTTTGGAGTATTCCACTCGGAAAGAGCTTAGAGGACCCACTTATGGAAGCTGTGATTTGGAACAATCAGGGATATTTGTGTTGATTGACATTGACATCAGAAACATGGCACCATCACTATCATCAAGTATGGAGGTTAAAGTAGCTAGCATCAAGAAGCCATCACTGATGGGATTCACCTCCACATGCCCTTATTGCATCTGCCTGGGAGTTTTCCAGTTTAGTGCACTGATTGTTGCCATGGCTTTCTGATGACCACATGTGCTGACAACTGTATATTTATATCTAAGACACCAACTTTTATACAGATAGCCTGCACATGGATTACTAGCAATATTATTTTTATATTATACCAAAATGCTAGCAGAAAATTTTCCCTGAATGTCTTCATAATAAAGCTAGACATACAAGGTCAACAAAAGGGTGGATCTTAACCAGATTCAGCCACCTAAAGGCTGGGCTAAATCGGCATGATCTAATCTTTCGGACCCTAGGCCAATGTTTGATCATAATGTAGAATTTTTTTCTTGCTTCCAGGCCAAATATACCATTCAACCCGAGGAAGGGGTTAGTCCCCAAAAGCTTGTGCTTCAACTTCTGCAATAAATTGTGATAAAGGCATCTGCCAGTATATGCTGGTTTGCTTATTCCCTATATATAGCCTGGATGATCATAATGTGGCCTATGGTGACATTTTGGGTAAGGACCACATCATTGCACCAGTGCAGCCCTAACCCAACAGAAGTTTTAGATTTGTCATATTTTCTGGAAGATATTGGTCAGGCTGAAAAGGGCCCATATACAACCCTATATGCTGATGGTTCATGAGAGGACCTATGCTTTAAGATTTTCTGGTGGTCCCCTGGCATCACAGTCCAACACTTTCTCTGGGTACTCTGCTTTCTTCCAAACTCCAAGAACATACAGGAAAGATCCTCATAAAATTGACTGTAGAGTAGATCTAGATGAAAATAATGATAAAAGGTGAAGACCTCATAGAGTTAGACCACTGGCATCTGTTACAGAGTAATGAAAGCATGGACCCGTCTAAAATGTTAACATACTATTTAGGTCATTTTGTGAAAAAAAAGTTAACAGTGCATTTGCATTTTTTTGGATTTATTATTTTATTTCAGGATTTATTAAGGGCAAAACCTAATTTCTTACAGTTGCCTATACAATGCATTTGTGGCTAACCCTTCTCCAACTGCATATTAAAATCCTTGTAAGGGTCATGGCTGATGGGGAGATTTGTTGCCTGCAATAAGAAATGAACTACTGCGGACATTAAATCTCCCAAAAAATGGCTCTCCAACGGCTATAATTTAAATCACCCAAAGTTGCCACACAAGGAAACTTGGGGGGGGGGGACTTTTAGGATGCGTAGGTTTTACCATCTGAGATTTTAATTATAGTCAGCAGAGAAGCATTTTCTGGAGATATGACGCCCACAGTCGTGCATTTTTAGCGCGGTTGACAAATCTCCCCATCACCCTAAGGCTTGAAGGACAGTGCTGCTATAATCAGGCATCAAGTACCAGCTCACTTGCACCATGGGTCTCTGGAATTACTGGCTTGCACATTTGAATACTATACTAAGAAGAAAAATCCATTTGTTGACCATCCCTCCTCCTGTCAAATTCAATTACAGTATTTTCAAATCAATGCCACATATGAAATAAGGCACAACTTTTTCTTCCCCATTTTGGTAGGACAGTAGCACCTTTAAGTGCTAAAGGCAAAATCCGTGAGGGCAACTAGAAAATGCACAAATAGTTCGCAATTTTCATAGATTTTTGCACTTTGCACCATTTTAAAAAAATGATGCCTGTGGTCTTAGTTATGGGTCCTCACATTAGAGGTTGATGATATCCATAGCAACAACTCTCCAGTCAATCTAACAAAACCCTTCTTCTCTATTACTCTGTTTCACATATTGCTTGTAAATCTAATAACCTTGTTCAGCTAATATTACAGCAGATAAATTCCAGTTAGTTATTTATTGGGGAAAAAAGCATTCAGCATGGAATAAATAGTCTATAAGGTACCCAACTGAGGCTGTGAATGGATGTCCATATGCTTATTTCTTAAATAGAAATCTATAAGCTCTAAAATCTTCATTCCAGAATATCAAACAATTACACCAAACCATAAAGTATCCAAATATTAGACGTCATTAATAGGGATGTAGCGAACTGCCGATTTGGTGTTCGCGAACGCCGTTCGCGAACACCGGCAAAAAATGCGAACGTTCGCGAACAGTTCGCGAACTTTGAACACCGCTAAAATCGTTCGATTCGAACGATCGAAGGATTTTAATCGTTCGATCGAAGGATTTTCATTCGAATCGAACGATTGAAGCCATTCGATCGAATGCTTTTCATTGGATCAAATGCTTACAATCGTTCGAACGAATGGAAATCGTTCGATTTTTAGCGGTCGAAGGAATTCGAATGGTCGAATGGTCGAACGATCGAACGCGAACTCAAACTGCGAACGTTCCCAAACGTTCGCGAACATTCGGCGGACGCGAACGGTCGAAGTTCGCGCGAACTAGTTCGCGGGCGAACAGTTCGCTACATCCCTAGTCATTAAGTTGTTTCATGATCACAAGACTGAAGGAGACTCATACTATCCTAAGATTTCTGCTGCATCATTTGCAACAGTATGAAAATATTGCACTTTTTTGGATTTTAAGGGATAAAATAATTTGTCCCAGTAGATTAAACCCCACCAAACAAGTCTTTCCTTACTTGTTTGACTCAGCAAGGGTTATTGGTACATGATAATGATCCCATAAGCTTCACATAAAGACTATTGTCCGTACATATGATGTAGGAAGCAAACACAAAGCTCCAACAATAGTTACCAGTGCCCCCCCCATTGCATTGTGTGTCTCACAGCATCTTCGAAAAAAAGGCAAAATAAAACTAGTATCATGTTAAACATAGCTGTTGTTTTCTGCAGTGTTAAAGGGCACTAAAATGTCATAGGAAATGTGACCCCACTGGATTATTGGCTTGTGCAGCCGCATAATCTTGATTTTTTTTTATTGTGAGCAAATTTAAAGTAAATACCTAATCCTTTTTGTTTGCCAGGAATCAATAAGGGTCAGTGGAAGTCTGAGTGTATTAAGGATGAGGGAAGATACAAAGGATTTCTAGAACGCAGAAGTTTATTATAGTTGAGTCTTGGGCTACATAGCTACACCATGAACAAGCCAGCCAATTACAGTTGTAATCTGAGAACAGTGCTTTTTAACCTTTTTCTTCTGGATCTGAATTAAAAATAAGGACAGATTTATTAAATATTGAACTAAGGAATCCAGAAAAAAGAAATCGATCCTTTATGAAACAGCCCCTAAGCTTCTACTAGGCAAACCCAAGATTTGATTTGATCTTGTGTAAGAAGAACTTTAGTAAAATGAATCATCCCAGTCCCTAAATTAAGTATGTATATACATGCTTCTTAACTCCTGGCAGCCCTTCCCCCTGCCATCACCAACTTTATAAACTGAGAAGGAAAATGGGGGAGGGGGGTAGGGAAGGGCAATTTCCCCTCTGGCCTCTCTGTTCCAATTCTAGTAAAAAGAGGGCAATTTTAGGTTTGTAAAGCTGTGATTTTTTGGCTTGGCGAAGAACTCTCTCTCCTAGGTCATGATCTTGCTTGGTCCCCTTAACCTCATGTTCTGAGTCATGCCTGCCTTCACCCTTTACTATTTTCCCTTTACGCCTTTTGTAAAAACCCCACCATGGCAGGCTATACTGTTATATTCACACTATTGCTGACCTTTCAAAATCATTTTCAAGTACACTTTACTGCTGGGGATGACCTTCTCATAATACACAGTGTAAGGTGCCACTCCACATAATACGACTCATTTACGTAGCCCCCACATGGAAGTGCTAAGGGGCAAAAGTGTGATCACTCAAAGAGCAGTAGGTACAAGGGAGCTCTGTCATAACATTTGCCGTAAGACAGGTGTAAGTACTTTGCTCTATTCTGGCTTTCGCCCATAGGCGATCCTTGACGTGAACATGTACATGACGTGCAAGTTAGGGGCAGGAATGTATTCACTTGGAAGGGAAATGCAGGCCTCTGCTCTCCATTTTGGAAAACAGAGACCCATGAAAAAGTGCAGGGCAGAAAGTGTAAAAAAACATGGTTGCTAGTGTAGATATCAGAGTTTTAGATTTAAGCCATACGACAGCTAGTATGGAGTAAATATAATACTTAACATGTAAGCTTGCCATATACTGTACATTCCTATGTTATTGTATTTAAAGACTGCTTTCTATTAACAGTCCCTGAAATACTCACTTTAAACTAGACCCTCCCACCCACTATATATATATATATATATATATATATATATATATATATATATATATATATATATATATATATATATATATATATAGTGAATAAAGTACCCCCTCTTGTAAAATATACAAGAGGGGGTTTTATACAGGTTTTTATACAGGTCATGGAACTCCGAGGTAACTTCTAATATCCTCATATTTTACAACTGGGGGTACTTTATTTATTACAATACACAAATTTCAATGAGTCATGTGACTGAAATGAAATCAGAACTCAACATTTATAACTGATGACATCAGAACTCACCTTTTATAAGGATATAATTTACAAGATATTCATAGCTTTTGTGTATTATATATATATATATATATATATATATATATATATATATGTATATATATATATATATATATATATATATATATATATATATATATATATATGTGTGTGTGTGTTATGATAACTTCTGCTTTGTTTGCTGGATAAATACGAAAAAATTATCTGAGCATTTCTGCATCAGTACTAACGTGAATTTGATTTTTCAAGTTGATTCACGCCAAGGATTCTCATAATGAAGGAGCAAAGACAATCCCCCCCCCTGTTTGCACTGCCAGTGCTCAATGAAAGATAGATTTGTGCGGTGTGTGAATGTGCACATACATGTTTCAGGAGGCCTTAACATGGCAAGCTTCTGGAATGGATTCATCACCGTTGGCATAACACTTGCTTACCAAGATTACAAGATTGGGAACATTTTACTGTCCTCTCGCCAAACACTGATATTTGGCAGGGCCTTTCTCAGGGAGAGGGAACTGATTAATTTTGTTTTATTAACTTTCCTTCCTCTTCTCCCCCCCCACCCCAATAAAATTTAAAGAATAATTCCAAGTAGAATAGAACAGGCAGGCTACATTACATTGTTCCACAACAGAGACAAGAGGTGAAAGTTCAGGCTAAGTAATGTGTCAAAATCTATTAAAGGGGCCAATGGCAATAAAAAAATGACAATTATTCATTTGAGTTGAAAATACCAACGGTTTGTATTCTGTACATATTAATATGGTTATTATCCAAAATGGCGGACTAGCATTTTGCAAGGTGCAAATTTGCAGGTATTCGTTCCTGCTTGTCACTTTACCAGTGGTAGGTGTTCCTGTTCTAATGTAGGGAGATCCCCCCCCATAAATAGTCAAAACAAAAAATGAATTATTCAAAATACCAGATCATGTATTAGGAAATAGGGAAGAGGACTAATGTGTTTCATGCTTGTTGGGGCACTTACTCATAGGCTCCTGTTCTATTGCTCTTGATCCTTGTATTGATCCTTGCTGGCCTGAATTCAGGACTTTGCTTGGCCTTGCCAGTAGGTCTATCTATTAACCCTGCCTGTACCTGATGAAGGGTGGTGGAGGCCCCCACAATATTGAGTTGGTTGTGATTTAATAAAATTGGTCTGTGCAACAACTACTTTCAACATTACCTTCTGCCTTGCTTTTTTAACCCTGCCTGTACTCTAATAAAATGTTCCTGTTTATCAAGTTGTGCACAGCCTTTTAGCCAATCAGCTTCCTCCTCTGTCCCCACTTCAAATTCTACAGCCAGTGGTTCCTGAGACTCCATAGTGGCCTCTTGGTCATGGACTGGAACTCGCATGCCATCCCTACTATATAAATGTGCCTCCAGCTTGGGTGTAGGAAGGTGCCAGTATTTATACATGGCACATAAGCTGCACAGGACTCAAAATGATTGGCCATAAATACACAGGAATCCTGGGGGAAACGCTTTATTGTGGGTAAGACAAAAATTGGACAGTTTGTCTCTGATTATTGCTCTTTGCACTTGCTTCATAAATAAATCCTCAGTTCTGTTTTGTTCATTTGAGCCTCAAATAATACATTCTTCTATACATATACTTCTAAGAAGTAAGAAATTACAGGTATTTTTTATTGAAAATATTCTACATTATGCAAACAATGCCATAAGTGCAGGCTAAGGGGGCTATTGATTGTGTGATATTGTTCAGGTCTATAATAAAAATTTACAACCAAAAGGTAACCATATAAGCAAAGCAGTTACTGCTACAAACCTAGTAACCCATAGCAACCAATCAGCAGTTTGAAAGCATAGTTGTGGTGAGTAACTAGATCTAGACAAACATTCAGCCCAGAACCATGCAATATAGAACCCAACATTTTACAATGTCTTAAAACTGAAAAAGTTCCACCATAATAAAAAAGATGTTATCATTCAAATATTGCTGTAGTCATAAAACATGACCATTTTTGTAAGGTCATCTTCAAAGTCTGAGTTGGATATTCCAGGACATATATTTAAAATAAATATTGACTTTTTCTTTACTACTGAAATGAAAAAGCCAACATCTTTCAAGCACAGAGTTGAATAGCCCGCCCAGCCATATTAAAGTCTTATCTGTCTTTCTGTAGGTATTTATCTACACTCCCTACTTACAAGGCACCGTTGAGGCTTTTTTTTTTGAGAGGCACTGCCCAAACTTGCAATAGGATTATATCAATTTGCTGTGCTTTACATATTTCACATACAGAAGTAATATCTCATATGATGACATTGTACAAACAACTGTTAAAGCCTGTTCATGAGAAACGTTTATGTAATATACCGAATGTGCTATGTGAGATGCAGGCTTAACACAATTTACCCTGCGGTATCATCCCTCTGTCTCTACTATAACAAAGAGATGGGTATATCCTACGCATCGAAAAGTCTGTAGAATTACTGCTCAGAAATACCAACCCACCTGTCCAAAATAACCATATTAGCAATTTTTCCGGAACACAGTGTTAGTTCTTCTTGGTAGAAAGAAAGAGTACAATCCACCAACTTTCCAGGGTTGGCTAAAAGAAGTTACCAATATGAGTACAAATATTGGGTCTATTATCCAGAAAGCTTGTGACCTGGGGTTTTCCAGATAACAGATCTGTAATCTGGATACCAAACCTTAAATGGGAAGGAAAGCTCCAATCCAAGGAGGTTCCAACTGATAGACATCACCCAAGGACTCTAATGTCTTACCTGATACCTCTGATCGGTGCTCCTGTTAGCAGAAAACTGCACTGGGCCTGGGGGCAATTGCGAGCCAGCAACCTCTTCCTTCCTTCTTCACATGGGCATGGGAGTTAAAAGTCAGAAATTTTTCGCTGTACTGCGCATGCATCTTCCCCTGGATTTTGAAGAAAGAAGAAGGAAAGAAGAGGATCACTGGAGCTTACATTCTCCTTTTAAAGAGCTTAAAAAAATTGTTAGGATACATTGAAAGAAAACAAGACAAATTAAACTTTAAAATCACCTTTATCAAGAAATAACTTACCAAAACTCTGCTTCCACTCCTCTTCAGAAAAGGCGACAATGCGATGATCCATCGTGCGGCGCTCGATTTCTCCTCCATGGCTATCTCCTGTAAGGAAGGCAGGGAGGAGAAATCGAGCAATGCGTGATGGATCGCGATCGCCTTTTTTGAACAGGAGCGCAAGCAGAGTTTCGGTAAGTTATTTCTTAATAAAGAATTTGCGATTTTAAAGTTTAATTGGTCTTGGTGTTTTTTTGTATACTAATGAATTTTTAAATTTTTTTTTGATGTTACTGGTTCTTAAGTCTGTTAAATATCATTTTAACATTACATAAACCAACTAGGATTGTTTTGCCACCAATATGGATCCATGCTGCTTAGTTAGGACCAAGTACAAAGCACTATTGTAATATTACAGAGAAAATGTTTAAAATTTGCTTCAAATATGAAGTATATGTGAGATGGTCTTCTTGTAATTTGGAGCTTTCCAGCTAACGGAGTTTCCAGTTAGCTTCCATACCTGTAGTATGGAAAGAATTGCATTAGTTAAAAGTGACCAATTGAATAAACACTGGGAGGGCTGGTGAGCTTGGTTGGTTAATGAACTGGCATCATCGAGCATAAGGTGTAGGACTTTCTACCTCTGTGGTTGTGTCACCCCTATTTGTTGCATATCTCGTTATATTGTGTAAACTTGTATCCGGGAATCCTGTTTATATGCTTTGTACTACTGGATACACCTTCTGTTCACCATTACAAATGACATTTTAAAGCTTTGATATTCTATCTTATCTTCTTTACCTTACCCTGCTTTTTGCCCTCATCACAACCCATGATTACAACATACTAAACATGTGCCTACTATGGACTGCCATTATCACATAATGCAATGAACTGCACCAAGGTCCTAATATTTCCAAAGTCATTGCAACAATGTAGTTAATCATGGTCCCACTTGGCATGTGTCAAGGCAGCTGTGGTCAACAAAGGCCCACGTGGTCTCATCAGTTTGCTCAGTGATTGAGAAGTCAAGAAAAAAAAGCCATTGATGGGCGTGTGCTGATCAGAGGTACATATGTCCACCAACAGGCATCTGCCTTACTCCACAAAAGGTCCTGCATCAATCAGGCAGCTGACAAGGACTACATTATGTAACAGACACGTGCGCTTAAAAGCATCAAAGCAGGAGACCACTTGTGTCTCTTCCCTGAAATAAATTAGCCATGCTGCACGCTCCAATCTGTTCTAAACGCGGCCGCTAGACTCATTCATCTATCTCGCCGCTCAACATCAGCTGCCAGTCGGACTGGCCCGGCGGGACACCGGGAAAAAACCCGGTGGGCCCCGACCCTCGTGGGCCCCCGCCGGGCCAGACCCCCTCTAATAGTATAAAAAATGTTTAAAAAGTTTTCGGCGATGCGCATCGCATCACCGCTTGCGCATGCGCATCGGCGCTTGCGCATGCGTATCGGCGCTTGCGCGCCGAGAAGTGCGCTCGCGCATGCGCGCAGTAGGGGGGCGGGGGCCCTGGACCAGCAGTCCCGGTGGGCCCCGGTCCCCCCAGTCCAACCCTGTTCATGGCCCTTAATAATGAAACCCCTCCCTATATTTCATCTCTAATCTCCAAATACTCTCCTTCACGAAACCTACGCTCTGCTTCTGTTCTTCGCCTCACTTCTCCTCTGATCACTTCTGCCCATTCTCGTCTACAAGGCTTCTCTCGGGCTTCTGCTTTTCTCTGGGACTCTCTGCCACAGGCTGTCAGACTTTCTCCTTCTTTCCAAGCTTTCAAGCGCTCCTTAAAGGGGAAGGAAACCTTGTCGGCGCTAACCCCCCCTCCCCCCCTCCCGTGTATTGCCCCCCCTCCCTCCTCCCCCCTGGCCTACCCCTCCCGCTGGGCAAATGCCCCTAACTTGTTACTTACCCTTCTGCGCAGGTCCAGTCCAGGGAGTTCACAGGCGACATCTTCTTCCATGCGATCTTCTTCCTCCTTTGACCGGCGTTTTGGCGCATGCGCAGTAGGAGCATTTCGCCGGTACGGATCTACTGCGCATGCGCAGTAGATCGTACCGGCGAAACGATCCTACTGCGCATGCGCCGGTCAAAGCAGGAAGAAGATCGCGTGGAAGAAGATGTCGCCTGTGAACTCCCTGGACTGGACCTGCGCAGAAGGGTAAGTAACAAGTTAGGGGCATTTGCCCAGCGGGAGGGGTAGGCCAGGGGGGAGGAGGGAGGGGGGGCAATACACGGGAGGGGGGAGGGGGGTTAGCGCCGACGAGGTTTCCTTCCCCTTTAAAGACCCATCTGTTTAAAGAGGCCTATTCGATGTACCTTAATTAATCATTGCTGTATCAAAAATGACAAAGTGTTTATATAATCCTAATGTCTCAATTGTACCCTAACCTTTAGTTTGTAAACTCTAATCTCTAGGCCCTTCTAACCCCATTGTATTCTGTAATCCTTGTTTGTTATCCACCATTTATTCCCTGTTTGCTATAACTGCAGTAAAGCACTGCGTATCTTGACAGCGCTACATAAATAAATGATGATGATGATGCCACATTAAAAAAAAATCTAGCACCTTAATTCTACACTTTCAACTCCATTCCAGCACGGCCTGTACATGACCTAGTATTAAGCATGAGCTTGTTCCTCTGAAACTTTATTACAGATATCCAAGGAGGCAAATATTGTGAATTTTGTGAAATGAGTTCCCTTTCACTGTTCTACATCACACAACTGGGATTGCTGTCAGATATGTTTACATTGTTTGGCTGCTAGTTCTGCAAAACATCTGCAAAACTCAAGCCATGGAATTTTGTCCTGGACGACCAACACCATAGGAATAAATCTGACTGGAAGGCAGTTCTGCCAAGAAACAGATACTGAACGACTCAACCCAAGAGGGCCTACTGTTCATTTGCAATTAGGAAAGATTTCGGCTGCAGCTTTGGATAATATTTCATGTTGAAGGAAAAAGAGGCCTTTCCTTTAGGCGCTTGTTATATTTGTGGAAAGAAGTATAGACATGCACAGACTGCGAAAGAATGTTTAGAAAGGGAACTTAGTTCTCGTTCTCTCTCTCTGCTTCTTATATATGGGTGTAGAACATGATAACTGGGGCAATAGACTGGAGGTGGAACAGCTGTGGAGCCAGCAACCTTTTCTTTCATAAGACACTGGGGCTCATTTATCAACACTGGGCAAATTTGCCCATGGGCTGTTACCTATAGCAACCAATCAGATTGCTGCATTCATTGTTCTTCTTGCAGCTGGCTTTAAAAAGTTAATCACTGATAGGTTGCTATAGGTAACAGCCCATGGGCAAATTTGCCCATTGTTGATAAATGAGCCCCACTGTGTTCAATAAACAGGTTTTAGCTTGAACATACTTTTATAAACTCCTACTGGAACCTTTATAGTAATAGAGGAGACATTACTCTAAACAGCACTCCTTCTCTCTTCAACTATGAAGACCTCAAAGAGGTGCCTATTGTGCATTCCTGGTTTCCATTTCAGCAGAGGCAGTGAGCATGCCCAGTAGGCATCTCTTTAATGTTTTCATAGTTGGGAAGAGAAGGAGTGCCCTGAAAGCAAAAGGGGATGGAGCTTCACGATACACAAGGAAGTAGCTACAAGAACTGCAGTTGAACTGGCTGTAATAGAGAAATGAATATATCTGAATGCTGGGTGAAAGGTATGTTATTTTGGGGTTTGCTTAGAGTAATTTTAGGGGATTTAAAATAAAAGGTTTACTTATCCTTTAAGCTGCAGTTTCCCAGTGCTAGAAGAGTGTTAAATCCCTACCTTACACACATATGCATGCACATACATACAATATACACACAACACCAACAACATGTCCATTCTCTTGTGCCTATAAAATTGGAAGTCATTCACAATTTCTGTAGCTAGTGGAAAGGATTATAGAAAATGCTTTTTCCATGACAAAAGAGAGTACATTCAAAAAGCCAGTTCTATATATTAGGCATATGTTGCCCCATTAAAGATAGATTATCCCGGCAAAATGTACTAATCCAGTAATTACCACACCTGTCGTGCAACAGGGGTATATTAAATCCTGGCCCACTGTGGGACATGAGGCTGGGATTTGGATCAATCTGTCAAAGGAAGGTTCCCTTAAGTAATTCTCAGTGCTGCTGTGAGTTTTGTTGATTGTCAAATCCTCACAATGTCATCTCACTAACCAGAGGCACCAAAGCTCTTCTCTAAAAACCTTCAGCTCTACCCAGACAGGATCAGTAGGCTCAGTAATTCCTGTCTCAGCACACAAATGTCTCACGCATATATTGCATGGCAGGGGCAGAATGTAACTGCATCCCCATTTGATACAACTATACCATGATAATAATGGTTTGCATTTAAAGAGTGCACAATATAATGCTTTGGTTGCATTAGGGGTAAGGCACAGGGCATAGGGCTGCTCTGCCACTTCCCAATGTCAGTTAGCAGTGAATCAACTTAAAGGAGAACTAAACGCCCCTATGAGAAAAGCCCAATCCACTACCCCCTCCCTGCTTCCTCCCCACATAGTGCATTAGTGCAAAAAGTGTCCCAAATGTCAATCTCACTTCTTCATGCAGAGCAGCACACTAAAGCTCCAGGGAGCCATCTTCTGCATTTTCGGTGTTATTTGGATCCTCTTCCTTCTCTTTCACAATTTATGACTTTCCGGCGCATTTGCAGTTGGAACAAACACTGGACTGGCTCCAACTGTGCATGCACCAAATAGGTCAGTGACGGTGGTCCCTTTCCGAAGAAAACCAAATATGTGGGTGATGGTGTCCTGGAGCTCCACTGCATTACTCTGCATGGAGAAGTGAGATTTTAAAGCACTATACAGGGAGGAAGAAGGGAGGGGGGACTATAGGGGGTAGTGAATGGGGCTTTTCTCATTGGGGGCTTAGTTCTCCTTTAAGTTTCGGGTCCTTGCTCTCAGCCTAAACTTACCTTCTAGGATTGTATGATGATTCAAGTCCAATCTCTTCTTCTTCTTTGACCAGGAAGAAGCAACTTAGAGGATTCACTTAGGATAAAGAGAAGGAGGCTACACAGAAAGAACCCCCATGGCTATGTTCAGAAGAATAAGGGTCCTAGACTAAAGCTGGTCATACAAGTGAAGATCCACAAGTGGATCTTTCCCAATATGCCCACCTTGAGGTTTAAGTCTTCTTTGTTTAGGTCTTCCATTAGAAGCTGAGTACACCAGGTCACTGACTTTCGTTACAGTTTGATACAATAATTACTATTATTTCATAAGAGCAGCAGCAACTGAGAAGCGCCAGCAACTAATAAATCAAATCAAGTAATTTGGTAACTGGCTTTACTTGTCATGGAGCATGCTCTGCAGGGTTTAGGCTGCTGCTTCTGTAACAAACCAGCAACCAATGCATCAAATTGTAACAGGTGACCAGTGTGGTCATTATTTGTGGTATGCTATCTGAAAGCAAAAAGTTGGAAGTGATGTGTATATGGAATATAAGACTCTGTTGGACACTGGGCCTTAAGCTTGAGCATCAGGTAAGAAGGAAGTGCTTAGTGAGGACCACTGATGAGATGAAAGTAAATGGAAAATCTAAGCCTTACAGATGTTGTGAAACTGCATTCTCAATGACCTTGTGCAGCTTAGGTTAATACAGATCCTCAATAATATTTCGAGCTGTAATGTAGCAACAGCAACAATTTTCAATTTGGAGCATACATAAAAGGAGGGTTTTCCCCCTGACATCCTTCACCCCCAGTTGCCAGAGACAGGGTTACTTTTATACTCCATAACAGATTGTACGTCTCCTTTTTAAATGATGGTTACCTGCTGCTTTGCCCTTGTGATTTCTGTTTTATTTATAGCCTCCCACATGTTTGTGATGAAGCTGTTCTGCTCCAGAGGACATTCCTCTCACTTCCATTCACTCCCTGCAGAAATAAAACAAAAGTCCAACAGCGGGAGGATTGTTGACTTAATGAGTAATTCCCTGTTCTCTGCCGTCTACCAATAATCTTCAAAGCATGAGCGCTTCACAGACTACCTGCCTGCACGAAGGGTCACCAACCACAATGTTTCATTTCATAGATTCCCCCCTTCCCATTTATTACACAGTGTGTAGTGCACAGTGTCCCCATTATGATGTTTATCTATCTCACCCCATGATTTTAACCAGAATTCTATTCTTGATGTCAGTTGCCATTGTATTCCCAGAATTCTTTGCACATACTGGAAGTCATCCATTCATTTACCAGGTAGAAGTACCTTTGTTTTAATCTTCTGCTGAGAAGTCTCGGCTTTGCTATCACCCACCATCTGTTGGGTGCACAGTTGTGACACACAGGGCAGCCATCAGGGGGGACAGGGGGGAGAGTTGTAGGGGGCCCGAGGGTAAGGGGGCCCCGGCCACGCCACACTTACTTGATTAGTCGGGCCCCCCATCTTTCTGAGAGCTGCTGACTTAGGGAAGGCATGGACGTTTAAGGGGCCCTGACCACCAATTTTCTTATAATGTGGGGGGGGCCCTGGCCACCAATTTTAGCCATCAATTTTTTTTCTCATGTGGGGTCCTAGCTACCAATATTTTTTAATGGGGGGCCCTGGCCACAAATGTTTTTTTATGGGTGGCCCTGACCACCAATATGTTTTCATTTTTTATTAACATGTGGGAACCCTAGCCACCAATATTTTTTTTGTTTTTTTACTGTGTGGTGGGGAGGGACCTGTAGGTGGGGCTTGTGGTGGGCGCAGCCCAGGGGGCCCAGGAAATTTTGTCGTATGGGGCCCTGTGATTTCTGATGGCAGTCCTGGTGACACAGCTGTATGTAAGAAACAGTTGCACATAACTTCCCCGACAGCCCATGGTTTACTCGCTGATGTTGTTTAGTTCCAGCCAGATATACTTACACAAGCTCTTGTGGCTTTGATGCCTTGGCTAAAATGTTATTTTGAATTCATGTCTTGTGTTCAGCTGAATTGCCCTGTAGTACATGGTCTCCACCACCAAGTTTTTTCTTTGAGCAACATATTTATGTAATATTCATAATGTATGCCATAAATTTAACTGGAGGATATACAGTATCTCTAACAGATTTCTGCACTGCAAAAACGGTATTGGTTTTACCTTTACCAAGGGTTAACATCTTGGGGTGGGGGGGAACAAAAATCTTTATGATGCATTTATGTGCTATTTTGGGGCAGAGACACACGCTCAAATTCAAGACATCAGTTGCCCTGTGGGATGAGCGCTTCGTTTTACAAAGTCACCCGAAGTTGCCTCACATTCTAGCCAGAGGGAAGGCAGGGGAGGCAGTTCAGTTGGGAGCTGTGGCATAACTTCAGGGGATAAGTCCCTGTTCCCTGAGAGGAGATGGGTTTGCTAAGGTCTTGACGCTCAACCTTCCACCATTCTGAATCCATAAACCAATCTTTGTAAGATGGTGAGGCCCAGGCAAGGAACAGTGATTCAATATTACTCTAGTTAAAAAAATGACTACTACTACTAATGATAATATTATTATATACAGGCATGAGACCCGTCAATCAGAATTCTCTGGACCTGGGGTTTCCCTGAAAGCGGATCTTTCTGTTACTTGAATCTTCCTACCTTAAGTCTACTAGAAAATCATGTTAACGTTAAATAAACCCAATAGGCTGGTTTTAAATCAATAAGGATTAATTATATGTTAATTTGAAGTAGAAGTACAAGCTAGTGTTTTATTATGACATAGAAAATGGAAATAATATTTAAACATTTGGATTATTTGGAAAAAATTGAGTTTATGGGAGACAACCTTTCTTGTAATTCTGTAAATCCATAGCTGTATAATGGTTTTATCCTGAATAATAGTGGAATGTTGAATAGGGATGGGTGAAAAATTCGCGCGGGCGAAAAATTCGGCGCTGGCGAAAATTCGCAGAAATCCATGAAAGTCTATGTTTTTTTTCTCCCATTGAATTCTATGGGCGTCATTTCCACGGCGAAACATGCCAAAACAATTCCCTCTTTCCTGATGTTGAATATATATAAATATATATATAATGGGGGGGGGGTTTGCCTATACAAGTATGGGACTTGTTATCCAGAAGGCTTGGGACCTGGGTTTTCCGGACAACAGAGCTTTCCGTTATCTTCATACCTTAAGTCTACTAGAAAATCATGAAAACATTAAATAAACCCAATAGGCTGGTTTTGCCTCCAATAAGGATTAATTATATCTTAGCTGGGATCAGGTACAAGCTACTGTTTTATTATAACAGAGAAAAATAATTCATTTAAAAAAAATTTGGATTACTTAGATAAGATAGGAGTCTAGGGGAGATGGCCTCTCCGTAACTCCGGACTTTCTGGATAACGGTATTCCGAATAACGGATCTCATACCTGTATAACGTTTTATCCTGAGTAATAGGGGAATGTTGAATGAATGGATTCTGTCACAATGGGTCCCATGCAATGGATTGGGTGCACATAAATTCTAGGCAAGATATCACAGGTCTGTGAACTCTGACATCCAATGGGATTAACTTTTCTATATGTTTCTGTTTCATGATTGTGCCAGACCAAAGCTGACCAATCAACTCACTGACATCTGCTGCATGTGCACAAAAACCCAGATATAGTGGATTATACAGTATGTCAGGCCTTTGCAGATGAATGTGACCACACATCTGGCATGTGTCATGGCATGAAGAGTCACTTCCGATTGTAGCTGCAAAAGTGGCCATGCTGAAATAAATGCAAATATTGCTCTTAATTATCCTATTCATTAAAGGTACTTGTGTCCAAACATGCTCCTTACACTTCCATATGGTTTCACCAAGTCCCATTGTATCTACCCTACCTCTTCTGATGAACCCCATGCCTATTAATCTGCGGAACCCTAGAGCCACCACCCTGACTGTGGCAGTAATGCCAGGGTTCCCACAGCAGAATGCTTTTTTTGGAGCAAATCTGCTGCGCCTATTGAGAACCAAACCCTTGCTAATAAAACCCCCTACCCCCTAAGATCCCCCTCCCTGCTCCCACCGCAGGCTAGGTGGTACCTTTGGTAAATGTCCCTAAATCTTTACTTGCCCCTCTGTGCAGATTCAGGGCATCAGAGTTCACGGGCGCCATCTTCTTCTCTTCAGTAATCTTCGGGAATAGAATGGTGTAGCTGCGCATGGCAGTTGCCGAAGCGCAGGAAGAAGACCCAAATATTACCGAAGAGAAGAAGATGGCGCCCGTGAACTCTGACGCCCTAAATTTGCACAGAGGGGTAATTCAAGACTATAGGGCATTTACCAAAAGTACCACCTAGCCTGCGGTGGGAGCAGGGAGGGGGATCTTAGGGGGTAGGGGGTTTTATTAGCAAGGGTTTGGTTCTCATTTAATAGGCCCAGCAGATTTGCTCCAAAAGTATCACAAGCTAACGTTATTGTAACATCGCCATAAGTGACAGAACCCTGATGTTACCCGCAACTTGCCTTCAGTTTGCAACCAAACGTACGTGCAGTTTTGTTCATCTTGATACATCAGACACAACTTCAAAAATAAACTCTGCATTGTTTAAATTAGGAAAGAGAAGTAAGTCATGAACAACCTCCGTAAATGTGCTGCATAATTACATGATGGTTCAATAAAAATAAAGGGTAACAGATCAGATCTAGGGATAAGTGTAATATTTTGATGCATTTCGCCAAGTTTCACAGAGCAAAATACGCCCAGATAGTAAAAAAAAAACTGTGTGGTTTGAAAAATTGTCACACAAAAAAACACCCATGGACTTTAATGTATTTGGCGATTTTTTTGCCGTTTTGCTAATTTTTGCCAAATTTTTGTTTAACTAGGCTCACTTTATACAGAGATAAAAAAAAATAATAATTCTTGTAGTAAACAGAATTCACACATGAAAAAAAAAAACCTCTCATCTTTGACATCTATTTAGCCACTTTTTTATTTTAACACATCAAAGCGAATCTGAAATGTTATTGTGCTTTCCTGCAAAACACTGTGACCCATGAAGACATTTCGCATTAGACAGGTCTCCTCGGCAAGGCAGGACAAAACAAGCGCTGGAAGCCTAATCTCCGCTCCATCTCGCCTTTGATATCCCGTCTCTGAAGAACATTTTGAAAGCGAATAATCAGAAAGCACGGAAATATCTCTATTACGGAGCAGAATATCTGTAAAACAATTACTTTTATCGGGTACAGTGTAATTCCGGCTGTATTTTATTGCTGAAGAGAAACACTACAGAGGCACAGGCCTTAGCAAGCCAAAAAAAAAATGTTTTCTTCTTCCCCCTACTAGAAATGATCCAAACTGGGCAATTTATTGCTTCAGAAATTGTTTTTGACAGGCTTTGGGAAAAAAAACGAACCAAATGTATTGAAGTTAGGCGACATTTCACGTCAGTACCTGCGCAGAAGGAAATATCTGATGAAAAAGTTTCTCTGTACAAAATGCATTTGGAAAGTTCAGTTCTTCAAAAATGTCCTATTTCTTCATCTTTAAAGCCCTTACCCCTCCCGTCCTCTGGATTCTTTCCAATCAAAAGGTACCGGTCATCATCATCATTTATTTATATATTCATTTGCAATAAAATGATAACAAACTGGGGCAATCAATAAACAGAGGTGCAGAATGAGACAAGGGAATTGGAAGGTCTTGGAGAAACATGAACAAATAAGTTTGTTGAAAAGAACTGAGTCCGCATTCACTGCGGACATGACGCCCATAGACTTGTTTGGTGGCGTGCGTTAAAAAAAAAAGATGCACGTTAAAAAAATTTATTAGACTTTAATGGGTGTCTGCGACATTTCGCTGGCGGCGAATTTTTGGCGAAACTAAACGGGTCAAATTCGCCCATCCCTACTTCCAAAGACACTGAGCAAAGTATAATTTTTGAAAGCAATAGCTATGTTTTTCCCACAATGCACCATTTCCTCAGAATTCCAATATCATTGTGGATGCAAATGGTCCATTGCACTGCGTCTAACACAACTCTGATTCGCCCGAAATGGACGCAACTGCACTTGTACTTTGTCATAAAACAGACGCCGTTTCGTTGAATATTGTCAAACGCTCATTTCTGGCGTGCAAGCAACATCTGTGCCTGATTCTTTAGGTTCATTTATGCTGCTCCTATTGGTAAAGGTTGTCCCTACATCAATAGGTGCAGTAATGGCTGACTTGTAACAGAAGGTAAAAAGGACTGACCGTATCAAGCTCAACTATATGAAAGTGCAAAGAACAAATTTCCTTGAGTGAAATTCCTTGAGTCACTCACGGAGGCATAAATAGTCTTCAGCAGATGGTTCTTGGAACATGGACTTCAGATTTAAGAATTCAAGGTGAATCAAGAAGGCCAAAAGTGTCTCATTACGGAGCATATGAAAAGAAGGATAGAATTTTATAGGCTGAGGAGTTGAAAACGTTGAGGGCAAGACTAAAGATGCCAGTAGTACCTTATTGAAACTGACCGTCGAGTCATCGAGAGCCAGTGATCTCTCTTAGGTGTAGATTTACTAGAGAGCGAAGTGGCTAACGCTAGCGACTTTTTGCCAGCGTTACCACCCGCAAGGACATCAGCAATTCACTAACAGGCGCAGGCGCCAATTCGCTAGTGAAATAGGCCCGTCGCTAGCGGTCGTTCGCACTTGGGGGCAAATTCACTAACCTTTGAAAATTCGCCAGTGACGGCTTCGCTCACAGTGCAACACTTCGCCAGACGCAGATTTGCCAGGACTAAAATCCGAAGTTGCGTCCAGGGCACGGAATGCTGGCGAAGTAGCGCTAGCGTTACTGCACCAAGACAAGCAAAGTTGCGCTAGCGTTGGCTAATTTGCATACGGCGGGAAGTTAAAGTACAATGGACGTATATGTAGCAGCAAATACATTACACTACACAAGCCTGGGAACCTTAATAAAATAAAATAGAGTTGTTATATTGCCCTACACATGAGCCCAGTGTATAGTTTATGTGCCATATGTTAGGAAATGTAGGAGGGAAGCCGGTTACCCCAAAAAAAATGTACGCTATTTTTCAGCCTATCACCCTGAAAAAGGATAAGACGCCAGTGTTTTTTGGGACTTGGAAACATTTTCAACTATTTTTTGAGGAAGCCCTATCTACTCAATTGCACTTCGCCTGGTCTGAGGTGGCGAAGGCAAGTCTGGAGCAAGAGGTAACGTTCATTAAAATCCGCATCTTAGTGAACTTGCGTAGTTACGTCCATTCAACAGAGCGAAAATTCGCCAGGTATTAGGGAGCGAAGTAATGATAGAGTCTCCTTCGCTAGCGAAGTTACGCCTGCATTAGTCACTTCGCCCTTTAGTAAATTTGCCCCTCTATTGCCAGATGACTTTTCGCTCTTGGGAACGGACGCTACCCCACAAATTTACTAAAATGCGGATTTTACTGAACGTTACCTCCAGTGGCGTAACTAGTTGTTACTGGGCCCCATAGCAAATTCAATTTAGGGCCCCAAAATATTTATAAGTTGGCCTATTTTACCAAGATATATTAAAATTGCAAAATAATTAGGGTCTTACTGGGCCCCCTACACTCCTGGGCCCCCCTGCAACCGCAGGGTCTGCTTCCTCTATAGTTACGCCCCTGGTTACCTCTTTATTAAGGTTCCCTGGACTTGTGTAATACAAACAGGTAACTTAAACATTTATAATAAAGACGTCCATACAACTTTAAATTACCCGCCGTATGCAAATTGACCTGAGCGCAAGATCACAAGCTCCACTCAATCTTGTTCATAACCTGTACATACAGAGTGATACCATAACACGTGAATTTGCTACAGGTCTCTGAGATCTGCACCCAATGAACACAGTTCCACGTAAAGAAAACATTGGAGTCAAACTAAAGCCTATGGGGCAGATTCACTGAAAGGCGAATTGTTGCCAGCGATCTTTCTGCTTACCGCACCACTTCACCAGGCGTAAACTCACTGGGCTAATTCAGTAATATGCGAGGTTGTGTCCTGGGCGCCGACCGCTGGCGACTTTTCACTAGGGATACTTCTTCAGTGAGAGCATTTCATAGCGAAGATTCACTAGCGTTCGTTTTTGCCTATCGAAAATTCGCTAGTGATCTTACGTTTAGGTCAATTTGAATAGGGGAGATGCATAAAAGTCGTGTACACGTCTTTTATTAGAGATGTTGGTGTAAGTGGCCACTTTTATTACAAATGCCCAAGGAAGCAAAATAAAGACAAAAGAGATCCTCTAATGCCCTAGACATGAGCCCACCTTATAATATATATGTCACGGCCCTCAAATGTGTAAAAAAATCTTTAATAGTTCAGACTTTTGAAGGCAATCCTGCTTTTAAAAATAGAAAAGTCGCCTGCGTTTTTTACACTTTTTATGACATCACTGACATCAGAAGTTCGCCTGTTCTGAGGTGGCGAAGGAAACTCTGGCGAAAGAGGTAAAGTTCAGTAAAATCCGCAATTTAGTGAATTTGTGAAGCCACGACCATTCACCAGGTGAATGAGTGTGAACGAACGCTATCGATGGGCTCTTTCGCTAGTGAATTGTCATCCTTGTCTGTTGGTGAATTGCTGATGTCCCTGCGGATGCGATTTATGGCAAAAAGTCGCTAGCGTTAGCCACCTTGCCCTTTAGTGGCCATAGACGCAAAGATCCGCTCGTTTGGCAACATCGCCAAACGAGCGGATCTTTCCCCGATATGCCATTAACAGGCATGGCTATATCGGGGGTAATCTGATTGTTCGGCCGTATGGCCATGATTACGATGTGCCGTGGGCTCCGGCGGGATCGGTCGGGTCAAAATCAAACCTGACCGATCGACCAAATGTCGGCACTCCCCACACGCGATCCGAAAATTGTACGAATCCTCGATTCGTACGATAGGATCTGTGTGTGTATGGTCACCTTAAGTCTGCCCCTATGAGAGTAAGTGTTATCCCATGCATTGTGCTCCCCTTTCCATTTTTAGCTCTGCCACTAAAGGAAACCACCAGGAAATACAACTGTACTAGGACACATCATTCCATGCTGAGATAGTCCCAGGGGTCTAGGAACTCTTACTTTCCCTAGATCCAAGATGGCCATGCGGTTTCTAAACATATAGTTCCACCCCTGGGTGGCACCCTATGGCCACTGGGAGAGCAGATATTGATTGCTCCTTGTGCACCAACAAACCATCATTTCCAACTTTATATTTATGGATGGGATTGCTATATAAATTCTGCAATCTCCTCCATTCCTAATTAGAGGCTTTCTCTGTCTGGAACATTTACATCCCTTGTTTATGTGTTCAGCGATATTATTACCCTCGTCATAAATAACCCAAAGCTTTATAATCATTATTTCTATTGTGGTGCCCTGTGTTGTTTAATCCCGTAGTGCACATTGATTGTTTTCCTTTTGTTATCCATTTGCAGTCTGGTTCAGCCACCAATTGTCACTTCACTCCAGTGACGTTGCCATAGAAACTCCATTTTCCCTGAAATCTGATATTGAGCTTTCAGGGTTCCAACTTCTTGGTTTACTAATGCATTTTATTTTATGTACATGACAGATGCCAAATGGACGCAGCCCAATTCTTGTCAGAGAGGATTAGGCTCCCGCGAGAGTAGAAATAACATTATGCGGTTAATTATTGAATTCAGTACATTTTTAGAGTTGTGGCCTTTTTTAAAGATTTTCTTTAAATTATTCCAAATATGTCAGTTGGGTATCATTCCTGGATCGACTGGGAATTAATGCCCCTTTGTTCCAAAATGATGTTTAGAGGATGACATACAGTGTGTCCGCGGCTGGAGTCACATGCAGCAAGTCCCGGCTAAATGTGAGTAATTGTAATTGTATACACACTGTACACTCAAAGGATAATGCAACACAATGCCTGCTCATAATATTCATACATGAAAGTGGAGGGCTCAAACCCCAGGCAATATCACACTTGAATATGAGTGGCAGGTAGTGATGGGCAAATTTATTCGGCAGGTGCAAATTCTCAGTGAATTTCCTCGTTTTGCCGCCGGCAAATACCAAAAAAAAAATGTTTTTGATTCCGTCGACAATTCCGACGACAATTTACTGCAAGCTCATTGACCTTAATGCAATTGGATAAAATTGTCGTCGGCGTCAGAATTGTTGCCGGCACCAATTTTGACGCCCGCAAATTGACGCCGGCGTCAAAACTCACGTTTTGTGAATTTTAGTGGTAAATTCGCAAATTATCTGCTAAAACGGGACAAATTCGCCCAGGGGGACCCGAAACATTGCCTTTTTGTACATTTGCTTTTGGGCTGAACAAACACATTTTGCACTTACAACTTTAATCGTGTGCTACTGGATTTATTTGCATTGCTCATAAAAAACGTGTTTTTTTTTAAACTAGATGTGAATCCCAAAAATTAAAAAACTGCCTAATATAATTAAGTAGCTTTCCAATATACTGTATTAGTTACACATTGTCAGTGGTTTTAAAGGAGAACTAAACTCTAAAAAGGAATGTGGCTAAATATGCCATATTTATTTATATAATACATGCAAACTTAAAGGAGAACTAAACCCTAAAATGAATGTGGCTAAAAATGCCATAGTTTACATACTGAACTTATTGCACCAGTCTAAAGTTTCAGCTTGTCAATAGCAGCAATGATCCAGGACTTCAAACTTGTCACAGGGGGTCACCATCTTGGAAAGTGTCTGTGACACTCACATGCTCAGTGGGCTCTGAGCAGCTGTTGAGAAGCTAAGCTTAGGGCTTGTCACTAATTATCCAGCAGAAAATGAGCTTCCCCTGTAATATAAACTGATGCTACAGGGGTGATTATTAAATTCTGATGCTAATTGCACTGGTTTCTGTGCTGCCATGTAGTAATTATCTGCATTAATTACTAATCAGCCTGATATTGTGACAATTCTATTCTATGTGTACTGTATATTGTGAGTGGGTCCCTAAGCTCAGTAAGTGACAGCAGCACAGAGCATGTGCAGTGAATCAGCAGAAAAGAAGATGGGGAGCTACTGGGGCATCTTTGGAGACACAGATCTTTACTGCTAAAGGGCTGTGGTTGCCTTGGGCTGATACATAAGCCCAAAACATAATCTACAACATCTCTAGCTACTTCTTTAGTTATGCTTTAGTTCTCCTATAAAGGACAAGGAAAGTATAAAACACTGGAGTCAATTATTTAACCATTCCATCAGAGTTGGGTCAAGCCAGTTGTGTGCCCTAGGTAACCTGGCTGGCCACTTCAGCCTCTCATCTTAATTAATAACACGTGGTGGAAGGGGGATCTTGCAGGGATGGGGGAGGGAAGTAAGTGCACACAGCCCTGGACTGGGATTCAAAATAGGCCTTGGCATTTGTAGCACACAGAGGTCAACACAGCCCCCCACCACCACCACCAAAAGCCCACTATATAGTGACTTTTCTATGAGCAGCCCCTCAGCATTTGCCAGAACTCACAAATTGTCAGTCTGGACCTGGTGACCTGCAGTGGTGGGGGAAAGGCAGCCCAAAGGGTTAGCATAAAAAATATGTATTTGTCTAGTGCCCTAGATGACATGGTGACCAGTAATTGGTCAATTGCTGCGTCAATCTGGCTAATTTGGAAAACCACCAGGTAGGCAGTTCAGACTGAGGCAGCCCTTCTGAAAACCAGGCTGTCTGGATCAAAACTAGACAGGTGGCAGCTGTATTTTGCTGTGTTCATAGGCCCACTTCATTTTGCTGGGGTCACAGGCTTGCACCAGTTAACTGGTGTCATAGGCTTAATCACTTTGCTGGGCTCACAGGCCTACTTAACTTTGCTGGGGCTATAGGCCTCCTTAATTCTGCTAGGCTCACAGGCCTATGGCAGTTTGCTGGGGTAACTAGCCTAATCACTTTGCTGGGGTCACAGGCCTACTTTACTTGCTGGGGTCACTGGCCTACATCATTTTGCTGGGGTCACAGGCTTACTTTACTTTGCTGAGCAACAGGCTTACTTCACTTTGCAGGGCTCACAGGCCTAATCACTGCTAGACAGGCTTACTTCGCTTTGCTGGGCTCACAGGCTTGGTTCACTTAGCTGGGGTCACAGGCCTGATTTACTTGCCTGGGTCACAGGCCTACATAATTTTGCTGGGGTCACAGGCCTACTTCACTTTATTGGGCTCACAGGTCTGCGCCAGTTTATTGGTGTCACAGGCCTAATCACTGCTGGACAGGCTTAGTTCACTTTGCTGGGGTCACAGTCCTACTTCACTTTGCTGGGGTCACAAGCCTCGCCACTATGTTCCCTGTATTCACAATAAATCACTTGCCATTTTAAAAGTTAAAATCTGAAATTAAGGACCTAGTAGCAGTCCGGTCTAATAGGTTTTACCCATCAAATTTAATGTACAACGCAGCACATTCCCATTGACCACAATGTTGCAAATGCTATCGCTGCAAATCAAACGCTTCATGCCTTATCCGCCCACTCTAGTAAAGTGTCAGTAACAAGCAATAATTCCAACTTCACTTCATCCTTCTATCTTTAAACTTAAAAAAAGCCTCGCTATAGAAATGGGGGAAAAAAGTTATTTCTTTGTTTTTGATTTCCAAGCAATTTTCCATTGTTCTGGCAAAGGCACTTTACTTCTGAATACTATACATTTAACTCAGCGCTGAATATCAGATGCGACTATAAAGCCCTTCATTTCTAACCACGTCCCGTGATTATTTTGAATTCGCTCGATCTTCCAAGTGAGCGTTCTTAGAGTCCCTTTCTCTAAATGTACAAAAGATTCCAGTGACGACCGCTGACTTGTCATACCATGCAGTTCTTGGAAGACGACAGTTAATTATATTGCTGTGTGATGTGATTGCCTGCTTGGAACAGGATCTCAGTAGACTAACACAAGCTCCAAGAAAGGGTTTCTGTCTCAGGATACAAACCCATTAGAAAGCTAAGGTCAAATGAAGGATGGGTTTGTGCCCCTGAGTGTCAATCATGCGGTAGGTGATGAAATGATTAATTAGAAGACAGAGGGCATGTATCCGTGGGCAGACACTAGGGAGCACGGTCAATAGTCTGAAACAGCGGTGGTGCTATAATTCATTATTTGCTTGGAGACTGCAAGTGAAGGCAAATGGCATGGCCAACACAAGTCTAAATGCACATGGGCATCAGTTTCATCAATGTAAAGTAGATTAACAAAGGGAAAAGAGAATACTCCAACTGTTCCTCTGGATACTGAACAATGGATTGGATTTAGGATGTGTGCAACATGTCTGCCTAATTATAACACAATGCTACATCAGCATGGCTGGTATATGGCTGGAAGTTGCAGGAATCATTCATATAGATACACTTATATAAGGGAGTAGAGAACATTATCGATTTAGTTCTCCAAAACAACATCCATCTATGAATATTTTTCCCCCAGTCTTACAATCACACAGTATTTAAAGGGATACTGTCATGGGAAAAAAATTTTTTTTCAAAATGAATCAGTTTATAGTGCTGCTCCAGCAGAATTCTGCACTGAAATCCATTTCTCAAAAGAGCAAACAGATTTTTTTATATTCAATTTTGAAATCTGACATGGGCTAGACATATTGTCACTTTCCCAGCTGCTCCAAGTCATGTGACTTGTGCTCTGATAAACTTCAACCACTCTTTACTGCTGTACTGCAAGTTGGAGGGATATCACCCCCCTCCCTTTTCCCCCCCAGCAGCCAAACAAAAGAACAATGTGAAGGTAACCAGATAGCAGCTCCCTAACACAAGATAACAGCTGCCTGGTAGATCTAAGAACAACACTCAATAGTAAAAACCCATGTCCCACTGAGACACATTCAGTTACATTGAGAAGGAAAAACAGCAGCCTGCCAAAAAACATTTTTCTCCTAAAGTGCAGGCACAAGTCACATGACCAGGGGCAGCTGGGAAATTGAGATTTCAAAATTGAATATAAAAAAATCTGTTTGCTCTTTTGAGAAATGGATTTCAGTGCAGAATTCTGCTGGAGCAGCACTATTAACTGATTCATTTTGAAAAAAAATTTTTTTCCCATGACAGTATCCTTTTAAAATAACAAAGGTGATTGTGAAGATGTAAAATAGTGAACTCAATTCTTATTTGAGTTATTCTATTTTATAATGCTCTACAGGAGGGAATCCAGATATCTCATATAGAAGGATAAGGGGCGGTGTCAATGGGAAATATTGCGAACGTAGGATGCACCATTTGCAATGTAATAATACTTATTAGATGGCTATTGCATTGCACATGGTGAGGCCATTAGAAACCAATCTATAGTTCGCTTTGAACACTTGACTGCAAGTTCAGAAACGAAAGTGAAGATCTAGGGGTAATTGCACTAGTGCCATGGCAACTGTTCAGATGTTTGCTTTCGTTTTCTTTCAGTAGACTGACCATTACTAATTGCTGATTGATTGTGCAGTTGAGCGCTTATCTTAGTAAATGAGCTCTATTATGTTTGGCCAGCTAAGGGCAACTACGGTTACTACTGATTACAGTGGGAAGCACCACAGGTAACCTCCAGTGCGTGATTGGAACAATTTCCACCAGGCTGATGGGTATTCTCATTGCTTCCCATCGCAGTCAAAAGGTAATTTATTGCCTCCAGGGTTTTGCTAGGTGTTGAATTTAGCAATAGGCTCCACCAATGTGATGTGTCCACTGCTTGGCCAATAGTATCAGAGCAGTACGTATACTGTATAATATGGAACCATATGGCACATCAACTGATTTGCTCCTTTATAAGAGCAGGAAAAGCCAGTGTGGGTGAGGTAGAGGGTTCATATTATTGCTTTGGCTGCTGAACACTGTGTGATAAAATTTTCACCAATTTTCACCATTTCTAGTAACCAATAGCAACCAAATCAGTGGCATTAACTGGTTTCTTTGAAAATTGGTTGATGAGTTACTTAACCACAGTGCCAGACCAAATGCTAATTATGTCCAAGGCACATCCCTCCCGCACATCAAGGTAGCCCCTCCGCTCATCACCACCCTCCCACTTATTACCCCTTTTCCTCCCCAGTAATGGTCGCAATGCGTTGCTCTGACAATGGGCACTACAAAAGGACCAGAACTTGGATGAGTCCGACAGAAGCAGTACATGCCCTGTCTCCCCTCCGCCCCACACCATTGCACCTTTGGAACATGCCTCTTGTACTACCTATAACGACTCGTCAGTCTGGAACCTTAATGGCAGCTGGCACTCACAGATGCACAAGAGAACCCCTGCAAGTTCCAGTGTTCACCGACACCCTTTTTGGGCCACAAGCTTTCTGCTGTGCAACCAACAGGGAATTTGTGAGTTAAGTAGTGTGAGAGATCATGAAGAGGTACCTTCAAGGATCAGGAAAATTGTAGTCACAAAACAGGAAAAAAGGTCAAGGCAGGAGGCAGGAATCAAAGTCAAACAGGCAGAAGTCAAAAACAAGAATAGTCAAATAGAATACCACGCTGGATTTGTAAACAGAAGCCAGCTTGGGCATTGTGCCAATGTAGAAAGGACTTTTTAAAGGCGAATTGGCGGCAAAATTTGAATTTCGCGCCAAAAAATTATGTCATGATGCTCAGCATCAATATGCGAGAGTCACAATGCGAGCATCACAAGGCTCTGCGTCTTACGTGAGCGTCACATTGATCCTTGTCAATCGTGAACAGCAGACTTGGCATGGGACGCACCGGGAGGTAAGAGACACTACCCCTAACAGGGCCAGAACTAGAGGTAAGCAGAAAAGGCACCTGCCTAGGGCGTTCTGAAATGGGGTGCTGGGCAGGTATCTGCTGCCTACCCCTAGTCTGGGTTTGCTCCTCTCTTTCATCTTACCTCAATCTGTCTCCAACTACTCCCATCTATCACTCCCCCATCCTGCCGTCTGCTGGGCACATGCATTACTGCGTATACAGTTGCAATTGGGCACGCACATGCCCGGGTGGGGGAGAGGGGTGGCCAGCCAGGTTGAAGGGTGAATGTAAGGCTTGTCTGTGAGTACAGAGAATGCGTGTTTGCATCCAATGAATTTTGTGGTCATACCATTTTGATGGATAGATAGATGATAGATAGATAATATTATAGCAAGGGATGAAAGATATTTTAATGAATTTGTTTCTCAGCATCCAAATATTGAATGATTTATGGAATATGATTTATGGAAAGCTGAGCGTCAACAGTATTAGTAGTTTGTAACCCGTGTAGGCTGGGTTTGTCCAGCATGTGACCTCGTTGTCTACAAGACAAGTTTGGTCGCCAATTTAGAGCAATGACTGCTCAGTTTCAGCTCTGTAGTATGTGATTGTGTAAAGCCACATTGCTCCACTGACCACTATGGCATCATCATCTTAATGAAATATGACCCCTGAATCTGCTGGCAGCATTTGTAAACTGTTGGGCAGCATTGGTGTAGATAAACCTGCACAGACATTTAGGTATTGGACAGGTAAGATATTGCTAAAGGGTAAGGTACACTACACTACAGTGATGACCATAAGTTGCTTGCTGTTGACAAGAATGAGGAAACTCTCCAGGAATACTCACACCAGTGTTTCCAGCCCCAAATTTGCATTGCTATCAGTGATAAAGAAACAGAGAGCAGTGATGGATGTGTTGATGGCAATACAAGTAGCTGTAATCAAAGGCGCCTACTGAGCCAAAGTTGTAAAAAGGAAATTAGACACAATTCCCATTCCCTAGCTAAAGTATATACAGGAGAGCAAAATAAGGCAAATAATAACATTACATTATGTTAAAATAACAAAGCATGATAAATGTTTGGGTATGTGCTCTTTAAACCACGATCGCTCCAACTGATGCCGGTTTCAATGAAAAGCACAAGGCATTTTTTTTTTAATAGTAAATAGTCAAAACATTTTCAGATCACTCAGTAAATTATATCATGATGTATTACCACTTCAGGCTTCTTGTTGTAAAAAAAACCCTTTTTTCTGCCAACTAATTATAGCCTGACAAACAGAACCGATTGAACAGCCATGCTCTATTCTGCCTGTAAGAAAAAAAGCAAATAGTTATATAATTACATAAGAGTGGAAACTGAATATAAGAAACATGTTTGTTTAATTTATTTTTTTAAATTCCTATTGGACTGAAGCCGGGCATACGCCGCAAGATCTGCTCTTTTGGGCAAGGTCACCAAACAAGTTTATCTCAAGCTGAATTTGGGTAACAATTAAGGCCAAAAACTCAATAATGGGGACCTGCAGAGACCTACCATCAGTATGGTCCTTGCCCGATGGGATGGCCAGATATCAGCTGGGCAGGATCTTCTGAAAACCTTACCTGGTAAGAGTCATTCTTTTGTTGAGCTTGCCAAACAATTGATCTTGCCAGATTTGGCTACCAATGCGGGCCAAAAATCAGATCATAATGGGGACCCATTATGTGAGGACCATATCAATACATCAATATGGTTCTTGCATGACAGGATGTCCAGATATTGATTGGGCAGCAGGACCTTCTGAGGGCCAATGAGCTTCCAATTCCACCTGGAAGGGTTATAGTCAGTAGCTTTTATCAGCCCAGGCATGGCCAACTTTAGAGTAGCCTTGTTTCTTCTAATAAATGAAAAAGGCATCTAACCCTACCTAAAATTATCCAATGTATTTGCCAGTACAACTGCTTCAGGGGGAGAATTTTAAAACTTTCATCTTTGTAAAAAAAAAAAAAAACATTTCCGTACCTCATTCCTTCTCATCTCCAGGGGATTCCCAGATATCTACTGGTGAATATGAAGTGTTTAAAGGAGAACTGGTGAATAAGAAGTCTTTAAAGGAGAACTAAAGCTTAAATAAAGAAATAGGGCACAAATGTAGTTAATTATGTTTTGGGCTTCTAGCTTATGGACTGACCCACAATATACTGAATATATATAATATAAATGTCACAATATAAGGCTGATTAGTAAATAATTCAGATTATTGGTACATATCAGCTCAAAAACCAGCACAATTACATCAAAATGTAATAATCAGACCTGTAGCATCAGCTTATATTACTGTTTGATGATTTGTGATGACCCCTAAGCTTAGCTTCTCAATAGCCTCTCAAAGCCCACTGAGCATGTGAGTGTCACTCCTAACTAAATCCAAGATGGGAAATTCTCGTCACAACTTTGAAGGTCTGGATCATTACTACTATAGAGATACTGAATGTTTATATAATATATATATATATATATATATATATATATATATATATATATATATATATATATATATATATATATATATATATATATATAATGTTCATTATACAAAATATGGCATTTATAGCCATATTCATTTTAAGGTTTAGTTCTCCTTTAATCGATATTTTACATTGTATTTTTGTTATCTGGCACAAGATCCTCTGGTTATAGAAGCTCCCACAAGAGTACACTATTAAGCCCCCAACTACTCCAACACTTGTGCCTGTTCCCCATGATAAATGAGCCCTTTACAGTAGTTAAAGAATAATCCCATTCATTTTGATTACTAGAGAAACAATCAATAAAGCAAGTGAAAGGACAGACTGAGTATTATTACGTCTATTATGGTAAAATTGATACTATATGTGCCCTATACACAAAGGAAGGGTTTAATAAAGGGTACAGACAGATGAGTAGTAAGGGGGGGCATTCATAATGTACAATTTGAATTTGTTGGGGTAAAAAAACAATCTTCCCCAATGTTTGCAGGTGACATTAAAACTATTTTGCTGTAAATTCAAGAAACTTCCAGATATGCAGCTTATTAATATTTTATTTCTTTAATGCTACCTTTGCTTAAAAAGCATATTGCATAGCCTATTTTGTACAGAGAACGTGTGGGCTATTTTATAGTTCAGGCATGTGAATCCAAAAACACTTCTATTCCATTAACATTTCATTCAATAACAATGTCTAGGTTCATTAATGGAAGCAGCTGCTTTCAGTAGAACCTTCCTAGATATTTGGGTGCTTCACTGAACAAGCCCGGAAACATTACAATAACCAAATGAGATTAAATAAAAGCCTGCCGTAATTTGATTTACAATGATGCATCGGAGCATGGGATCTAAACAAATTTCATTTCAAGTTCTGTTCTTTGCAGAGGGGGGGAAATAAAATGAGGGTCAGCCAAATGCAATATGTAAAGTTTAGAGCTGGCAGTTGTAATAAATGACATTACCTATTTAGAAGTAGTTTAGTGTCATTAGAGAAATCATTTAAGAAAATGTCCAATTTAGTTTGCCAGATGCCATAGTAACTCAGCTGTGCAAAGTACCTTAACAGGGTCAGCTCGGAGGCCACAAGGGCAAACGGGGTTGTAGAACATTAATCATTTAAAAGTGATTATTCATTTCCTATTGCTTTAGATTATTTACACTGCTCTTTTGCAACCCCGGTTGTTGAGCCTTCATGACATTGCAGAACTTGTAGACACACCTGCTGTCCTGGATGGGAGGGGGAATGATTTAGGTTTCAATCAAGTGGAATTTTTTAGATATCAGTTTCACTGATAAAATAAAAGTCTTTGTAACATATTTTTTTTTATATTTTCAATAGGAACATTGAGACATTTGCTCTTGTTTGCTTCTTTTATTATTTTTATCATCTTCAGGCTTCTTCTTTCTTCAAATTTCCCGGGGCAGACGCATGCGCAATAGAACGAAATAGCCAACTTTTTCGTTAAAGTATGGTTTACGATGTACTGCACATGCGCAGCCTCGAGAGGAAGACAGAAGACGATCCCTCGTGGTGCTCGCTGGAGTAACCCTGGGCTGGTGAAGTTTTTTTTCTGATAGGAGCACTGGCCCAGGGTGTCAGGTAAGTAAATGCAATCACTTGAGAGTGCTAACTTTTGGCACCCCTAAGTATAACAGGATTTCCTTCTCCTTTAAGGCTGGTGCTTGCAGTTTGTTGATACAATGTTCCCCCTTGTGCCACATGTTCCACAATGCTTCGTCTACAACGTTCCACATCATCCATGGCTGCCCTGGAGTGTCTGTAGTTCCAGGAATCAGTGCCGTAACTAGAGGGGGGCGGGCCCTGGTGCGTGACGTGCAGCCCCGCCCCCCCTCCGTACACGCCGGATTTCAGCCAAGATGCTTGTCATCAAGGTGTGACCAACCAAAATGCTCAGTAACAGAATTATAGAGGCATAGAAATAACAACACATCAGGGCCACCGTGGTGAAAAATAGGCAGTGGGCCATAACCCAAAATTCTCCTTGCCACCTACTATATAATGTGAAACATTTTAAACAGTGCCCTAAATAATATATATATATATATATATATATATATATATATATATATATATATATAATACTTTTTAGCATGAAAATGCTCATGTTTGCCCAGGAGCAGTAACCCATAGCAACCAATCAGCAGGTAGAATTTACTGGTCGCCTGTTTATTGGTTGCTATGGATTACTGCTCATGGGCAAACCTAGTGCCTTTCATTACATATAGGGGTTTGTGTCTTCAGGCACCCTTTGGATTTGGATTTGGAAGGTTGTGATTTTGTGTAGTTTTGTTACAATGCTGAAAAATGCATCTGGGACAAATGCCCAAAATTCTTCCATGTGTACCATAGACCTACGTTTTCTTATACAAATACAATAAAATTATATTATCTTGGGTTGGAGGTTTTCAAAATTTTTAGAGTTTAGATGCCTTTTTGGAGTCTAAAATGTGGTCAGGCCGCCATTGGCGTTTAAAGATCATTTGGGAAAGTGTAAGATCAAATGGGGAATCCTGCAGGAGTCATAGTCATTTGAACTTGGATTTGGATTAGCTGGTAGGCCGATTCCATTCATTTGACTATGAATCATTCTTCATAACCTTCTTTGATTTGATATCTCAGTCCCTGCTTTTCAGAGAATGGGCTTTCCAGGATTATCAGTAAAAATTATTGTGGTGGTATTACTTACCAATGATCATTATGGATCAATTGGAATCAATTATTAATAATGATCCTTATTACATCAACCCCTTGACTAGTAGTAGGCCCTCTTTACTAGCAGTAGACCTACTATAGTATCTAGAAAAGCATTTCTGTACACCACATTTTACTCTGAGCTCTGCCCATGGGTGGAGTAGTCTCTCATTTTAGGAACCTCTGGCTGAGGTGCTCCCCATATAACCAACAACTACAGTCAGGTGATCCCATTGGTGGCCAACAAAAGGGCAACCACGTTAGGGAGTTTTGGCTTTAAAGGAAGGTATGTTGCAGTTAAAGCTTGGTCCCTGTGTGGGATGTGTAGTGAGGCAGTAGAATTCTTAATGAATCAGATGAAAATTGAGTGTAGGACTGGCCAAACCAGGGATGACTGTGACATAGCTGACAAGCTTAAATATATTGCGATATATGGACAAACAATTTTTTTTAAAGCAGAAGATATTTTTTGGTAGCACTATAAAATGTCTCAATGTCCTTAATATATTAATAATGGGTTGAGTACAGAGGACCGCATGTATATGTCTCCCCGTACAACAAGCAGAATTATATAAATCTTGGAAATCTAAAGTATAGCCCTCCAGATTTAATGGTGTACTGGGAAGTGATATATACTTTTCTGTCTCTATGTAAATCCCCCCTCCCCCATGTGATGCTTGGAGCTGCAAGCAGATGTCTTCTATGTCCTATCCTAAAAAAAACATCTCTTTCTATATCACCAACAGAATTAATATCTGATTTATACTACTAATTCCCCCAGTGGCCTATAATCACATGTGATCAATATCAGTGATTTACCACTATATTAGGGCAATACCAAATACTAAACAGTATATTCCTACATCAGACAAGCTGGTCTTACAAGTTGGCTCTAGCTTCACCCTTAAGAATAAAAAAAAATACTGTAGCTAAATGTATATTTGTATGGGTTTTAGATTTCCAATTTTGTGTGAAGATAACCCAAAGGAGTTTTAATAATAAAATCTTGGGCTAGATCTTTAATACCGACAAGAGGGCTGCAATATTGGCTGACATTTTGTCAATGTGTCAGCTTGTGCGTAGGAAGTCTGGAGCCAACACAATCCAAGTGAAAATAAACACTTAATATTTAGCTTTTTTTTTAAATAAAATTGATGGTATCGTGCTTACTTGGTTTTTTAATAGAGAATAAAAACCAGAAGCGCGCAGAGACAGTCGCATATTCTCTATATTAGCAACATATAAATAAACCATAGGCTTCTAATTGAAATCGAGTTTCTTGAATGAGATGTTTTAATGTCTTAAAAATCAATATTAATTTGCTTAAAAGCAATTTTGCTAATTTTTTTAATTGCAAGGTTGTAATTAAAGTAGCTTAAAAATGAAATTACAATTTAGCATCGGTTCAGTGGTTTGTAAAACAGCTATTGCTTCGGATAGGATTTAAGCCCAGTGTCTGCTTTTTGTGTCATTTAGTCATTCCTACAAATGAAAATAAAATATAAAGAAGGGGGGGGGGATAATATCTATTTCGAAGATGTGTACTTGCTATGTATATTTTAGCTGACATATAAACATACCAGACATGCTGTAAAGAAAATTACAACTACGCAATATGTTGGCACTATATAAATACATGTTAATAACAATAAAAAGTACAGGCCAAAACTTAAATGGAAATTAACGCAAAGTCCAAATATTGCTGCAATTAACTATAATAGTAAAGGTAAGAGGATAGCTAAAGGATAACTATATCCACAAAGTGAATACTTAAGCAACCAATAGTTTATATCAAATTAAGTGGTGTATTAAAGAATCTTATCAAGCTAGTATATATACTGTATTTAAAGGGATACTGTCATGGGAAAACATGTTTTTTTCAAAACACATCAGTTAATAGTGCTGCTCCAGCAGAATTCTACACTGAAATCCATTTTTCAAAAGAGCAAACAGATTTTTTTATATTCAATTTTGAAATCTGACATGGGGCTAGACATATTGTCAGTTTCCCAGCTGCCCCCAATCATGTGACTGCCAGTTGATCCAAGGGACGGCAAAAAAAAAGTCCTGTTTGAGTGATGGAGACCAAAACTGTTCGGCATATTCTAGATGAGGCCTTACCAGTGCTCTATAAAGAAGAAGAATGACCCCCTCTTCACGTGACTCTATGCCCCTTTTTTTTGATTGCATGAAGGTCTTACAGAAGTTGGCTGTGTGTTACCTTCTGAAATTCCCTATTGTGGTTGTGTCATTACAGGCATTTTTCATACAATATTGCACTGAAACAAGAGAAAGAAAGCACTGAGGGTTTTTTGCTGCTGAAAGCAATTAATAAAAATTAAGTATTAGATAAACTCATTCATTATTTAGGTTTTCAGGTTTACAAAAGGTCTCAGATGGTGTGATCAGACACAATGAATATAACTATAAATTTGTCCTTGAGCTGGGTACGGACATTGTTAGAATTACTACAAATATTACGACATTACTAAACACAAACTTGCGGAGGTGTATCTTGCTTTCTTTGATTCGTTTATTTAGTTATTCAAGCTTTACTTAATGCCAGTTCAAGGATAACGTAACAAAGACACCTTGAAAATCCAGAACAGGGAATTGTTTAAATCTCCAGTTTGCCATACTGCCTTGAATATATATGGCTGATTTAAAGACGTGTCAAGTATAATACATTAGTGATGCTCATCTTTGTTTCATTCAAAAACAAATCAAGCATTACATAGATGCTCAGTGTTCTAGTGTTAAAGAGCCATACGCTACAGCGTTAGATGTCTTCTTCAACTATCTCTTTGGGATTCAGGTCTCACACTTGCAAGGTTACTAGTACAGCATGAAGGGTCCCACAGTAGGGGGGTGTTTTTCTGTGTGTGTGTGTGGGGGGGATGTTCTAGAATACACTTTTATAAAGGGGCAATTTTAATTTAACCTGATTTTCTTTAAAGTAGAACTATTGCTTAATTAAAGAAGTAGCTAGAAATGTTCTACCTTATGTTTTGTGTACCAGCCCAAGGCAACCACAACCCTTTAGCAGTAAAGATTTGTGTCTCCAAAGATGCCCCCGTAGCTCCCCATCTTCTTTTCTGCTGATTCACTGCACATGCTCTGTGCTGCTCTCACTTACTGAGCTTAGGGACCCACTCACAATATACAGTACACATAGAATAGAAATGTCACGATATAAGGCTGATTAGTAATTAATACAGATAATTACTACATGGCAGCACAGAAACCAGTGCAATTAGCATCAGAATTTAATAATCACCCCTGTAGCATCAGCTTATATTACAGGGGAACCTCATTTTCTGCTGGATAATTAGTGACGAGCCCTAAGCTTAGCTTCTCAACAGCTGCTCGGAGCCCACTGAGCATGTGAGTGTCACAGACACTTTCCAAGATGGTGACCCCCTGTGACAAGTTTGAAGTCCTGGATCATTGCTGCTATTGACAAGCTGAAACTTTAGGCTGGTGCAATAAGTTCAGTATGTAAACTATGGCATTTTTAGCCACATTCATTTTTAGGTTTTAGTTCTCTTTTAAGTTTGAATGCATTATTTTTGGTGGAAGAAATAAAACATTAACTGTGGAAAACAGTTATCTGAAATAGTAGGCAAGTGAGGGCATAAATGTAAACCCCTCTCTCAAGTGAAAATGACTGGAGGGGGCATTTGTCCATAATATTGTGTGAGTCCAGTTTAAAGATAAGGAGATATAGCTTTGTTGATGCTGTTTATGGGATAAATAGCCAACTGTTTTTGTTTTAGGTGATCTACTCAATGTGACTATGTGAAAAATATAGAAGGCTTAGTTGTCTGATGAGTGTGTAGAGTCCCTTAACCATTGTCAATTTGGGATACAACTTTTATTTATTGATCGAACTTTCTGTCTTATCCCATAGCACCATCTCCTCATTAGGCCTCAGCACAATATGGCCTCCTAAGTTTGTTCTTTTATACTCACTGTATACCAAAAAGAGAAGGGTCCACTATTACTTAGAGAATCAAGCTACTTTCTTTTTCTGTTAAAACTTAAGGGCAGAGAGACATACAAATATTCGGGGAGATTTAGTTGCCCGTCGACAAATTACCTCTTCTTAGCCAGCGGGAAGGCTTTTCGGGAAGATTAGTCGCCCAAAGAAGAGTTGATTTGTCGCCGGGCAACTAAATCTCCCCGAATCTTCGCGGGTGTCTCTGCCCTAAAACAGAACTTGTTAGTGTTAAAGATAAAAATAACCAACAATGGTTTATTTGAGCCTGCAGCATGCCAGCTGTGACTGTCCATACAATACTTCTAACATGTGGGAGGTGTGTAGAGAGAAAGAATGTCAAATACTTCTTCGTTACATAAAAAGAATTTTGAAAACAACATTCCTTAAACAGACAGTTCAGTTGTTTGACCCAGGGAACGGTGTAAACCAGTAATTTTTTTTCAAGGACCAGGGGGGGGGGTGAGTCAACAGCGCGCAACAATTTCATTTTGATTTCATGCTCGCCAGGTTCAAATTTCGGAAGCATCACAACAAAATTTGCCTCTCCACATCAAATTTGGATGAGCCGCGTCAAATTTGGACTCGTCTCGGTGGCCGAGCTCAATTATGTCCATGGCCCAATAGTGGGCTGCACTATGTTACTATGTAAAAACAAACAGCTATGCCCCATGTGACCCCCCTCAAGTGTTTAATGATGACTTCTTGTCAAAATACATATATATCAGTAGAATAATGATGCCTAGTTGGCATGCTTGGTTTATCTTTATCATCTTGGAGTCAGTAATTGAAGGTTTGCATAGCTCTTTCAGTTGCTTACTCGATACATCAGAAGGGGAGCTTTGTTGTCTACAAACATTTGTTTCCATTCTGTATTCTAACTTCAAGGCAGTTTCAATGGTATATGTTAAAGGGATACTGTCATGGGACAGTTAATAGTGCTTGTCCAGCAGAATTCTGCACTGAAACCCAAGGTCACATGACTTGGGGCAGCTGGGAAATTGACAATATGTCTAGCCCCATGTCAGATTTCAAAATTGAATATAAATAAATCTGTTTGCTCTTTTGAGAAATGGATTTCAGTGCATAATTCTGCTGGAGCAGCACTATTAACTGATTCATTTTGAAAAAAAATTGTTTTCCCATGACTGTATCCCTTAATGTTCTTCTATTTAACTTCAACAGGTACTGGTTCAGTTGCCTTTTAGGAGACAAAGATTTTTTTCCCCTTCTGAAGTAAATTCAAGACAGCTTCCTATTGGTTTTTGAATTTCCTCTCTGGATCATCTAGGAGCACTCTAAGGCTAAATAGCTCCATGATTGGTTGCATTTCTTGAGAAAAATGTCAACGAAAGAACTTACCCTGCTGTAGCTTTTATAGAGATAAGATGTGCAAGACCAACACTTATTTGTAATGGTATACGAACACCAGTAAAGAAATGAGTTAGGGGTACTACTACTCTGTTTTAAAAAGTTGAAGGGGGGGATATACATCTCTTTGAGCTCAATGAATAGGGTTTATGTTCAACATACTTTTTGCCTAAAAATAATAAAATAGGAATCAAGGAATATCTCCAGTTTCTGGAGATGGTGATGTATTCCCTACCTCTGATGATTGGAAGTCTATAGTAAATACCTTTTCTACTCTACCCAAAACTATCTTTGTTCAGAACAGATTGCCTTATTTGTCTACAACCCTTTATTTATCTTTACAATAAAAATCAGCCATATATATTTCATGAATTCTGGCGGTATTTTGATCTTATGAATCACTATACTTAAAATCACTGTATACTTGTATTTTGATATTCCTTGACTATCTAAGTCCCTATTTTAAGACAATTTCACATATCTTTTATGGTATCCCTCATGTGTCCTCCCTTACTGTGTCCTCATTTGCTGCTGAAAATGCCTCCCATGAACTTAATTACATTCACATAAGCATATATGTTTATCATATTTCCTCTCTCGCTTTTATATTTCACTGCTTTTTTTAACATTTCCCAGGTGTCTTTTTCTAGTGCATGAACCATATTCTGAGCTCTTACCTTAGCGTTTTATTAATGTTTTTAGATTGAGCTTCCTCAAATGCAATATTTAAGTGTAGGTCTTACTGATGACCCAGTGACATAGAGTGTAACAATATAACCCCCATCTTACTCTTAATCGTTTGTTTTATTATAGAGCCTATAATTCTATTTGATTTTCCTGCTGCCTCAATACATTGCTGTCATATTCCAAATCACCTAATGTCAGGACTCCTTAGACCCTTTCCGCGGATTGTTGACAGTAATTTGCCATTCAATCTGTATTCCATATATATGAGACTGACATTTGAGGGCTTTTATAAATCTCATATGAGCAATATATGCGTCAGAACCTAGATGGATGATCAGGAATCCCACGTCACTCAAATACATTTGCTTTAAAGAGATAAAATTAGATATCTCTCACTTTTCCAGTAGCATATGATTGTTATTGGAGGTTGAAAGTGACCACCCCATTCCAAGTATCTGTACAATGAGTTAATGGACTTATAAGTTGAATATTGACCATGTATATGAGTAACAAGATTTCTCTGATCCAAATTACCACTTCTGGGCCACTGAACCCCATATCTATTCTAGGTGACCCAAATACTTGTGCAGGGGTCAAACATACACACTCCAAGGTTTTCCAATTTTGGTATAGAAGAATGGCTTGTCCATTCAAAACCATAAACCATCTATCTGCAGTTTTTAGAGTTTACATGGGAGAACCGGGAGGACTAGTTAAGTAGTTTGGATGTCTTGTGTGGAATGTGAGATTATGTGAGAGTCAGGTGTTAATGCCTTCGAACACCAAGTGAATTGTTCTCCCACATGCTTCTTCCATCTGGCTAAACCAAAGCATTGGCTGAAGTGTAAATTGCCTTAAGGTCACCATTCATGGGTCGATAAAAGCTGCCGACAGAAAGTGGGCAGGGTTAGAAATCCTGTCGGATCGGCTACAACGATCAGATCAGCCCGATATCGACCACCGCAGTGTGGGCATATCAGGGAGAGATCCGCTCATTTGGCGAAATTACCAAACGAGCGGATCTCTACGCGTATGGCCACATTTACTGAATAAAGAAATCTCTTTACAGAGATTCTTGTGCAGGTTTATAGCATAGAACAGGGCTGTCCAGCTGGAGCCCTACAGACTGGATATGGCCCTCCAAAGTATGACATCATCATTTTAAAATAATCCAGGTCTTGAACACAATGTATGAGAAATAAATGCCCCACTACATGTAATAACTTGCATAATATTGGCATAGAACATAGAGTTCTATTGTAAACCTACTCTTACGAAGTCCAAGTTCTTCCAGCAACACAGGAGGTTCCATATGGCATGTTTGCTAATAATCAATTACAAAGTATGCATTGTTTCTGAAATAATCCGTTACCCTATTTTTCTTGAGCAATCTATTGTATCGTCAGATATTTTTGAAAGACAGCTCTAATACATCATCTAGGCAAAGGGAAACACAGACCAATAAGGCATTAGAGCTATAATGACTTCCCTTACAGCCGACAGATAGAAGAGCGAATAGTAATTGTTAATTGATTATATTTAGAAAGTTTCTAGTTTTCATGAGATGAAGCTTACATTAATGGAGGTTTCCATAAAAGTTGCCCTTAAAGTAGATATTTGAAAGTCAGTGCTTAATTGCTGCAAAATATAGTTTGGTGATGGTAAAAGCCACAGTTTCATATATATATGTGCCCTAGGTGGGACTTGAGCGAGTGTTGCAAAAATTCTGAAAACCTCTGGTTTAGAGGATTCTACATTCATTTTACCTAAGCTTCCATGTTAAAGGAGCACTAAACCCTTAAAATGATTATGGCTAAAAATGCCATATTTTATATACTGAACTTGCTGCACCAGTCTAAAGTTGCACAAACTCAATAGCAGCAATGATCCAGGACTTCAAACTTGTCACAGGGGGTCACCATCTTGGAAAGTGTCTGTGACACTCACATGCTCAGTGGGCTCTGAGCAGCTGTTGAGAAGCTAAGCTTAGGGGTTGTTGCAAATTAAAAAAATGAGGTTGGTCTGTAATATAAGATGATGCTACAGGGCTGATTATTAAATTCTGATGTTAATTGCACTGGTTTCTGTGCTGCCATGTAGTAATTATCTGTATTAATTACTAATCAGCCTTATATTGTGACATTTCTATTCTATGTGTACTGTATATAGTGAGTGGGTCCCTAAGCTCAGTTAGCGACAGCAGCACAGAGCATGTGCAGTGAATCAGCAGAAAAGAAGCTACTGGGGCATCTTTGGAGACACAGATCTTTACTGCTAATGGGCTGTGGTTGCCTTGGGCTGTTACAGACGACCCAAAACATAACGCACAACATTTTTTGCCTACTGCTTTAGTTAAGCTTTAGTTCTCCTTGTCAATGGCAGGAGACAGAGATGCATGGACAGGTGGAAGGTCTCAGTGGTGGTCATTCTTTATCTTGACATTAGTGCAATAATATAATCCATCAAGTGACAGCACTTGCTTACTTGGCAAGTAAATGAAAGCTTCATGAAAATTACATTTTCGTAGTGGTAGATAATATTCGGAGAAAATCTGAAATTTTACTTAATTTCCTTTTTTTTGCCTCCTGAGGGCCAGAAGGTTATCTTTACCACCCTACACTATTTATTAATTCCCATTTTTCTTCTCTAATACAAAATGTATAATGGCCATGATCATGGATGTTGAAGTGAAGTCGGAGACTAGCATTCATGGCAAGAGCCAGAAACATCATTTTGAAACTGACTCATCTAGGAAAGCACAGAATCACACCCTTTCACCCTTAGAAGATGGGATATCAACTGAAATACTGGAACCATAAGCAGCTGTTCATATCAATATGTACAACAAGCGGATCAAAAAAATTGTAAGATACATTTAAAACATGTGTTTCTGCCAAACTGAACAATTCTCCTTGCATCTGAGTAGTTTTAGTGCAATTTCCCATCCAAGCAGTTGGTGTGCCTGCAGCTGGCTGAGATTAAGGGGAGAAGTTTGGATAGACCACATTTTCAAAGCTTCTTTCCAATGGTCATAATAGTCTGATTCCATTGACAGTGTGGTGCACGCTGAAGGTAAATGTGCCTGAACTTCATTATGGATGCTTCACCCTGCTGAGAACAAATATTGGTACAGTTCCAACTGGCCTCACAGCAGGAGGATAAAAGAAAAGCCTATTGTTTTGCTTCTGATGGTACATCAAAGGAACACTCATTAATTAGACACTAGAACCAAACAATTCAAAGACTTCAAATTGTGTATTTAATACGAAACAAAAATATCCACCAGCATGGTACACAAATGCCAAATACACTTCATTTGGGGATTCCAACCAATAGGCTGATAAGAGGATTGGCTGGATGTTATTAAACTATGGGGGTGCGCTAGCATTGCCTCATTTGCATACGGCAGGAAGTTAAAGTTCAATGGACGTATATGTATATAGTGAAACGGCGAAGTACCGAAATTATGTCATGCTGGCGAATCTTCACTTCAAAAATAAATGGAAAGCCAATACCTTGTCTGCTACAAACGGGTGAATCCCAAACTTTATTCAATATTGCTCACTTCAATGTTCAAACGTTTCGGGACCGCATGGCCCTTCCATTTATTTTTGACTATTTCACTGGCGAGTGGCTAGGCCAGAGCCTCTACTCAATTCCCCTATCTGGACTTTAATGAATCTTCACTTCACCCTTTAGTAAATTTGCCCCATAATCGTTGTACTCTCTGTGCTTTAGGGTAATGGTAGTACATGAAATACAGGGGTGGTACAAAAGGGCATCTGCCAAAGGGGCAAAGATAAAAATCTTTTATAGCTATTTTCTTGTAGCATTTTAATATCCAAAGGTTGCACCCTCTGTCTGTGCCTGCAGAGATGTCTCATCCAAGGGTCAGGAGGAGGAGAAGAGGAGCACCCATAACAATCAAGAAGTCTGGGTAAAAATTAGAACCTTTATTTTTGAGCAAATATCAGTTTTCTCTCCTTGATGAATGACCAACACATTGGAAGCTAAAATAAAAAAGCAAAATATGTATACATCTAATTATTTTTTAACTTGTTTTATGTATTGATAATATATGGAACACACAATACACCTGGGGTTTCCAGTATTCACACATACAACAGGTTCTGGAAACTTCAAGAGAGTGTCCATGAGAACTCTGTCCCCCTCCCAACTCTATAGTAGACTTACAGAAAATATTTGGCAGCATGAGTGTTCAGTGATAAATGGGTTCTATAATCTTCCAACAGTTGTATCCCACTAGAGTGCCATAAACTGTTTTAGTCTGCTCCTATGTGTACCATGTAAACTATCAGAGACCTAAGTTTATACATAACTCCCTTGACTGATCTGTATTTTGTAACAATAACTGGTATAGTAGAGAGGCTGTGAGACGTACATAGAAACCGGTCTAACTCAAGCCACAACAGCCCTCAAAGCTCTCCATGGTGCTGAATAAAGGAAAACACACATCTAGGGCAGAGGGACTGTTTTCACACTACCAAGATATGGTTCTCTAGGTGTATTTAAGTGGTAGATGAAGGGTGATGCAACCATAGAATTCTAACCAAAAAAATTCTGAAAAAAAAATTCTGAAAAAAAATGAAATCAGTATTTAAATTAATGTATGTTAAGCTAATTTAAAGACAAAAGCAAATGCAGGCAAAGATTTACTAGAACACATTGGTTGACCAACATCGTGGATGTCTCTAGGGTTCCATGAATCCCTCTCAAGGTTTGACATGTCCATGTCACTGTTTAGCTAATTTAAAGACAAAAACAAAACAGAGGCAAACAATTAATAGAACACATTGGTTTACAAAGATGAGGGATGTCACTAGTGGTACATGAAACTCTTTCAAGGTTTTGGACAAGGTACCCATGTTCCCAAGGTGACATTATCTATTATCTAAAAATTGGAAGTTGTAGTTATCATGCAACAAGTTAAAAAAGTAAGTTTTTGAGACTTTTTCCCTTTCCGTGCTTTTTCAGTACGGATCTTTTGATAAATGACTGACGTTCATGGAAATTCGTTTATTTGTGGTTCCAGTAAAACTCAACCTTTAATAACTGGGTCTTTATGTGTAGGATCCAAAGGTGGCCAAACATGTTACAATTACGATCTTTCCTTTGACCATTATTTGCAGCAAACGTGGTTTGTTATCATTACAAATGTTAGGAGCTGAAGATATACAGGCAGAAACAATAAACTCTACTATTATCTGACAATTCAGCAGTAAATCCTTGCCAATTTTCAGGAGCCTTTAAAAATACCTGATCAAAATTTTCCGTCTTGGCCGATCAGTGAGATGACCAATATCATTTTGCTGATATTGGTTGTCTTATCTATCACCATACATGCATCGAACATCTATGCATGTCGCCAGGGGGTAGCGAGGGAGTGTAAAATTGAAGGGCAATGCTAGTAGCATGTGCATGGTATGCTGAGAGCTGCCACCAGGCTCCGACTGGCAATCTGTGGGTTCTGGCAAATGCCAGAGGGGCTGCTGTAAGAAGCCATAGAGAGTCACTTTAGTGGGCTGGTTGGGGGCTGTTTGGACCTCTGTGTAATTGGAATGCCAGGGCCTATTTTGACTCCCAGTCCAGACCTGCCTGCCACCTTCCCATCATCTCATAATTTGCAAGTCTTAGACTTCCTTGGGAAAATAAAAATAAATAATTTTTCCAGCAGATTCACAGAGCTGGAATGTTCTTGATTGTAGCAATCGAACACAGCATACACAAGCTGGGATAATGTGTCTTGGTTTATACAAATTCACAAAAGGCCACTTCACTTACTAAGGTGCAGTCAACAAAGTGCAATTTTAAGCACAGTCACCATGTTTTTCTTCCCACAATGGAACATTTTCCCCAGAATTTCAGTGCCATCGAAGAGGCAACTGGTTATTTTCTTGACTTACCACAATACCAGAATGAACTCTTATGTGTTTCGTCACAAATGGGACCAAATTGCGTGGAAGTCTGCGGTTTGCCATTTCTGGTGTTCACTGCGCGAGTGATACCTGCACCTGATCATTTAGGTGCAAGTGTGCTGTGTCTATGGACGCTGGATGAAAAGGCAACCCTGGAATTATTGCCTGGTCAGGAGGTGGTGGTAGATCCAGGGTTCCTCTGCATCAATAGGCACACAGCACCTGATTCGAAATGCAGGAAAGATTGAGCATTATGGGGCGCAACTATATGGAAGTACAAGGAGCACATTTTGATGCAATAACCTTTGATGAAAGTGGTTTTACATGCAACTAACTGCAGGGGAAAGTGCAAGTGCAAGCCCACACTGCTTGTGGATCTAAATGAACCCTAAAATGTGATTAACGGAAAGTGTAAACCAGCACAGTCATAAATCTGATCAGGTAAGTAAATGTACAGCTGTGAATGACAGTATCAGTGCAGTTGTACCTAGTCACCAATCAGCAGTTAGCTTGGACCAGGCTACTGATTGGTTTCATCAGACCTGATTTACAATTTACAACCTTTCTTAATATAACAGTTTAAATGAGAATTAAGCTGTACTTGGTGTTACCCACGGGCACCTTTTAATGACCTACAGGCTCACATCATATTAACAACATATGCTAGTGAATTTATACTGGAAAAATATAGACTGAGAGAGAGCAGCACATATTTGCAGGACAGAGCAAAACAACGACACTTTCATCTAAGACAAAACAAGGGATTTATTCCTGAAGATATTTTGGCCACAAATAGGCCATAGTTTTTGGCTGAGGCTACGCTGTCAGAGCAATAATCTTTGTTCCATTCATATATATAAACCAGGGCTGCTGCTTTCAAGAACCCTGTCCTGTTCTAAGGATTTTCCTAATACTCTCTAACAGGATTCATCCAATCTCAGAATCAGAGACGCTAAAGTAGATTCTTGTATCTCTGTTCGTTTTGTGATGGGAGATGTGGTTTTGATTGGTTGGCAGTTGCTCTGTCTTATATGCAAGCTGTATATTGCACAGACCGAAGTAAATGTTGCACTTTACCGAAGTTGCCTCAAGAGGAAACTTCTGAAGACGAAGCTCTCCTAGTGCCAGATTCGGGGAGATTAGTCGCCCGCGGACAAATCTTCTCCTTTCGGGCGACTAATCTCCCCCCGAACTGCTTTCCCACCGGCTAGAATGTAAATCGCAGTATGGGGAGATTAGTCACCCCGAAGAAGAGGAGATTTGACGCCAGACGACTAATCTCCCCGAATCTGACCGTGTGTCTCGTCTGTATCTCTAGATCCAACATCTACAAATAAACCGTTTAATTCTATAGAGAGCCATGAATAGCATTTGACTTCTGTTTATCTGCCCAGAGTATGAATAAAAAGCCATTCAATGCTACATACCTTATCTGTTATCTGCTATGTAAATGTGTGCTAGTGTGTATCCTAATTTCAACTTGAAAGGCTGCCCCCCCACCATGGCACCACAGCAGCCAAAATTATATGAACTGCAATACTACATCTCAAGCAAATACACGCTGTTCTCTCAGAGCTGGGTTGGGTTGCACAATGTTACATGTACATGCATACAAACCCTTTCTTTTTTTTGGTGTTACTGGTCCTGCAAAGGTGGGAGCTTCTGAGTGTCTGAAGAAGAAAACCTGTGAATATTTTCACCTAATGATACAGAATATACAAGTAAAGGTGGTTATCAGAGGCAGATTCAAGCTGCCGATTAGGGTCCTTTAGACCAATTCAGCAGCTTATCTGCCAGTATATGGACACCTCTCATGGTCCTCCTGGGCAAAAATCGACCAGATCTTGAGCAGGTTTAATTTTCCCTCCGCATCATCGGCTAGATTGTGCAGTCCTCATTCCATCTGCTGGCATTCCCATCATTGTAATATGATGGTTTGGCCCTAGGGACTTTGATGGACATATCGGGGGAAAGATCGCCTTTTTTTGGCAACCTTGTTAATTGAACAGATCTAATAGTTTATGGCCACCTTTATTCACTAGTCATGCTAGACATCAGTGCACCGTGATGATCTACTGTATTTTGCCAGACATTAAATGGGAGTAAAGGTTGCCAAATAAGAAGACCTTTGCCTAATTTGGCCACCTAGATTCTGGACCAAATCAGATTGATCCAATCGTTTGACCCCTGGGCCAATGACCAGATAATAATAGGCACCTATATAGGCCCAAAAAATGTAGCAGACAACACCATCCAGGAATACATTTAAAAAGCCTTTATTTTTTTACTTCATGGCTTCATGGTCTACACAGATACAACATTTCAAGCCAAACAATGGCCCTTTATCAAGCTTATACCTATTTAGGCCGTCAGAAGAGGACCGTCAGAAGAGGACTGCATCAGCGTGCCAATGCAGTCCTTACCTAATGGGATTTTTAAACCTGCCCAATAGATTTCAGGACAATTTCCAGTTAGATATCTGTTGGGAAGCTCTGACTAAAAGGGCCGAATAGACTGCTTAAATCTGACCGTGTATGGCCAGCTTCAGCAAACACTCTTATTCTTATACATTCCTTTAACATAGGTTTGGGGCAACTGAGACTTCCTGGAGCAACGTCAATAACTTTCCTGCAGACACAATACAGTGTATTATACATGAAATTGGCACTGCATTTATCCTGCCAGGTGTTTTTGGATACCACAATGGAATCTGCTTAGAAAATGTCTTAATTGATCTCTCTAAACAAAGCAATCACCCTCCACCTATGTAGATTTAGATACTTTTCAACGCCAAACTGACATTGCTAGTCTTCAAAAAGTCTGTTGAAGGGAACAAAGACTTTACTTGTAAATGCTGCCTTTTTAAAAGCCAAAATCTGGAGAAACACTTAAGAGGCAGGCATTTAGATATGTATCTGTCCAGAATAATCTATGACAATATTCTTTATTGAACAATTGAATGAAAACCCTGCTTATAAATAGTCTCCGTTGCCCCATGTAAGCTTGATGCTCGATTTTCCATCAAAGGAATTCCTTGACAAATCACTGGGAAAGCAGAGGAACACCGTGCAATTTAGTTCTAGACATGTCATCAATAAATGATCTTTCACAGCCAAGTCACCAAAATGATAACACCCACCCCCCAACTCCCACAACCTCTCAAGCCGAGACCTGAAACCTTTTATTTTATCCCATTAAAATATCTGAGGTTGGGGAATATGCACAAAGAAAGAGAAAATCCATTAATGTAAGCGATTTATCTCATAATGACAAATGAATGAATCTAATTATGCTAAAAGCCAACTCAGCATTGCATACAGTGTATCCAGTATTCTATATTCTTATGTGATTTCACACAGTGGATATGGCCTGGCTGTGCCACACAGATTTCTACACTATATATACTGATGTTCAGCAGGTAACTATTCTCCCTAAATCCTATTTGTTTCCGCTGCAAATCTACAAAACCGTAACGGTTCCTTCCATCTTGGGGAATGTAATATGCAGCGGCGGAACTACTAGGGGTGTGCGACTGCACCAGGGCCTGCATCCCCTTGAGCCTTTTGGAGGGGGCTGGGGGTCGACTGCACGGCCTGCACCTGGGCCCCGTGGGGGGTAAATACATAACTGGTAATATGTTTCGCTAGCGCAAAAAACCTGCACAAAGACAACTGCGAACGTTAATCATTTTTGACTGATTAATGACAACGACTTAATCGCAAAGTTTGCGAATACATTGATTTTGCGAAAAATTCGCAGCATATGTAATTAATCTTTGTAAACGCAAAGTTTTTTAGCGACAAAATATTTAACGAAACTCCGAAGCAGGTGTTAACGCTAAACTTTGCTAATGCACATGGTAATATTCGCCAGCGACTGATTTTACATTGAGAGCAGTGCTAAACATTCGCAAAGTGTCAAAAGTTTGGCAGTCTTTAGGGTTGATTTACCTAGACCCCCAAAAAGAGGCACTAGAGCACTAAGGGGTGCAAAAGCTCAGGTTTAAAAATACCATTAAAAGAGATGCACATTGATGCGGTCCTCACTGGAAAGGCCTCCCTAGGCCCCAATTTAAGATCCAATCCAATCAGATCAGTTAGATTTGGCCTTGAGCTTGGGTGGCCAAATTGAACCCAGATCTGCTCTTTTGGTGACCTTGCCAATAGATTCAGGTCATTTAGACCAATTCAGCAGCATATCAGCCAGTGCATGGGGCCTTCCTATGGGCCTCCCCGACCGATATTTGCCCAAAAATAGGCCAGATATTGAATGGGCAGGTTTGTTTTTCCCTGTGAACAAGGACCACATTGGCTAGTTGATATATTAGCGACTTTTGCATCAAAGGGAAACGCATGCTTAGTAGAAATATCATCATTAGCTCTTGCCAATGATTATTATACCTTGTGCCTTATTAATCTGTAAATTTGTAACTTTTAGTACAAGTGGAAGCTGCCATAGTGGTAAAATATAATTAAAAAGGTAAAACATACTATTATCCACAATCTCCAGTGATGCTAGTAAATAGATGAGCTTGAATCATAAGAAAAAAATATTAGCAGAGCATTTCAAATAGGCAGATTTTATGCATCAGAGTATAATAAAGTAAAGGTGGCCATACACGGAGAGATCCACTCGTTTGGCGATGTTGCCAAATGAGCGATCTCTCTCCGATATGCCCACCTTGAGGTGGGCAATATCGGGCTGATCCGATCGTGGGATCTAGGGCCCAACGATCGGATCCTAACGAATGGGAGCGAGCGATTGGATTGCGGGACCCCATACACGGGCCAATAAGCTGCCGACTCGGTCTGTCGGCAGCTTTTAACGGCCCGTGTATGACCACCTTAATTGTATTCAAAATCTGTTAAAAAGTGAGATATAGGAAGGCCATTCCTGTAGACTCCATTATAATCAAATAATTCTAATTTCTAAAAAGTATTCCCTTTTTCACTTTAATAATTAAACAGTAGCTGATACTTGATTCCAACTAACATATAATTAATCCTAATTGGAGCCAAAACACTCCTTCTGGGTTTAATTAATATGCAAATGTTTATTTAGTAGACTCAAGCTATGGAGATCCAAATAACAGAAACATCCCATATCCGGAAAACCCCAGGTTGCGAGCATTCTGGATTTGTATATGAAGACATTGCATTTATTCTGGTCAGTGTGTTATTTATTGGAGACTCTAGAGCTCAGCAGGGCATTCCTCTGCCTAGAGGATTCCTAGTTTGGCAAAATATTTTTTTTCTCATCTTGTGCCTTTGAAAGTTCAAAGGAAAAGCTAAACCAGATGTTTCTCATTAAGCTTCTCTCTGCCGTCATGATGCGTATGGAAAGGCGGCACCTCAGGAGCCCTTTCCTTCTGTCCATAGAACTTCATGAAAGCGAAACGTCAGCATCAGTGGGAATCAAGGCTCAGTCAGACTGCCCTGTATCCAGGATATGGTTCCCATCGAGCCATCAGCCATTCAGTCTTACAATCATACAGTATGTCCCTGGAAGGTCACTTCATTTTAATTTCATTTGAGTGTATTTTTATTGATGTGCCATTCGATTCTCAGGGCTTTTAAATTGCTGAGTAAATCAGACACATGGAAAACAAATGGAAAACCGGAAGATAAGATAAAGATATCCGATCCTCGACTTTTTCAAAGGGAACGATAAAAGGATATCCACTAGGGATATCCAATAGGAAAACATACAGGGAGTTGGTTGAAGATATACTGTATTTACAAACATAATTATAACATTAACATTCACCTACAGCTCACCCTAATGCTACCTGGCCTTCTGCTTGGGCCCCACCTGAGAAGTGACAATGGGGCAAATTTACTAAAGGGCAAAGTGACTAACTCGCCAGCGTGACGTCATTTCGGTACTTTGCTGATTTACTAACAGTCACTTGCGTAACTTCGCTAGCGAAGATAGACTCTAGCGGTCCTTCGTTCCCTAACGCCTGGCAAATTTGCGTTCTGACGAATGGATGTTACTACGCAAATTCACTAAGATTTTACTGAACGTTACCTCTTGCGCCAGACTTGCCTTCGCCACTTCAGACCAGGCAAAGTGCTTAGAGTAGATAGGACTGCCTCAAAATTCAGTTGAAAAAAAAAACGCTGCCGTCTTTTCCTTTTTTCAGGGAGCGTATATTTTTTTGGGGGTAACCCGCTTCCCCCCTACATTTCCTAACATATGGCACATAAACTATACACTGGGCTCATGTGTAGGGCAATATAACAACTATAAGGTTTCCCAGGCTTGTGTAGTGTAATGTATTTGCTGCAACATATACGTCCATTCAACTTTAACTTCCCTCCATATGCAAATTAGGCAACACTAGCGCAACTTTGCTTTGCTTGGTGCAGTAACACTGGACGCAACTTTGGATTTTAGTGAATTAGCCTTATCCTGGCGAATCTATGCTTGGCGAAGTGTTGTGATGTGAGCGAAGCTGTCGCTGGCAAATTTTTGGAGCTTACTAAATTTGGCCCAATGAGAGCTGGTGGTCCATCTCAGCTTGGGACTGAGCTACTGTTTCAGGACTTTTTACAAATGATGTCAATTTGTGCTTATATAAGTGCTGTAAAAAATATTTGTGGGGAGCTCCAATGTATCTGGTCCAACAGGGTCAAATGAATTGTGTGTAGGGATGGGCGAATTTTTTCCCCTTGTTTCGCCAAGGAAATGACACCCATAGACTTGCATGGCAGACGCGCGTCAAAAAAAATTTTGCCGCCCGAAAAAAATTTTTGGACGCCCATAGACTTTAATAGGCGTCTGCGACCATTCGCCTGGCGGCAAATTTTTGGCGAAATGAAACGACTCAGATTCGTCCATCCCTAATTGTGTGCAAGTGCATGAACTGACAAAATCCTATACATGGACTCAAATCCTATAGCAAAGTTTTCCTTTAAGGTACTTGTGGGGTTTCGGGGGGGAAACCTTGTCGGTTGAGGTATCTTTCCCCAAGCAGGCTTTCTTAAATAAGAAAAATCTCAGTACCTCAAAGCTGCCAATCTTTTTCTTATTTAAGAAAGTCTGAAAGGCTCACGCAAAGCTCCCCCTAAGGGGTCTATCTACTAACATTCAAATGTATTTTTTTCCCAAAAATCTCTAAAAATTTGTGTTTTTTTCTGTATTTCTGTAAAAAAAACATGAAAAGTTACAAACATCTGCCAGGTAAAAGCTGTTGAGCTCCTATAGAAGACAATGGGAGCTGCGCTGATGCTGTTGGAACATTTTTAATCAATTCTGGCTTTTAGAGGTTTTCTTATTCTTTCGCTAGTAATTGCCTGAAAAACTCAGATTTTTCAAGGTTTCATATTTTTTAGCCCATCATACAGCTTTTTTTTGGTATTTTTTCCCGTAAAATAGCAAAACGGCAAAAAAATCATGGAAAAATCGTGAAATCAGAAAGTTTCACCAAAAAAATTGTGAAATTCGGACATTTTCACAAAACAGTTGTGAAAATCGGACATATTTTGACGAAAAATCTTTAAAATTGGAAATTGACGCTGGTGTTAAGTCAATGGGCGTCTGAATAGTGTTGACGCGTGCCGATTTTGTCGCGAGTGACTTTTCTGATGTGCGTCAGAAAAGAAAAATTTTTGACTCCAGCGAAATTTCGCTGGGGATTCGCAAATTTATTCACTGGCGGTGAAACTCGTAAAATTCGCCTCAAATTCGTGCCAGCCGACTTTATTTGCCCATCACTAGTCCAGATCACTGGTCAGAGAGGGGCAAACAGCTAAGAGAGACATGCCCAGAGAACTTGCATCCTTGGGGGAATATAATGTACTTTCCTGCCCAGTAGCAATAGGGACTTCAACTGAAAAGAAGTGTTCTGAGATTCAAAAGCAATTGCAAGCAACTAACTGAAAGTAGCACACAGCTGTATTGGCTGAGAGCTAATCTCACATACAGAGAAAGGGAAATCTTTAGGGAAATGAAGTGCAAAGGCAAAAGATGATTTTCTAGTGAAATAAATCTTCTGCAATTGTAGTTTTATTAAAGTTCTCTGGTAATGCTGGAACACATTCCTCCCCAGCCAAGTCATGGGCTGTTGGCACTGGCATGATATTTCTTTATTCTAGTTCTTCAAAACAACATTTAGTTATTTGCAGAGCAACAGATAAAAATAACTGTATCTCCTCTGAATCCTCAGCTCTGAATCCTTAGACCCATTCTTTAACCCCTTTACCGCTAGGGATGATTCAGACAATAAGCAGTGGATACAAGATTCGTATCTACACCTAAGCATTGTGGGTGCAGACAGGCATGCAAATGTGACCTCCACGACCTGGTCTTGGCAGCCGTATGCTAAGTGAACTGCAATTGTATCAGAGCAGACACAGGTCCAATCAATGAGTTTTAAAACCAATACGAACACTGATAAATTGGGTCTTGTGTTTCCAGTGGAAGATATGCTTTAGAGATATTCCTGAGGGACCTCATTTCAAGGGGAAGGTTTATTGAAAAGTTTTTTTCTCCAAGATGTTTTTTCTATAGCACTGGTGGCACTGTCCTTGCTGACTAAAAGCAAACTGTTAGAGCAGGGGTCCCCAACTTTTACTTTGCACATGAGCCACATTCAAATGTAAAAAGAGTTGGAGAGCAACACAAGCATGAAAATGTTATTGGCTATTGTGTAGCCTCTAGGGATGTCGCGGACTGTTCTGCGGCGAACTTGTTCGCGCGAACATCGGCTGTTCGCGTCCGCCGCAAGTTCGCGAACGTCGCGCGACATTCGCCAATAGGCGTTCGCGTCAAAATCGTTCGACCATTCGACCATTCGGTCGCTAAAATCGAACGATTTTCGTTCGATTCGAACGAAAATCGTTCGATCGAACGATTAAAATCCTTCGATCGTTCGAATCGAACGATTTTCGGATGTTCGAAGTTCGCGAACTGTTCGCGAACTGTTCGCATTTTTTGCCGGTGTTCGCGAACGGCGTTCGCGAACACATTATCAGCGGTTCGCTACATCCCTAGTAGCCTCTATGTTGACTGGCAACCTACAGGAGGCTCTGTTTGGCAATACGCCTAATTTTTATACAACCAAAATGTGCCTCTAAGTCAGGAACTCAAAAAATAAGCACCTGCTTTGAGGCCACTGGGAGCAACATCCAAGGGGCTGGTGAGCTCCTGAGCACTGGTTGGGGATCACTGAGGACATATACAGGGAGAAAGATAAACTCCAATCTGGTTTGGAAATGAACTGATTCCCTTTAAATGATACTAGAGATTAGAGATTAAATATGAGATATTTAAAATGTGGCTTCTGCAGGGTATGGCCAGGAGCAGATGGGCAACTTCCTGGTGTAATTTACATAAAGTTAGAAGGTCACTAAAAATCCTTGGCTAGTCCCATCTATGGCAGTAGTCACACAAGCATGAATTTTAATTGTGATACTCTTGCATCCAAAGGCAACTGCCACTCAATGCTAGGAAATGGACATAGGTACCACAACAGTTTGGATGGAAACAATGTCATTGAGTCAAGTTGAGCTGCAAGCTGTGATCTTCTCTGTCAACAAACCACCAAACTTTTCCTTTTCAGCTCTAACACCACCTCCTCCTCACCAGGGGAATCTTCATACAGGGGAGGTTAGATTGTCTCTTCTTTCAGGGAGCCATATGCAAGCCAAGGATTTCCATCCAGTGAGGCTGATTTTTCATATTTTGTATGTGCCATATCTATTTATGGCCAACTAACACTGATCCTCTTATTTAGCCAAATGAAGAGTGAGGGAGTGGCACCTCTCATTCCCAGGTCTGAATATGCCCCCCTATAGATAATAATTGGAGACAGACCACATTTTCAGGATGGTCTTTCTAAATTACCTCCAAGAAGGATAGATTTAGCAATGGCCAGGCAGTTAAGCCCAACACTGGCCACACTTTCCAAAGAAATAACTCCCTGTATGGCCATATTATGGCTGAAAGACAAGATATTTTGTTAAAACATACTCTATTACTACAAATTGCCTAGAATAAACTTGACTTATTTCAGCACTTTTCTGAAATGTACAACTTTGCATTAAGCACCTGTTAGTGTGGAGATTAGACCTCACAGGAAGGGTCAACATCACATGCCTCAGAAAACAGGGAGCCTACATAGAGAAATCTACTTAAAGGAATAGTTCAGTTTGCAATTGATCCTCAGCATTCAGCTCAGATTCAAAAGCAACAGATATGACCCATGTGCCCCCCCCCCTCAAGTCTCTAATTGGTTACTGCCTGGTAACCAGAGTAACTAGTCAGTGTAAACCAAGAGAACTGAAAAGCAGGAAGTTGGGTTCTGACTGACATGTTATACATCAAATCACTCCAGCCTTTATATATTACATTATTGGCTAACTAACTATATTAGAAACATTTTTTTATTTTGCACAGCCTATCTATTTCCATCTGAGTTGATCTATTTTTCTTGCATTATCCCACATGGGTTTCTGACCTGAACTGCCTTATATTCATTTATTTTTGCAAGTTTAAAAGCAAGGGGGTTTGATATGTGTTTGTTTTTGAAGCAAATGGCTTTTCCCCTTACTGTAATTATGTATACACTACATAACATTTTTAATAGGAACAAGAAGTGCTGGCTGGCCCCTGGCTGGAAGCTTCAAATGCCATGTGATGTCTAGAGACCAATTACTTGGAAACATGTGCTCCTTAAAATACAAAGTACTGTTCTATTAATACAGAGAAATATGAAATCATTTTTAAAAATGTTAATTTTTAATTGAAATGGAGTCTATGGGAGATGGTCTTCCTGTAATTTGGAGGTTTCTAGATAAACGATTTCCAGTTAACTGGTCCCATACCTGTATCTGATATTGTGTACTGAAAAAAATCACTTTCAATACTCACAGGAGGCTGGAAACAATCTCTAAAACCTTGAATGCCATGAAAATTATTAAAAGACCTGAATAAAAAAATTCAGACGAAAGAAACACAAATTTTTCGTGAACAAACAATTCATATGACAATGAAGTTTTGATCTCCGAAAGCCTCTAAAAACCACGAAGGAAAGGCTGATCCTTGCATGAAAAGAAAGGGAACTTCCATTAACTTCTATTTGACCTTGACAGCTTTTATAAAAATTTTGTTTGCACTAAAAAGTATGATTCGGTGAAACGAAAATTCTGTGAACTTTCATCAACTGGCCCCTTAGTGTCACCGTGGGGAAAAGGCAGCTTGAGATGCTTCCAGTTATTATTAGGTATTGTGAAAAAAAAGCAGCTTGCAGCGATATCTGGCGTTTTGGCCACTTCAGTTGAATCCCATGTATCAAAAAGGGTAATGGCCCTAAAGCTGTGGACAGACAAGCTACTTTGTTGAGTTTTTATTCAGTGAGAATGTGACTTAAAGGAATAGTTCAGTGTGAAAATAAAAACTGGGTAAATAGATAGGCTGTGCAAAATAAAAAATGTTTCTAATATAGTTAGTTAGCCAAATATATAATATATAAAGGCTGGAGTGAACAGATGTCTAATAAAACAGCCAGAATCCAACTTCCTGCTTTTCAGCTCTATAACTCTGAGTTAGTCAGCGACTTGAAGGGGGGCCACATGGTACATTTCTGTTCAGTGAGTTTGTAATTGATCCTCAGCATTCAGCTCAGATTCAAAAGCAACAGATATGACCCATGTGGCCCCCCCTCAAGTCTCTGATTGGTTACTGCCTGGTAGCCAGGGTAACCAGTCAGTGTAAACAAAGAGAGCTGAAAATCAGGAAGTAGTGATCAGACTGACATGTTATACATCAAATCACTCCAGCCTTTATACATTACATTTTTGGCTAACTAACTATATTAGAAACATTTTTTATTTTGCACAGCCTATCTATTTACCCAGTTTTTATTTTTACACTGAACAATTCCTTTAAAATGATCCACAGGGGTCTCATTGAGTCCTTGCTTCAGTCAAGTGTTACCAGAGACATTCACTAGTAAACCCTTTTGCCATTGATTTCTTACTGATAATATCATCATTCTCTTGAGTTGCCTATTGACTATGGCATGTCACATTGGGATGGTTCCCATTTTGGATACATTGTAGTGTAATGGTCTGAAGTTGAGATTCTCACCCTTTCAATGCTAAGCTTGTGTGAGGTTCCTAATTGGTATTGCATGACTGAAGTGGATGTTTTTCTATTTACACGCTTACTTCTGGGGAAACATTGAATTTCTACACTTCTTTGGCTATAAGCCAGAGATTGGCCAGAGCAAGTGATGGATTGTACCAAAACATTGCACTGACGATGACAGTATTTCCTAGGGACACTCCAGCTACCCAAATGCCCATATATGTATCTTGCTACTCATCTAAACCTGTGTTGTGGCCTTAAATAAAAACTCCTAATCAGCAAACATCTCACAGGGGCCATAACAGAGCCTTGGCTTGTGGGAGTCTGGTTGGACAGCCCTAATCTAGATGAAATATGGAGAGAGATGTCCCACTACTGTGACTACAATATACCAAATGAATCACACTTAACTCTGACATGAACTAATAGCTGCTTTGATTAAAGGCCTGCGTGAGCCCCGTTTGAGTCCCTCCCATCTATTTCCTGCTTTTGATGTATACATCAACTTAAATATATACTGTATATATTGAATACTGAATATTTTGGTTTCGGAACAAGTAAAACATAAAAACACTAAAGTGCCTTCTGAAATGGGTAATTAGGCATGTTACTGGCGTAGAGAAATGGTTATTTTGACAGATGTACAAAAAAAAACCCCCCATACTGAGCACTTAGTACATTTCAGCTGAGTAGTTATGAGTTCTTTCCGATAACTAAATGCCATGCTAGAACAGCAGTTTCCCAACATCAAAGCACTCGCTTGATGTATTTATTATACCGTATTATAACTGCATTGTTAAAAACTGCCTGTGCTGCAGAGAAGATGTGAGTGTATGAGGAATATGTAACCTGTGACTCTCCACACCGGAACGGCAACTACCAGCAGTGCTAGAGACACAGATTGCAGATCTCTGAACAATTAAATTGCTACCATCAAATGCTTAAGGAATATAATCATGGTTGGATTTCCATTTTTAACTGTAAGGCAACTGAGGGTAAAACTTTAGTGGCAGTGCAACAATGTGATTATATGTGGGCTAGTCCAAGCCAGTACCAAATTATTTCTGTGTTTTCATAATGATCTGTGCTCTTTACATTTTTGTTGTGTACTATAATGTCAGAACTAATGTTCGTACAATGTGTAAGAACAGCAATAGGAGTGATTGTACTCATTTTGCCCTTGGTATGGAGTGGGGAGCAACAGGCCCGGATTTGTGGAAAGGCCACCTAGGCCCGGGCCTAGGGCGGCAGGATTTTAGGGGGGCGGCATGCTTCCCAACCACACCCACATTGTTTCAAAAACACTGGGGATGCGCTGGAGATACAACCATTTTTTAAATTTCCCATGCACCAATCCCCATTGCTCCTGTCCGCCTGGAGGGGACAGGGGCGACGAACCACCGTGGTCCTAGGGGCACCCACTATGTAAATCCGGCCCTGGGGAGCAACATTCCAATGTAGAAAGACTTGGGGAGCAACACAAGCATACAATTTTCTCCGAGTGCCAAATGAGGGCTGTGATTGGCTATTTGGTAGCCCCTATGTGGACTGGCAGCCTACAGGAGGCTCTCTTTGGCAGTACATATAGTTTTCATGAAACCAAAAGTTGCCACCAAGTCAGGATTTAAAAAATAAGCACAGGCTTTGAGGCCAGGGTCGGACTGGGCTGGCGGGACACCAAGAAAAAAAACCCGGTGGGCGCCGGCCCAGACCTGGCCCCCCATTGCTGGCCTGCTTTTGCTCTTTTATGTGCATGGGTGCATTTTGCCATTTTTTGTGCATGTGCTTCACTGTGGTTTCTCGCACATGTGCGTTTTTTGCCCATGCCGGGAATTTAGTGGTTGGAGGGGGCTCGCGGAAACTGACAGGAGGGCCCTTCGTTGTGCAGTCCCGGGGGGCCCGAAGGCTGCAGTCCGACCCTGTTTGAGGCCACTAGGAGCAAAATCCAATGGGTTGGTGAGCAGCATGTTGCTCACAAGCCACTGGTTGGGGCTCACTGGAGGATCAGTTAATTTGGTCATACAATGACTGAAAATGGCTAATGGCCATTATTAACTAAATTGGCACATTATTGGTCCATGTATGGGGGCTCCCCATAGGATCTGAACCACCACTTGGTGAGCTCACAGTGTATTGTCCACGTTAGTCTTGGTTAAAATTAAATTTAATTACCTAGGAGAATGTGACAATTTTAATAGATAAAAAGTCATTGAAGAAAACTGATTAGGAATCACATCAGGGCCTTTGTAAATGTATTCGTCATGCCTTTGATTCAAAAACAGATATGTAACATTCCTAAAGTTATTTGCTGGAAATAAAAGAGTTCCCGATTACCAGATTCCATGCGGTAGTGTTAATGTGATCTGCTTCTGGAGATAGAGACTCCATCATCTAATGTGACTTCTGAGATTGGTATTTTAATTACACCTTTATCACTTTTGTTTTCATCTCTCTCCTCTAGACTTTAGTCACTAATCTCACAAATTCTCTATTGTGCGACTTCAATGAAAAATTGTTTACATGCTCTGGCATCAAGTAAGCAGCTAGACATGATTAAATCAGATGACAACCAGATGCAGTGCTTTAACCACCAGGGCCTGAAGGCAAGGCAGTGTATCCTATCTTGCTGTTTCTTTGAAGCACTTTCTCTGACCTTTTGATCCTAAATGCCCTCTTGCTAGCAGGCAAGTTATAATCCCATTAAAAAGACTCAATGCCTTTTGCTCACTTATTGTAGCATTTAAAATAAACACGGCACAAAATTCAGGTATAAAACATTATATTAGAAGTCACCAATGATTTCCACAACCATATATATATATACATACATAATAATAGAAATACTACTTCTTATAATAATAATAATAATAATAATAATCATACCAGTAATGCTACTGTTACTACTAATAATATCAATACTACTACTTCTGCTACTACTAATAATAATACCAGTACTACTACTACTAATAATACCAGTACTACTACTAAAATAATTATGCCAATACTACTACAGGTATGGGATCCATTATCCGGAAACCCGTTATAAAGAAATCTCCAAATTACAGAAAGGCCATCTCCCGCAGAATCCATTTTATCCAAATAATCCAAATTTTTAAAAATCATTCAATTTTTCTCTGTAATAATAAAACAGTACCGTGTACTTGATCCAAACTAAGATATAATTAATCCTTATTGGAGGAAAAAACAACTTATTGGGTTTATTTAATGTTGACATTATTTTTTAGTAGACTTTAAGGTATGAAGAACCAAATTATGGAAAGATCTGTTATTCGGGAAAAACCGCAGGTCCCAAGCATTTTGGATAACAGGTCCCCATACCTGTACTAACAATTTACTTATAATACCAATACTTCTACTAACATTATTATCAACACTACTAGTGCTAATAATTATAATACCAATACTACTACAACTACTACTAATAATAACAATAATACTACAAATAATAATGGTGCCAATACAACTACTAATAATATTTATAACACTACTAGTGCTAATAATAATAATACCAATACTACCACAACTACTACTACTACTACTACTACTAATAATACTACAAATAATGATGCCATTACAACTACTTATATTAGTAATACTACTACTACTAATAATACCAATACTAATTTCTAATAATAATACCACCACCAATACTATTACTATTAATAATAATAATACCAATGCTATTACTGAGATATTAAATTCTAACCCCTAAAAGTGACCCCTTAGCACAACAAAACTATTTTATTATTTTAAATTAACATTTCACGTCCCTAACGGCTGTCAATTTATCAAGTCTGTAAAAAATTGACGGAGCCAACTTCGTAAAGAAAGACATGTTTCTATTTTACCCCTGCTCTGCTGATACTGAACAAGACAAGGTTGTCTGCCTGTGCTTGGACTGCTTGTAAAATTCTGTTTACACATTTTGATGCAGGTAAAAACATGCCTTCATGGAGGAAAGTAAAAGCCGTGTTTATGATAAAAAAATACCTTCACTGTCTTGTTCCATTTCAAAATCAGAGTTAAGAAAGAGCCAGCTGTTGAGCCAGAACATGTTGGGATTCTTGAAATTCCTGAAAACGCACTCCTGTGATCTCTAAGTGCACTGGCTTCTGTTTACAGTGGAAAATCCTTTTTAGGGCCCCTCTATATTACGTTATAAAATAATGAATGGGTTTGTTAATAAATAATGAAATAAAGTTAATAAATAATGAAATAAATCAACTACTTCTATACAGTTTTACTTCTAGGAGGGAAAAAATGCATAGCAAATATTTCTATAAGATTTCAAATTTGACAGCTAACGAAATTCTAGCTCTGAATACAATAAAAAGTAAATTGACTTAAATGCTCAAAACATGACACCCATTAACTCTACTGGATTATAGCACCTCAGGATACATTTGAAGTTGTAGTTTATATTACTCATTAGTCTTAGTTCTCCCCTATTCATTTATATGCTTCTCTTTTCAAACCTACGTAGTCAGTGGCCCTAGAAACTGAACTGATAAGTCCCCCAAAAAACCCCAGTGCACATATACACACACTCACGCTAACCCCTCCATATGCTCACATAAATGGTATATATTAATATCTATACAGGTATGGGACCTGTTATCCAGAATGCTTGGGACCTGGGGCTTTTCCCATAATGGGTCTTTCCATACTTTGGATCTTCATACCTCAAGTCTACTAGAAAATGTAAACGTTAAATAAACCCAAAAGGCTGGTTTAGCTTCCAATATGGATTAATTATATCTTAGTTGGGATCAAGTACAAGCTACTGTTTTATTATTACAGAGAAAGAGACATTTGGATTATTTGCATAAAATGGAGTCAATGGGAGACAAACTTTCAGTAATTTTAAACTTTCTGGATAATCGGTTTCCGGATTACTGATTCCATACCTGTACTAGTTGTAGATTTTATTATTGGGGTTTAACTACAGAGGAAGCAGCCCCCATGGTTGCAGGGGGGGGCAGGAAGTATAGGGAGCCCCATGAGGCCCTAATTAAAAGCGATTTCAACATATATTGGTAAAACAGGACAATCTCTGGGAATATTGGGGGGCCCTAAAATGAATTTGCTGTCGGACCCAGTAACATCTAGTTATGACACTGTTTATTATAACTATAGCCTTGGATATTATGCTTGTCCAAAAATTATGCAAGCCCCTCTTAAAGGCATTAACAGAATCGGCAATCACAACATCACCCGGCAGTGCATTCCACAACCTCACTGTCCTCACTGTGAAAAACCACCTACATTGCTTCAAATGAAAGTTCTTTTCCTCTAGTTTGAAGGGGAGGCCTCTAGTACGGTGATCCCTTTTATGAGAAAAAAATCCCCACTATCTTGTCCAAGAATACCATAGTTTTCGTCCCTTCCAAATGATGGTTTTAAGAGCATCCCTGGTTTAGACCTCCTCCAGGACATAAAAAGGCAGATGTTTTTCTTTCTACAGTATATGCAGACTAAATGGGTTATTTACTAAACTCCGAATGCAAAAATCACAATATAAAATCAGACTTTTAAAAAATCAAGATTTTTTTGGAATTTATTAAACCCCAAGGCAGACCTGTCGAGGTTGCATATAAGTCAATGGGAGAAGTCCCAATGATTTTTTGATGTGCACTGGGTTTTGTGCAATACCCTGAAGTTTTAAGGCAAAAAGCATAAGAAATCTGAGTTTTCAGATGAAAAATCCCAGGAAAAATCCCCAAAAAACATTGTGAAAATCCGTTTTTTCCCCACAAAGCAAATTCTCAGGGAAATTTAATAATAAATAAGCGTAAGAAAACCTGAGCGAATTTGATCAGAGTTTGTAGCAGAAAATACTGAGATAAATTCGGACTTAAAATAACCCCCTAACTGTGCAGTGGAATGCTGAATTTATGACAACTGTGTACTGAGAGCAGGCAGATGTTGGTATTTGAAACAGAACTCGCTTTCCACCGATACCTTCTTGGAATCTCTGAAAGCAATGCATTTGTTTATTGGAAACATGTCATTGTTACCCGATTTGGAAACACAGACAGACTGATATATAGGTTGTTTCTTTTTATACATTGTGCCAGGGAAGGTTGTTTTCACAGCTGTTTGAGTTAAAAACTAATAAATAAATAGCTCTCTTTATAACACTCAAACAAAGTGTTCATGCATGTGTGAGTAACGATACATGTGCATCTGAGAAGGGAAAGAAATAATTTGCTGAGAAGGCAAAATATTTCTGTATAAAGTGCAGTTACAGTATGTGAGAGGTGACAATGGCAGAACATATTGTGGAGTAAAAAAAAGGGGGTGCAGATGACTAAATGTGGCTCGACTTGGGCTAATTCTGGAGTGATTTGGCTGGTCTTCTTGTGACTACTTCATTTACATTTTAGCACGACTGGCCAGATTACACAGACCCCTTTGGTCGTAGTGTTGATTGGTACAGAAAGTGGAAGAGCTTGAGCAAGATGGGTAATAGCATAAATAAAAGGTTATCAGGGTCCACAATGCAGAAAGGGGACTTTATATAAACATACATTTTTGCAATGATTTTAAAGGTGTTGGTACTGCTATTAAAAGTCTTAGAAGTCCCTTGTTTTTCCTTCACTGCTTATCACTGACTACTGTCTTTCACGCTTCTGCGATTCTCCTCCTGTAGAGTCTGATGATCACAGAACTTGCAAGGAATTGTGGAAACTGGAGTTTTGGTTGGAGGAGAGAAATTCGTATCATTGGCAAATTACTTTAGGGTCTATCCGGGGGTCCGTGGTTCCTAAGAGGTCTGGGGTCTAATTTTATTAGTTTTTTATTATATGAACACAGGAGGAGGCAGCATGACTCCAAATGAAGGGTGGGGTGAGAATGTGGTAGCAGTGGGTGGGGGGCAGAGATGGAACAAAGCTTGGGTCGGGAGATTGCCGGGCAGGGGTTCTTTGTTGACAGCACTGCCCAGGGCCTAAAGCATTCCTGGTTCTTATATTAATAGGTTTGATATGGTCAAAGACACAATGTAATTGAGCAAAAGTAATCACATTCAAATTTAAAGGTGCATTATACGGCAATTTTTTTAAACAAGGTGATGTAATTGTGTGTTTGCCTCTCTCACATAGACACATTATCACTGCAGCATTTAATGTATGTGCTCTCATGTAGGGCAATTACATAGTGGCCAAGGTGAAATCTGGCCATCTGTTTTACTGTAAGAGCAGGGCATTTACCTAATGTAACTCTAAGCAATTTCTTGATAAACATACATTTTTGCAATGATTTTAAAGGTTTTGGTACTGCTATTAAAAGTCTTAGAAGTCCCTTGTTTTTCCTTCACTGCTTATCACTGACTACTGTCTTTCACGCTTCTGCGATTCTCCTCCTGTAGAGTCTGATGATCACAGAACTTGCAAGGAATTGTGGAAACTGGAGTTTTGGTTGGAGGAGAGAACTGAGAAGAGCAAAGAAGAGCAAGCGACAAACAGATCCTGCTCTAAACTTTAAAATCACTAATTTAAGAAGATTGTATTTTTCAGTTATAAAGATGTTGTTCATCTTTAGGATCCACAAAGAGCTCTAGGATGCACTTGCTTTTGCTTTCAACATAACACAATACCGTCCAAGAATAGCCGTCACTAGTAATTCCGTTTTTGCTGTGTAATATTTCCAGAATATCATTTCTTTTTATTTAGAAGAAGACAAACCTACAGCTTTCACTTTCTCTATTCTTTGTTTCACTTTCCCTTTCCCTAAAATCTTTGCTCCTGGTTCTTTCCCCAAGCTCCAAATGTATGTGAGAGATAATATAATACCAAAACCCTTCTGCATGCAAGAGTAGGAGTCATTTACATATCTCTGCCCACAATTCCTAAATGAGAGTTAAGGTCTTTCTTTTAGCATCTGAGGTTAGAGCTATGTGTTTAGAATGAGGCATATGAATTCCTGCTGTTGTAATAAGGCATTTTCACCATTCTTTTACATTAGAAAGGACTGTTTTGCTAATTTTGGATAATACTGACCCTTCTCACCCTAACTTGTATGGCTATTTCCTGTACTTGAGCTTTTATTTGGTCATGTAACTCCTTGGTAGCTTCTAATATCTTTATAAATTGCAGTAGGGGAATACATTAACCATTGTTTATTTTACTCTTAGTTATGAAAGAGACTAAAAAATATAAGGATGAGAAGATTCAATATCCCACTAACTACCTGCAAAGCTGTAGGTAGGTGAAATTGAAGCCACGTGCACCAATAAAATATGGGGGGATGGACCACACTGCTGGATTCTATATACAGTACATATAAACCAGAATATTCAATGATACAGGTATGAGATCTGTTAACCGGAAACCCTTTATCCAGAAAGTTTCTGAATTACAGAATGCTGTCTCCCACAGACTCTATTTTATCCAATTTTTTAAAATTGATTTCCTTTTTTTCTGTAATAATAAAACAGTAGCTTGTACTTGATCCCAACTAAGATATAATTAATCCTTATTGGAAGCAAAACCAGTCTATTGGGTTTATTTAATGTTTACATGATTTTCTAGTAGACTTAAGGCATGAAGATCCAAATTATGGAAACATCCGTTATCCGGAAATCCCCAGGTATCCTTATGTATCCTTTTATTTAACAGAAGGGGTGAATTATGCTTTATATTAAAGAGATTTCAGTTTCTTTCTCCATATAAAGTCAGACCTTACCACTTAGAACAGGGGTCCACAACCTTTTTTACACATAAAAAGTTGGAATGCAACATATGTATAGAAAACATTTTGGGGGTACCAAATAAGGGCTATGATTGGCTATATAGTAGCCTATGTGTGGATAGGCAGCTTACAGGAGGCTCTGATTGGCAGTACACATGGTTTTTATGTAACCAAAACTTGTCTACAAGCCAGGAATTCAAAAACAAGTACTTGCTTTGAGGCTACTGGGAGCAACATCCATTTGGTTGGTGACCAACACGTTGCTCGCAAGCTACTGGTTGGGGATCACTGACTTAGAGCAATACGGTCATCTCTGGAACAAATTCTCAGACATTTTGAATGGCAGCATTTATTACAGTACCCATAAAAAAGCAAAACAAAGTCTGCCTTTTAGCTCTTTGCTGGGATTAATGGATTTCCCAAAATAATTCTTAGTCATACTTCAGCATTTCCAGCTAAGAAAAAATCAACAAGGATATACGAGTTGCCCAAATAAAGGGAAAACGTTTTTTGAAAATAGAGAGGAGCTAAAAAGCCAAAAAACAAAGAATTCAATTAAAATTAAAAATACGATTTTGGCCCCCAGATTGTGTGGGTCAGATTTTGTCTGATCTTGCCATGCAACAGCATGAGATTTGTAGGATCCTACAAAATCTGATCCCCCTATAGCTAGAATGTAAAGTTGGATCAGATAAAATCCGACGGAAAATCCGATGGAAAAAAAAGTTGGTCAGACATCATCAGATTTTATCTTGTCAGATGAAGACAAAGCTTGCTGTGTTTCAAGCCGACAGTCGTGTCATGTCAGATGGAAAAATTTCCATGTAGTTTACACATCAGATTTTTGTATCAGTCCCATTATATTTTGTCCGATGGAACTGTATCCAACTTGTAGGATGTGTTTTGTTGATACAACTCCACCCTACAAAATCTCCCATGACAAAACTTTGACACCATTGACGCCAACTTTTTTCAGCATGAAATAAATCATGTTCCTCTAATATATGTAGGGAATAAAATCTCCAAATGTATTAGTAATTAAGTAAAGATATTAAAAATGAGTAAAGGGTACATTTGTAATGATATTAAACCCAGCAGAAAGTATAATGAAAACAATTCACTTATTTCACAAAAAATAATTGCAATACTAAAAGTATGAATAGTCCCAACACTCCCAAATAGAAGGGTTTTCTTTTAAACTAAAACAAGAAAACAATATGAAAAGAAATACAGAAACAAGACAAAAACACATAATCCCGAACAAAGGAGCGTTTGTGTAACACCCACAGTGTCCTTGGCTGCGAAATGACTTACAGAAGTAACCAAATTGACTGTAAACCTTTGACACACCAGAAATATGTAGTTTGAGTTTATGGAAAGAACTTCCAGAATAAACCGGCACCATTTTACAGAAATACATCAAACATTTCACACAAATGATATTAAAAAGAAAAGGACAGTGATCCGGAAGGATGTTTTCTATATCTTCACCATGAATCAATTGTTTGATCATTTTATTCCTGCTTTATATTGGCTATGCACTGCATGCCGAACCTTTGTTTCCAATTTACTATTTTTTTATGTCTTATATCGCTGAGCTGGCTTCCAACAGTACCGCAAGAATTTAACACAACAGGGATCTCTCTGTACTTCTAGCTGTTCCTGATTTGTAGCTCCCAGCATCCCCTACGAACCAGTGGCTTTATTGTGGTGTTGGAATCTGTAGATAGGATATGTACCCACAGGAGAAGATACCAATAATGAATGCAGAAGAGAAAAATGATCAAGACCTATATTTCCTGTGTTCATTGAAGAATGAGATCCATTAACTCAGAAATTTCCATGCAGTGGAACATGTCAAACCAGTATAAAAATGGTCAAGGGTAAAAAGATGTGAATTAAAGTTTGAGGACAACACAATGGAAAGCTATTGCTTTTAGACTGGCCAGTTTTTGAAACTGTCACCCAACATCGCAGTCTCAAAATGAGCAATTTATTTTCATAATCAAAAGTGGTCATCACTGTGGTCAACAGAGGCGTTTGGGGCAAATAAATAATAATTGTGTTGACTGGAAAGATCTCTGTGTGCATTGTCTTATTCCATAGGATGATATGGAACATAATCTGGCTCTGTGGGTGGGGGGCAAACCACTATCATTTACTTGAATTAAAATCACCTGGAAACGCCCGGTCCATTTCCATTTAGGCAATTAAAGGCGTCGATCAGCATTTTAGAGCAATAACCGCAGCACGGCCAGAGGGGATTCATGGCTGTTTAAAAACATCTTACCTACTGTATAGGGAATTCAATTAAAAAAATAAGAATAAACTTACAATAAAAAACTTACAATAAAAAAGCGACAGTGTGCCGTTGTGGGACAGGTCAGGTCAGAGCTACTCAGAGGCTACACAATGCAGCCATTCAGGATTCTCAGGCTTTAATTACAAGAACTTACATTTTTTTCTCTAATGGAGATAGATCCCTCTAATGTAGTCTAATGTTCACATCAACGTATTTATACTAATCTTTTAATGTAGAGAAGTCAACCTTGCATTTTAGCTAAAAACTATCACCTTTTGGGTCAATGCACATCCCTGTGTCATCTGAGCCACTTGTATGTGAATCTGAGCTTGCTCTAAATTCTATGCTATAATCCTTTCTGCCTGGAAAATTGCAGCCAGCTTTATCCGTCTTGGGCCATGATCATGCAAAACGTCACATGAGTATGTGGCTGGCTTTGATTGGAATCGCTACAGTCTAGGGCTATAAGCCACTCTAAAAGTCCTGGGGCTGATCTTCCAGCACCCTCCCATTCCCTTACTCTTTAACCTATTAATGGTGTTTATAGTCACAGGTCAGACTATGTGACAACACACTATAATTTATCTTCAGAACTGGGACAAATAAAAAAATAATCGACAAAGACCTGTGTGAAGAGCACCTTAGGCTATTTTTTAAATGATTCAGTGTCGACAGATGCATCCAAGATATTATAAATGATATCCTATAAAAAAGACGTGAAACTAGTATTTCGAGGGGCTGTAAATGATCCTCTTTCATCCATTTCATTGGATGAACCTCAGGTACATCCAATGAAATGGGGCCCCCAACAGTTTACATCAGTTGTCATATTTTCTTTTTCAGTCCAAACACTTTAAGGTCCAGCATTTCATAAAGGCCCACTTTTTGCATAACAAGGTTAAACCTATATAAAAACGTTGTTGTACAAGTCATCACTTGAGTATAATGAGCAAGTTGTGGCATTCGCTCATTATGTGGGTGCCCCATTATGGCTGCTCCCTCGCATTGCGCGTGGCCTAGCGCTCGCAATTATAAAAAAAACTACCCCCAACTGCAATATTAGCCCACACCTTTGGTTGAGAATAACATATTTAGCCAGCAGGTGCCCTTTGAGGGAGAGCAGGGCCGCTTTTGCCATGAGGCAGGCTTTAAGAGCCAAATTTCTGGGTTTTAACCCGGAAATTCGGCTCCGCTAGTGCAAAGAGCGCAATGCACTAGCGATGCTTCCCCCTTTTGACCCGCTCCAACGATGATTTTTAAGCTCGGAGCGGGGGGGAATCTGGGCTGCTGCTTCAGGCGCCAGCAGCCCCATAATCGGTGCTGGGGGGCGGGCATTTTTAGGAGGTTAATGCACAAAATCTCTTAAGGCCATATTTATCAAAATGTGAGTTCAGAATTTTCTCAGAATTCATTCCTATGGGATTTTTAGAAGGAAATGTATCAATGGCTGAAAATTAGAACTCACCATTTCATAAATTTGCATCCAAAAATCTTATAGGAATGTATAGAACATGGGTAACTTTATATTTATTAAAATCTTAACTCACATTTTGATAAATCTGCCCCTAATGTCCTTATAATATTGATTATAGGTGAGTGCAGAGGACCTCTTGTCTTTTAATTTTGTGGTCATCCCTTCATTGCCCCGTGTAATGTTTTAAAATGTAGTGATGAGGCCAACATTCTTTTTTTTTTGGCACTGAACCAACAAGCACCCATAATCCAAGAGAGTGTGCTCATATATATGTGTACGTATAACAAAACTGGCAAGGGAGCACTCAAATGCCTACTTGTTAACAAAAGTGAAGAATGGAAACAAAATGCAGCATTGAACATTTTGGTGGTATAATGTGACCTTCCTCAGGGTCAGACAACCTATGTTTAGTGAAATGTGCCTCCAAAATGTTTACACTTATGCATTGCCTATTTATCCTGTGGTCTGACCAATCAATATCTGAAATTCTTTTTGGAAATCTTGGATGCCATGTCCTCTGGGCTACAGGCATGGGGAGATTGCACATCTGGGGAGGTAAAACAATATATACAGGTTTTGGAGCAACATATTCTGGAATCCTTTTTAATCAGTGGAAACATCAGAAGCAACATGTACTTATTTATAATTGGCTAAGGCTGAAGAGAGAAGAGAGTCATCACTTAACTAGCTGATTTTGAGTTGGTCACAGCTTCAGTTGTCAGAAGTTTTGTTCCTTTTAAGGAACTTTATTAGAATTCCTTGCAATTTGAGGGGCGGACTGGACATCAAGAGGCCCATTTATCAAAGTTTTTAAATTTGAATATACTCTCAATTTGACTGGGAGGTTATTTAAGAAAACATTTTAATGTCTGATATTCGATCAAATGGTTCAAATCATATTCGATTCGTATGAATTGAGTTTTTTCTCCTGAAAAAAAAAAACATGAATGACAGGAAAGCTATTAACATTTCCAATTGGCTCAATGGACGGACCTCTGCCATTGACTTGTGCATGAAATCGGTTTTAGGTGGCGAATATTCGAATTAGGACTGTTTTCATGGCCGAGGAGTGATAAATCTCACATTCGAATAGGGGGATTCAAATTTCGAATTTGTGAATTTTGAAACTTGAAATTTTGAATTATTTGAAGATATTTATTTCTCAGAATGATTTATATTTTGTACACATTAACAGATTTAGAGCACGCACAAAAAAAACCCAAAACAAATATTTGATTGAAAAATGACCCCAATTTTTCATGGTGAAATGCCTGGGAACTCCAGAATGTTTCAGATTTGTAAAAGTCCCTGGCTCCCCCATCATTAGTTATTCATAGCTGCAAGTTCCAGATTTAGCATGGTAAGTAGCAAGAGGGATCTTTCATGCCACAGGTGTGAAAAAATCCGACAGACAGAATTACACACGAGCAAGTGGCTGGCAGACAGCAACAGAGTTAAGTATAGGACCCACTGACATAAATTAACATATGTCAAATCCTACAGATTTTTTCATAAGCTCAGAAAACAATGTTAAGTGATTTTTTTTTCTGTTGAGAATGGTGTTGGCTAATAGCTTATGTTGTATTTACTGAATATAAATTTAAAACATTTTCTAGGATTAAGTAAAAATATTATGCGAGGAGATATGATAGAAGGGGTGGCTGTGTGGCGGACCAGGGGGTGCATACACGTCAGAGAAAACCGGTCCCACAACAGTTTTGTAATTTGTAAAGCAATTGAAGGAATCCCTTTGTGTTTGTCAAAATAATACAAATAACTCAGGCAAAAGAGTCAGATAGGAATTCTTTTTTATGTTATTCCAATAAAAAATACATTCATACAGAAATATAACAATCTTGCAAAAAACAATTCCAAATAAAGTCTTGTAAAACGAAATTTTACAAAAATCTTACAAAGATTCTTCAGGGTGTTTCAAAACAAAATGAAAATATTTACGAATAGAAATGTATTTTTAAATATTTTTTTTCCCCATCAGCTTTATTGAGGCTCAGTTATCACCTTATGAGAGTGTTTTTTTTTTTTTTTTTTTTTTTTTTTTTAATTTTTTCGGTGCTCTTATATCAAAAGGAATATCAATGGAGAACCAATATCAATGGAGAACCAAGTGTTTAAGGGCTCACGGGTGAATTCCATGTGCTGGTTACTCAGAGTGACCGCAATACAAGTATGCAGTGTTGTTTTGTTAACGTTATAGAATACCCTGTGTCTGGCATGCAAATTATTTGAGCAAGGCAGCATAATTCAGTGTTTAGCATTCTATGACCATTAATTATATTAAAAAAAATTCTGAAAGGGTGTAAACAGTTCTTCCTAAACAATTCTCAGCCACCTGTTTACAATCAGCACATGCAATTTACATACATCTACCTGGGAAAAAAAAAACATTGTAACATGCTTGTGTGGGAAAAGAAAGGCTTTTCAAATCACAGCAAGTTGCAATTTTTGCCAATTGTTTTCTTTAAAGGCATCGGGACATGAGATTTACAGTGCCCCACCCTGACTTTAAGAATGCGGTTGGTATTTCACAAGCGAGACAAGCCAGTGCAAGTTCTGCTTTTGTCTGTCCTCCTTGAGATGATTATGGCTCAACTCTGTGCACTTCAAACAGAAGACTTTTGAAATGACAGCAAAAAGGTATTCTTGGCTTTATGCAATGTAGTATTTCTACTATAGCCCTACAATGAAGAAGAAAAGCCGAAGAGCGCGTTGAACTGGTTTTAGAAGAAAATTGGCATTTTTTTTTTTTAAAAAAAACAACTTGCTTTCATGGGGTTTAAAAAACAATGGAAACCATAGTTAAGCCACAAGGTTGGAAGCTTTATCTGAACGACTACTGCCCCCCCCCCCAAAAAAAGCTATTCATATGTTCGTCTTTAGACCAGAATTTGTTTTTGTTGTGTTGCTCAGGTTAAGTGGAGGTAGGAATACCACCAGTGATAAGAGGTAGCCCATGTAAAACATTTCCTCCATTGTTTCTAAATCATAGCTATTGTCTCATGCATGTCTTTCATCACCAACTCCCAAGCTAAAATAAGGTAAACTAAAACCCTTATACTAGGTAGACCTAAAGACATCAACAAAATCACCCAACATGGAACCTCTTTATAGCCAAATAATAGCAGAAAAGACGTTTTTGACACCCAAGACACTGGCTTATTCTAAGTCTACTGCCTAATGTTCCTTATGTGGTCAGGTGTGGCAACAATTTGGATTGTAAATATATATGTGTGTGTTTCTATAACTTCTTCTAAAATGGGAAATGTGTCTTAAGACTTACAAATAAAAAAAAAAAATATATAAAAATGTTGGTCATAATATAGATCTGTTTATTTTTTTCTTCAATAACAGGAAACCATTTAAACATTAAATAAAGCATACAAAAATATATATATATATATATCATAACTTTTTATACATTTCTTAACACTTGGCGACTGGAGGCTACAAAAGCTTCCAATAACCATACACCCCGCAATAAAGTTAGTTCTCCTAAAAGCAAAACAATGTGTTCGTTTTTGGAGTGAAGGGTGTACCATAAAGAAAAGGTAGAGGTGGGGGAAGCCACCCATGTGATCTTTTGCTTTGGTGACGTCAAGCCTGGCTATACAAAAAAGTGGAAAACATTTCACAAACACATTTCTCTGTACCTTGGGAAATATTTTTTTTTTTTTTACATTGTTAAGTGCATGGTTGAATAATACAGATACATTTGTGCAAGTTCCATGTATTTAGGAGAAAAATTAAAGCAATAGACTTATTTTGAAAAGCGGGATAAACAAAAGAATGCTGTACAAAAATGATACAATTTTTTTTGTCCATGTTAGCCAATTGTGGACATTTTTTTTTTTTTAAACACTCCCTGGTGACAACAGAGCCTTAAATAAGCGTATAGATCTCAACCCTTTTGGTGCCAGAAGGTCCAGCAACTCATTGCCTTGCAAAAGGTTCCTGGCTCCCCTGGGAAAGAAACGGTTAAACCCCTGTATCAGACCCTCTTACAGAAGGCCACTTGCATAAGGCACCATTATTAAGGTCAACAGTGCATCAACAGCTAGAAAACCAGAAATTAGTCCTGAAGGCATAAATAATAGAAAATTAGCTGCATGATAAAATCAGTTTAAGCTAGTGGTTCTTTCCACTTGTTTTTTATTTACTTTTACTAAAGGTTCCATATGTAGATACATAACACCAGACCAATTGTATTTTAGCTGCTCTCAACTGGAATCAAACCTGCAGGCCGATTAGAGAATGGAAAAGCGTACAGTTCCCCTGAACCATGCAATATCTTTCTATTATACGGAAAAGTTATAGTTGTGTTATAATTGTGAATACACAGCTTATACAATGGATTACAAACAATCTTTGTAGCATGTAAAAAAAACAAGCTACTTGACACATTGCACGTTTAATAGCTGCACCAGACAACGAAAGCTCCTCTCACACAGGAAAGGGATCATCTCCTTCCAGGGTCACTTCCCCTTTATTTTTTCTTCCTCCACTCAGTAGGTTCAAGACCCCTTAGGTAATGATTGATGGTTGTCCCATTAGAGTATGCCACAGCATACAAAAAAAAAAACATTCAAACCAAGGTTTTTCTTTCTAAACCCTCACAACTGAAACTCAGCCATAAGAAATGAAACAAACAACAAATAAAATCGTCCACATACAGACATTGGCTCCTCATCAACATTCAGTCACCCAGTCATTGACATTCTCAGTGCACAAGCTCACGGCGTAGGCTTAGACAAGCCAATCAGAAGATAAAGCACCACTTAGTGCGCGGGTCCAGCAGACAACGCACTGTATGGTAGCTATGCCGCATCTTACACGACTGATAAGCCCTACAAAGCCTCTCGAAGAAGTAAGGTCTTGAAGGCAACTGGTTAGGGTGCAAATTGGCATGCTTTGGCTGGAACACGCATCCCTCGCACAAGGCAGTTCAACCTTGAAGTTGCTTATTCATGACTCCCTCTCATTCATTCAGATGTGCCTCTTCATGTGAAGGGCCAGGTGATCCGACCTGGAAAAACACCTGCAAGAAGGTGAAAATAAAAATAAGTTTCCACTAAATATTTCATTGAATAGGCAAGCAATCACCTAAACGATCTGCACATTCTATTCCTTACATTTACCTCTATAGGAAATGGTTATCCAATCATTAGGGAGAGAACAGGATGTAAGTGCATGAATAATAGCAAGGAAACCGTGATTTATAGCATATGAAGGAAAGGGGGATTTCCTGATCCTGTAGAGTCTATTAAAGGGGAGGAAGGCCTTAAAGTCAAGTGCAGTGCAATCAGGAGCAACTGATATGCCAGGCATATTGATGGGTTAAATTCTACTGCACTTTTTCCTCTTCTTAGGTGGGCTAAAAATGTTTGGGATTTATCTAAATATAAAAGATGTGGCAAAAGTTTCAAATGTCACCTTCAATGGGCTAAAAGCAGAGTGGCCTACTAATACTTATGGCAGTTCACATTTTGCCTCCAAAATGAAAATGGGAAGTGTGCAGCATTAAGGACATTGAACAGCTGAGCTCTTTAAACTTAAAACAGAAACAAGTGTCACGACAATGTCACTGCTACAATTTACTGTACAACATTGGTACCCTTTAACAAACATGACAAATATGATTGATGCAAACTGCCCACATGGAGATAGGTCTAGAGCAGTCTAACTTACACACTATTGCACACACACACACACACACACATATATATACACACGCGTCACAAACATTACTATAGATTTTTTTGAAAATACATCAATAGAAGAGTTTAGACAGGCATTAAGCACATACCTGTCACAGTGTGAGCACTTAAACGGTTTGGCACCGGTGTGTTTACGGAAGTGTCTGGTTAATTCATCACTCCTTGCAAAACGCCACTCACACCCTTCCCAAGAGCATCTGTAAGGCTTTTCTCCTGCAAGAAACAGCAACATAGCATCATAAGCAAAAGCAATAAAAAAAAAAAATTACAAAATACCAATCTATTGTAGGCATGTCAGACTAGGATTCCTGCTCCAGCAACTTTTAGCATCCCCTAGAATCAATATCTGGAGGATAAGTTGTTTATGGACATCCATAACCTACAGTAAGAAGTAGGTAATGTCAAGCTTTCTTTATTAGGATCAACAATGGCTGCTTCTTTCCACTCATAACTACTTTGGAAGCTTTTGGGCCCATGCATGGAGACAAATATGAAGTCCACTACTACGGATAACTAATCAGTGCTTGATTGCATATCAATTCTGAAGGACATAAAATGTGGTCAAGGAAGGACTACACTAAACTATGAATGCTGTCTCTTCACAAGGTCTCTCTATGGGACTCATCAGTTAGGCTTTGGGCCGACCTTGCTGCCCCATTTGCGGGACGCATGGCCGGTTTCCGGTTTTATAAGCGAGGGTCTGCCTTCCCCTTCTTTGACGTCATATCGGCGGGGCGCACAGGTCTATAAAAAGGAAGCCTGAAGTCGGGTGCGGGCAGGCGTGGGTTGAATTTTTCTTGACCCACACAACACTACTGCCTACACTTGTTGGGTTAGGAATGAAATTTTAACAGTGTCATTTAGAAATAAAAACGACATCATAAAAATCATGACACAATCCCGTTAAGCTTCATTTACATTACAGGGTATTTAATAAATAGGCTCTGTTATTAAACAGAAGGGAACTAAACCATTCAAAAATGGCAAAAAAAATAATTAAAAAGACAATGCAGTGATCTCATGTATTTGACTAAACTTATCATAAAGTAAATAGTCTGAAAAAACGCCCAAGTTCAGGTGAAAGATAACATGGAGTAAAGCAAATACTCTTTCAGCTGTTATTTATTGATAACACTGTCAAGAGAAAAGCCCCATGCAAGAAGAAACTGCACTATCTGATCTTCACGAGCTACTACAACAGTGATTCTTGCAATACAATGGGGTTTCTGTAACCTTGACTCTAGTTTCTAAATTCATTTATAAGAAAATAAATCACAATGTAATATAGACATGTTCTTATATTATTTAGTAGCAACGTCATATAAAACTCAGCCTGGTACAGTTATCCCTCTTGCCACCCCTAATGGCATGTCAAAAACATATATCCAGCCTTTTATGCTAAAGACAGTAGTAATGAATGAAAATGTTGACAGGTGTGTGTGGGGGGGGGGGGGACTACAAAAAAAAGTTCAGGCTGAAACTAATGCTAATATAATATAGAACATATAGGTGAGAGGGGAAAAAAACAAACTTTAAATCTGGGAATTCTAGGGAAACAAAAGCATTGCATAGTATGGAATAGTAATGAGAGCAACATTTTCAATTGAGAAATGGTTCTGGTAGCAATGTTCTGGTGAAGAGAACACTTTCAAGTTGAAGCTTCAACTCCACTGCAGAAAAGAATGAGGAAGCGGCTTTCCCACAGGATGGTTTCCCATTACATCATCTATAAACCTTGGGCTTCCATCCTGTGGTTGAGCAATGTCATGACAACATGGGATTCCCTTCTGTCAAGCCCCTTTCCCTATACATGAGAATGCACTGACCTGTGTGAGTGCGCTGGTGTGCTTTCAAGTGAGAACTCTTGGTGTAAACTTTCTTGCAGCCATTGAAAAGACACTTATGGATACGTTTCCTGCCATCCGGTGAGGTCTCCCCACCTGTCGGACTTCCATGTTCTAGAGTCTTTCCAATGGAACCACAGCGCACCTTCCCAGGTGAATGTAGCTCCCCAGTAATTGCATTCCACAAGTGACAAGACGGGTCTTTGCCCTGCTCTGGAGAAGATGGAGGAGTTGAAGTAACAGAAGAACTAAGAGTTCCATTGGTGGCTAGTACATCGCTTATAGTATCTGAGGTAAATTTTGAAGTAGGTGAAAGTTCTTCAGAACTGTCTGAAGACTCACTGCTGACATCAGAGTTCAAGCTGTTAGTTTCTGAATTCTGGCAGTCACTAATGTCCTCTGGAGAAACACAACTGATGTTCTGATCAGGTTCCTCTTTTTTCTCACATGCTAAGATAAATTTGGTCCATAGTTCCTCTTCTCTATCGAATTTAAATTCAGTCGCAGACACATAGCACGGTTCACTTTGTAAGTACCGTTCCAACTCAAGACATGTCTGCAAGACAAAACAAAATGTAAACTAGGCATTCTGGCTTAACTTCATTTCAGTGGAGGTTGGGCTCTGCTGTAGTCAATATGGTTACATCATAACAGGCATTGTAACAACCTCCAAAAGATGTTGTATAACTACAAAAACGTGTGGTTGTTCCATTCATGACACAATAGAGAGGACAATGCTCATCTTAAAGACCACATTAAAAACAGTGACCACAACTAATACCAGCATAATAACAAAGGATTCCTTGGTTAAGCAACTCCCCACCAACACAATAATAATATTACAAAATATATTATAGTAAAGAACTACTACAACTGAAGAAGCACACAGGGACATGCACGGTTAGCTCTAAATAGGTTTTATTGATCTAACATTTGTATTTGAATGGACACTTCATGTAGAGAAAACAATGGGCAAGAACTTAAATCTGGTGGCCAACAGTGTAACTAGATGAGTCATCTGCATTCCTTCCACGTCATACCAAGAGACTTCCTAACCAAGAGGCGCCCTTAAAATATACATAAGCTGCAGCCAACAGTATGTAGCATTTGCTTTTTTTTTTATCTTAACCCCGACACGTAAAGAGGAAGTTTAAAAGAAATACCTACCCCCCCCCCATCGCCGTCAAAACTAGTTCCTGATTTTAATCTGTCTGTTTATCATGGTTATACCCAAGCTCTTGCTCTACCAGAGATATAGATTATCTTATGCTGTCCCTGTTGCTTGAAGAGACCAGCAATTAAAATACTATTTCTTCAGCTGCCTTGCCTTAGGAGACATTGGACCTACAACATATAACTGCACTCAATCCTGCATTTCCTTGTGGTCTTCGCTGAACACATTACTCAAACTGATGGCACAGTGGAAAAAAAAAAATCAATGGATACTTTTTTCCCCTAGAATTAAACAACTGTTTTGCTGTTCCAAGGAGAATCTGGAGGGGGAAAATGCATTTTATTGATCCGATGGGAGGAGGGAGATAAAAAAAAAAAAATCATTGATTGTAATGCCGTTAAACTTTAATATTGCAGATAATTTAAATACACCATTATGTTGATGAGCACAGAGACCTGGAGAAGAGCTCTGTATTCGTTTTTAAAGGTCTCCAAAGGCTTCAGGAAAACATGACTTGGCTCTGAGCCAATTTCTAAAATGCCTGAAGGAAACTACTTAGATCAATTTCAATCACACTCTGAAGATCTCTGCCCTTTTGATGGAGGGGGGGGGGATACAATTAACCAGGAATGTAAAGGTTGCAACACATTAGTGTTTGGCTCAACAAACCCCCCCCCCCCAAACAAACAGCCAGACATTTGATCTCTTATTTTGTTTTGTTAAAGCGTAAATATCTGTAATGGGGAACAAGGACAAACATAAGTCACTTCTTCTCCAAAAAAGACAATGGGCAAATCCAATTGGCACCTTTGTACACAATGATTTCAGAATAAAAAAGAGCTTTTATTGTTTGGGGGGGGAAAGAATACAAAGAGTGCAGACGACAATGGGTATTTGGAAAGAATAAGGGTAATAAGACCCCGTCACGTTGCATCTTAAGTAACATGGATATATTTTCCAGCCCTTCCATGCTTTCACCCACCAGTTTGTTTTAGAACAGAAAAAAAGCAGCCATATTAAAAAAAAAATCGGAATAAAAGGGATAAAAAAATGTCCATTTGACTATCAAGTCATGACAGGGATAACTTGACAGACACTGGAGGCTTGGATGACAAGACCCAGCTGTGGAGTTTGGACTGCCTGCAAGATTCACTCTGGTGCCAAAAATGGTTTGCAGTGTTAGTGAAACCCAAGCTAAGCTTCATGGGAAGGCGCGTTTAACTGTCACTGGAGAGAGGGGGGGCGACAGACTGGGCAGCAATAGTCAACAGGTCGCCCACTCTGTGCAGCTCTGCTTTTTTCCTGAAATGGAACCATCACTTGTGCGTGACCATTTGCATGCCAAAAGGGATGCGCAATGCGTTGGGCACCAGTCTGGTATGCACGAGGTTAAACTGACAACTGGGGGGGGGGGGGGTTGGGTTAGATCTCTTGTTCTACGCAGTGGTTACTAATTTTCTACTGCTTTCGACATGACCCATTTGTGTGGATGCCCAGGGTCGCTGGACAGTCCAGCAGGTTAATGGTTAAAGCCGTCGGCCAGGCACCATCGCAAACATTTCAGTCCCATGCGTTTGTAGATCAGACGCCTCATGAGTGTGCCATTCAAACTGTCAGCTGTGCACAGATGAACCAAATTATATATATATATATATATATATATATATATATATATATATATATATATATATATATATAGTTCCTGATGCTGGCTCGCGTTTAAGAGCCGAAACGTTGAATAAATATATACTTTTTGGTATCACTAGGAGTGCAGACTTTTTGATATATATATATATATATATATATATATATATATATATTTTTTTTTTTTTTTTGCACGGTGGGCATTTAGGATTTTTCTTTAAATGTCACATCCAGCCAATGGTGATTAAAACAGAAATCCTAGCAGCCCCGGTTAGCCTCTAACTGTCAGCGGTTGCAAGTTGAAGGACAGTTGCAGGTTGGCAGTCACTAGGGTCGCATTCTAGGCTGAGAAATATATATATATATATATTTTTTTTTCCCTTTTGGGGAGGGTATAATAAAAATAAATAAATGCTTGACATTAGAGCATGAAATGCACTGGCTTAGCTATATATATATATATATATATATATATATATATATATATATATATATATATATATATATATATATATATATCCCATACATAAGTGACAGTTGAGGGCAATGAATGAAATAGAAAGAGATGAAAGAAATGGTTCCATTTACCTGTTGCCAATATTCCTCCAGGGAAGGCAAAGCAGAGAAATAGCCAGTGTCATGCACAATCTGAAGTTCCTGGAAAATGCTGCACATGGGTAGAACATCCATGATGAACAGGGAGAGCGCAAAAATCGCTGCTACAGGGAGAGACCGGACAAAATCAAGCTACAGATCTGACAGATGCTCCAAACCAATAGAATCCCCCCCCTAAGGTGATAAAGCAGATGAATCCGTCCCGGAATGGGATGAGAACTCCAGCGTTTCATGCAAATGTCATTGCATAGCGATTCAAATAATCATAAAAAAAATAAACACACAGCAGGCTGGATCCCCCCTTCGGATCAGAGGAACTTGCTCAGTGCTGACAATATTTGCAAACACTGGAAATGTAAAACCTCTGCAAAACTTCCCTATTCAAAACCTCCAAGCCAGCCTCCTCCCCCACGTGATCCTCATTACGCCGGCTCAGTCGGGGCGGCCAATCACGCGGAGCAGGAGGTTGAAGCTTTTCTATGATGTCAGCTGCGACCAATAGGAGAGCGCGGGGCAACGGGGGATGCCTCTGGTGTGACGAAATCATTCAGTGACAGGCGCGCCGATTGGTTCGATTCGAAAAAGCAGCCCCCTCGACTCGGGTAGTTGGTGGGACGGGCCAGCTATTTTTAGATTGGTATATAAGGCAAGGACTACACGGCAGTTTGGTACAATGCGGTCTGTGGCCACTCGGAGCGCATGAGAGCTTGGCCTTTGCGATGTTTCTGTGAGAGGGGAAAAGCCGTTTCGGTTGCCTGTATCGCTCTCTGACTGAAATATTATTGTACGGTCAAATAATAAGCGCCTAATGTGTGTTCAAAATAAAATTACTAATAAAACGAGTTTGGTACGTTACTCGAGGACGTTAGAGAATAGGCGCGAAAACCGCCTGCGCCGTGTGCCAGCAAAACTTATTTATTTTTTTTAACTCGAGGGGAGTCAAGCTAATTTATATAATTACACGAGGTTTTCTTTTTTTTTTTTTTTTGGGGGGGGGGGGGGTCCGGTTGTTGCAGCTGAATAATTCCTGAAGTAAAAACTAATGTGATCTTGTGGGGGGCTGCTCTGGGGTCTGATAACAAAAACAATGATCTGATCCTTAAGGGCAGTGACACGCTAAGATTCGGGGAGATTTAGTCGTCCGGCGACATATCACCTCTTCTTCGGCCGATTAATCTCCCCGAAAAGCCTTCCCGTCGGCTAAAATGTAAATCACGGGCGGGATGGCACTCGGAGCGATTTGTTTTCCGAAATTCCTTTGTGAGGCAACTTCGGACGACTTCGAAAAAAGTGGTGCTCCGAGTACCATCCCGCCGGCAATTTAGATTCTAGCCAGCGGGAAGGCTTTTCGGGGAGACTAGTCGCCCGAAGAAGAGGAGATTTGTCACTGGGCAACTAAATCAACCTGAAATCTTAGCGTGTCACTGCCCTTAGGGATCAGATCTTTCTTTTCTGACCTGCAATTTATAACTTTTATTAGTCAATCAGACCCCAGAGCAGCCCTCCACAAGATCACATTTGTTTTTACTTCAGGAAAGATTAGTCTTCAGAAGAAGAGGCAATTTGTCGCTGGGCGACTAAATGTCCCTGAATCTTAGCGTGTCACTGCCCTAAAGCTGTCCATACACATCAATAGAATTGCACAAACCAAAGTCACTAGTGATGTGCGGGTCAGGGTTTTCCTGACCCGCATGAGACCATAACCCGCCCTGCTCCAACCTGCACCCGCGCTTCCAGGGTCCTTTTATAGAACGGCGCCGCCTGCCCTGCCGATGACGTCACAATGACATCACAAAAGGGGCGGGGCGAGCAGACGCAAGACTATAAAACCAGAACCCAGAAGTCGGAAGCTGCCATTTGAAGGTGGCACCCGCCCACCACCTGCGAGGAGCAGTGCGAGGTCAACCCAAACCCGCGGGTCCCACGGGTATCGGCTCGGCCCGCACATCACTAAAAGTCACATACGATTTTTGGACCGTGCGTTGCCTCGGAATAATCCACCTGACCATTTTCGTACTATGACGATCGATCGCTTAGTTGATCGGACAGGTAAGAATATCTCTGTCAGATACTGATATCTTTGCGCGTGTTGCCTATCCGACAATATCCACTGTTGACCATCACTACTATTTCGGGGACGTAACATTAGTACGATTGTTGTCTGGCAATGAATTTCCAGCAAATCCTCCCACTTGTTATTTTACTGAGTTTAAACCTGCAATTTATACCTGAATGTTCGTTTAAGCTCGTTGCATTAAAATGTACAAATAATATCCGAACGTTTGTTGTACGACAAATAAAATCTGAACTTGTAGGGTCGGCAGCTTATCTGCCCATGTGTGGGGGCTCTCGACGGGTCCTCTCGATCAATATAAGGCCAAACATTGGGCAGATATCGATCGGTCAAGTTTGATTTTTCGTACGATCCAGGACCGTATCGGCTAGTTGATGCGGTCCTGCGCCCCGTCGGAGCCCATTCGTAGTATTGTAATCTGATCGTTCGGCCCCAGGGATGGACGTTCGGATTCATCCGATATTATACTGTAGTGTATGGCCACCTTAAGTCTTTGTGAGTGGAATAGACCTGTGAGATTGTTATAGTTTGTGAACATATACATATATGTGTTTACATAAATTATATTATTTGGGGATTTTTGTCCAAAACTGATTCCTGAGATGTGGGATGTTGGGTTGCCACCTTTTCTGGTAAAAAATACCGGCGTCCCTATAGATTTCTCTTTTTCCGTTCATTATTTTTACTGGTCAGGCCGGTAAAATACCAGCCAGGTGGCGAACCTAGCGGGATGCGGTGGCTGTTGGAGGATTATGGGCCTTGTAGTTCAAGAACAGCTAAAAATACTTCAGGCCAAACGCTCTCCGGGTTTTAATAATGGTAACTTACACCTAGTGCTGTCTGTTTGCAATTTCACCCCCCAGCTTAATTATTCTTTTGCTAGCAGGTATCCCAGGAGCTGGCTCAATCTCTCTGAAAACCCTGAGCAGCCCCATCTCCAGGCTTCCCTGCAATGCATGCAAAAGGTCAGCAGGAGAGAGGCGGCTTGAGACTGGCATGTTGGAGCTGTCTGTGTCAGCAGCAGCATATTGCTCTTTGGCAGAATCCATTAAACGAAAATGCAGTGACATATCCTCATTAACCCAGCCGTATTGCTGTTACTCTCACTGACAGCAACTGGAATTTGCTCTTCTGCATGGGACAGTTCCCTGCAAAGCCATAGGAACACTGGCAGAACAGCCTTATTATTCTTCATAGGGAGTGACGTATATTTAGTAATTGCTGTATTTTCGGTACTTTTTTTTTTTTTTTTGCTCCTTTAAAGAATTCAGGATGAGTAATCCTGGGGAATCCTTTCAGTTTTGTACACCTTAGGCTGTCGGTGCTGGCGAATAGCATTATACTTTGTTGTGGTAAGGAAGTCTCAGTGATACGGCTTCCACTTTAGAAAGGCTTTTCCAATATTGTGCTTCTTAAATACGCACCAGTGTTTCAAACCATATATTAGCAACACCGATAGGGCTAGTAATCTGATAAACAGACCATAAATGGTAAGTTTATTTAGGTATATTGAAGATCAAGCGTTAAGAGACACAGAATTAAGGAGGTCTATGCTCTGTAGAGCTTACAATCAAAGTGGTTGGCGAAGACTGGCTTTGCAGTGGGCTTATTTTGAAGTACTGGCTTCTGTGGCATGCAGCAAGTTAAAAAGATACAAGTCTTTGTATTGTCGATCTTCCCCCTCTTGCTGTATCCCTTGCAAAGATTTAAAATGGAGTTTCGGTTGTTTACCTCTTTTTCTGTTCAGTATCATTCACTCCAGCAGGGGGAGGAGTCACCAGCCCCACACTCTCCCCCTCCCCCTTCTCTTCTCTCTGGAAATGTACTGAAGTTTATTACTTGAACTGCCAGGATCTCCGAAATCCTAGTTCCTCTTTTGGTCAGATCTGCTGCTGCCTGAGCTCCCATCCCCCTTATATATTTCATAGGCAATGAAACAATCGGCATAGTATATGTTTATGAAACGCAAATATACATTCTTAGCATATAAACATATTTTAAACTCCGCTCCACTAGAAACCTTGCATTTAGCCTGACTGCATTCATTTGGACATTCATAGGGACAGTGAAAATTTAATGATTTCTCCAACGGTGCATTTTTTTCAGCCCTTGGGCTGCATGAAATAATCTCAAGTTTGGACCCATATAGAAGGCGGCGTTGGTGTGAGGACTCCAAATATTGGCTGCAAATTTACTTGTCAGAACAGTTATAGTCTGGTAAAAACAGATCTTTATTATGTAACATTGCCTTGGGCCTTCATACACAGATTTCTTTTCATCTTCTTTTCAAGATGAATATACACACAATAGTTGGCAAAACTGCCTGTACAAGTCCACCTCCAGTTGTTTGGCATTTGAGTGAACCTATCAAGTGAGAGAGGTGCTCATAAGTTCAGCTAATGGCTGTACCTACGTGTCAATACTATAATTACATGAGTGAATTTGACAACATGTCCAGCCTAAATCTGTTTAATTACAGATTCCAAATGGAAATCCTAGTGTGGACCAAAACATTGCATCATTTGACTTGTTTAGTGATGTTCCCAATTGAGCGTTGCCTGATTTGGTTACCCAAGTGATGGGTCAGATAGGGTAAATCAACTTGTTTTGTTAACTGGCCACCTATTACCTTGTGCAAACCCTGTTGGCTTTGAAACGCCTTTCACTTTTTAGGATTTTAAACTCATGAACTGCCAGACCAAATCTACCAGTACATATTTTTGGGATGAGGGGAAGCTATAAACAATCATTAAATGTGGTATATAATGAACCTTTTAATGAGTAAAAATAAAATCTAGCCAATTACATTAAGTATTTATGCAGTTGTAGAGGAGGCATGTGCAGAGCCACTGAGAGCCAAAATGGCAGTCTCTAAATAGTACTGCTCATTGTGGGACATTCACTAAGATTCGTTATTGCGCCAGCGTCCACTTTGCCGCGCTTCGCCGCACTTCGCCAGGCGTATTTTCGCCAGTGCTATGCAAATTCACTAAAATCCGAAGTTGCGCTCAGGGATAGCGTAAGGTTGCAAAGCTAGTGACGCTAGCGTTAGTTCGCCAAGCAAATCGAAGTTACGCTAGCTATGGTTAATTTGCATACGGCGAAAAATTCAAGTTACAATGGAGGTATATGTAGCAACACTACACAAGCCTGGGAAACCTTCAAAACAGCAAATAAAATTTTTGTTTTGCCCTACACATGTGCCCACTGTATAGTTAAGTTGCCATGAGTTAGGAAATGTAGGGGGGAAGGAGGGTAGCCCCAAAAAAAATTTCGATCTTTTTCAACCTATCACCCATAAAAAATGAAAAAACGCCAGCATTTTTTGGGACTTAGAAAATTTTTTAACTTTTTTTTCAAGCAATCCCTATCTACTCAATTGGCCTTCGCCTGGTCTGAGGTGGCGAAGGAAGTCTGGCGTAAAAGGTAGCGTTCAGAACAATGCACGCGTTAGTGAATTTGCGTAGTTACGTCCGTTGCGCAAATTCGCCAGGTGTAAGGGTGCGAAGTAACACTAGCGAATTCACACTAGCGTTAGGCGCTTCGGCGTTTAGTGAATTGTGTTCACCATTGTGTTTTTCCACATTTCTCTGCCAACGTTCTATGTTTCTATATGCTCTAATGATGAGTAGGACTATTAGAACATAAAGGGGAGGAAAAAGATGTGTAACTAACAGGTTGATAAAGGCCCTGTGGAAAACATTATTCTTTAGGGCTGTGTGTTGTGTTTGCTTCATAGATATTCTTCACTAAGGGTAAAAATCTGGTGACCTTATGTGCAGATCAATATACACAGGGGGAATGCACACGTTTCACCAAACTGCTACAAATAGCACTGCCTAGTGATATGAGTCTAAAATCCAGTGATCAGAGGCTACTGGGTGCAGCACGGGTTGTTGCACTTGTTAAATAATAACGGTGGGTTGCCCAGTGCTTTATGAATAGTGTAGCAACTTCTGTTTGCTTCAGAAGTGCAACATTGTTGCTAAAGCTGAAAAAGTTAGCAATGTTGCATCAAGTTTGACTATTGGCACATCCCTGTGTCAGGCATGGTTATAATCTGTGCAGTGAAACATGTACATCCTACTAATTGGATTTAAGGGGAAATGCATCCCATTGCTATAAAACATTTCATCCAATTGAAAGCCAATTGAAATTTCTTTTTACATGCAACAATATTTTTCTCACTACAAATGCATCAAAATCAATGACATTTTTTCTTATGGAGACTTTTTGTCTCTATTTTGTCTCCATTTTGTCGTGGTGACTTTTTTTGTCTCAGCAACTTTTTCTGTCCAAATTCAGTAAAGTCAATGGGCGTTCTTTCTTATGGCGACTTTTTTGTCTCTGCAGAATTTTCCATGGAGATTTTTTGCCCCGGTTTAAAAGAAGAAAAAAATTGCAGGTGGCAAGGTGTGGAATTTCACCTCATATCCGTATCACTAATGTGCAGGTGTCAAAATTTCCTACCCATGCACAGCTTCTGGCTCTAGAAAAATTATATAACAGACAATAAGGCTTGCTTTATGGAGCCCAACTGCAAAACACAAATGAAAAGGTATGCTGCGGCTAGGCAATGACAATCCGCACTCAAAGTAGAAGAACATTATTTGACTTGAACCTGCCTTACCTGTTCATCACTTCTGCCTTGTGTATAAATGAGATATATTAATAGGACCTAATATGATGCTAGATCAAGATTTCACCCTCAGAATAGCTCTGGACTTCACCCCTGGTGCCTTTCTGTGGGAGGATACCGTAACTAAAGCTTAAAACTCTTGTCTAACTTGCACTTGCATTGTACATGAACATTCTGAACAATTTTGGCACAGAGTTCTCTGTGCCTCTTGAAAAGAACTACTAGTATGAATGCGGCATTGACTCAGGGCAGTGACACACAGAGCTACTAGTAGCAGCTGCTTGTGGCTACAAATACCCTGCTATAGACAATACTGAGAATTGCCTCTGGTAAAACACATGTATAGTGTCTTAGCTGAGACAATTATCACTATTATCTAGTTTGTAGCCGTGACAAGTAGCAATGTGTGTCATTGCCCTTAAGGTGGTCATACATGTAAAGATCTGCTTGTATAGCAAGGTCACCACTTGAGCAGATCTTTTGGGCTGATATGATTGTTTGGACTTTAACAATGCAGGACAAGCAGGCCATTGGGGCTAGGATTGCATCAATGAGCAGTTGAAGGATCCAACATCTGGCCAATGTTAGGTCAGATATTGGTCGGAGAGGGTCTGTACATGGTGCCAGAAGCTGTCAACACTATTGCCAGCTTTTGTTGGACTGCCATCTTAAAGGATACTGTCATGGGAAAACATGTTATTTTCAAAACGCATCAGTTAACAGTGCTACTCCAGCAGAATTCTGCACTGAAATCCAATTCTCAAAAAAGCAAACAGATTTTTTTTGTATTCAATTTTGAAATCTGACATGGGGCTAGACATATTGTCAGTTTCCCAGCTGCCCCAGGGAGGGTGGTGAAATCACTCCAACTTGCAGTACAGCAGTAAAGAGTGACTGAAGTTTATCAGAGCACAAGTCACATGACTTGGGGCAGCTGGGAAACTGACAATTTGTCTTTAGCTCCATGTCAGATTTCAAAATTGAATATAAAAAAATATGTTTGCTCTTTTGAAAAATTGATTTCAATGCAGAATTCTGCTGGGGCAGCACTATTAACTGATACATCTTGAAAAAAAACATGTTTTCCCATGACAGTATCCCTTTAAGTCCTGTCACTTTGTCTTAAACAGAACAATCGTCTGTCCATGAGGCTAGCTACATAAACAGGGCTACACTATGACAAATTCTACAGTTCTTTCTAAATTTCCTACTCTTCCCTTGAAAGATGGATGTCTCTAGGAATTTGCAGACTGCTTTTTAATCTATGGAGTAGCAGCACAAAATTGTTCTGGGAATCCTTGGAATGTAATTTTTGTTGCGCGAATCTGAATTTACTGAAAGAGAGACCTCGTTGTAGAGCTACAAGTTACTCTGTATGGCAAAATCTGTCAACACTGTTGTTGAAAATGTTTGCGCTTTATATGTACTTGCTACTTCTTGTAACCCACCAAAGAAAAAGTCTGATTTTAGAGACTTTGAGAGAATGATGATGACAACAACAACAATGAAAGACTGGCCAAGCATCCAGTAATGGTGTTTCAGTGAAAAGTGTGACCCATGAAGGCAAGACAATACTGACCAAGCTTCCAGTATTGGAGAGTTTCTTAATATCACTCATACCAGCGAAAGGTTCTTTAAATCACACTTCTGTTTTCAGTTGGTTGCCAAGGGTTACGAACAAATAAACTGATTTGTTTTAGGGAAATATAATGAATTCATTCTTCATACAGAGACAAAATGCTCCTTCACATGTATGAATTGAAATTCCACAGATGTGTCACTTTCACCCAAGTTGAGAACTGACAATTGCGTTCTTTTGAACATGGAAAATTGAGTTATTTAATGATTACAGTGCAGCTTTCCTAGTTTGAATGAATTTTTTCTGACCAATAATTAAGTTCTAATTACCAACCCAGACTTATAAAATCAAATGTGGGTTTCTTGTCTATTTACAATTATCCTCTCTAATGCAGGCCCGGACTGGCAATCTGTGGGTTCTGGCAAATGCCAGAGGGGCTGCTATAAGGTGCCATAGAAAGTCAATATTTAGTGGGCTGATGGGGGCTGTTTGGGCCTCCTTGTGGGTTGATTGGGCCTCCTTGTGGCTTGATTGGGGCCTCTGTGTACCTAAAATGCCAGGGCCTATTTTAATTCTCAGTCCAGACCTGCTCTAATCAAACAACATTGTTATCTGATATAAAAATGCATAGTAACCTTTCTACATGCATTGCAACTTCTTTACATATATTTTGGTGTTCTATGAAACTTGGCCTGATGGAAAATTTCAGTATTGAAAAATAGAACAGCAAAAATAGTCATTAATCCCCTAAGGAAAAAAATGCTTGTGGAGGCCTATTTTTTACATTCCCTTTTTAGCCATGATTTCGCTCGTTCATGCAGCCTTCCAAAACAGATCAAAATGTATTTCCATAATACGAAATTCTGTTCCTTTGCCCAAACATGACATAGCCATTAAAATGTGAATAAAGTCCTGTTTATTGTTGCAGCAGTGTATAACCTATTTCACTTTCCATTTTATAGCTAAAATAAACTACTTCACAGCCATATGAAAATGGTTTTGGCCTTGGATGGACTCCAGCGGTGAACGTCTGAACCTTTGAACTTGTATGTATGTGCACTATTTAAATATGGAATTGTAAGATCAGCAAAGTATTGGCTGGCTTTAATGTACTGTGTGTTCGCTCTGTCAATTACTCGTCGCAAAAGAAAAAAAATTGAGAATTAAGTGAAATTAAATAGCGTTAATCTAGTATGTAATAGGGCAGCAATGGCTTGTATTATTAATTAATGGGAAATCAGATCTTGTATATTTTTAATAGTAATGCTTTAATGTTTAAGTAGGCTAATAAATTTCATTTTTATAATTCCCGCCCGTGCGTAAGACGGATATTGCTCTCATCAAGTTGGTTCAGCACCACAACAGAGAGCAAGTTTTGTGTAATAACTGCATCTTATCTACATATTGAACTCTCTCAGCTTATACAAACCCCCATGCAGTTCTGAATGTATAAGCTCATAATTGACAATCAAGGTCCTCGGTTTAATTCCAGGCAGCGCATTTTCTGCAAGAAGTGAGTCTCTACAGGTCTGTTGGGTTTTCCTCTCACATTGCAATAAGATACAGGCAGGATAATTGGCCTCTGATTAAACTGACCCTGTTGTGAATGTAATGGTGAAATTAGATTGTAAGCTCCTGTGGAGCAGGGACTGATGTGAATGATAGTCTCTAAAGGGCTGTGGAAAATGTTGGCACTAATAAGGGATAACAGTAATGACATAAATTTGTAATTTCCTCCCATTTTTCTATGCTCATGAATGCAGTCATAACTAGTCTACACCACACTATAAGGGCAGAGACACATGCTGCAATTCGGGGAGATTAGTCGCCCGGCGACAAATCTCCTCTTCTTCAGGGCGACTTATTTCCCTGAACTGCCTCCCTTGCCTTCCTGCCGGCTAGAAGGAAAATCGCTGGCGGGATGGCTTCATTTTCTGAAGTCGCCCGAAGTTGCCTCACTAAGAAACTTCGGGTGACTCTTCATTCTAGCCGTTGGGAAAGCAGGGGAGGCAGTTCAGGGAGATTAGTCGCCCCGAAGAAGATGAGATTTGTCACCAGGCGACTAATCTCCTCAAATTGCAGCGTGTGTCTCTGCCCTAACTAGTGATCACAGGATGGGTCAGGGGTGCCATCATGCATGCACAGACCATTTTTTTCACTGGGGTGCTATTGTACTGTTTTGTCCTGTGTCTGTAATGCTGTCTCTAGCATTGCATTAGCACATTTTTCTCTTTAGCTATAATCTGTGGAAACGGCCATTAAAGAAACAGGATTGGAAAGGATGTTAGCACTCACAGGGGAACATATTGTATTTTTGTTGATACTATGGTGTGCATAGAAAATAACAATGACACATCAGACAAACATGCATAAAAAATACATATTCCATAAAGTAGTAAAAGGTCACATATATATTGTCTCACCCCCCCAATAGATGTAGAATGAAATAATTTTTGCAAGGTGCTTATTCTTGCTTATTGTACCTTTTTACTTACTGCCTTCTCAAGGCAGGTGTAATGCCCAGGGCTTCATGTACCTTTATGAATAACTTTAATATAATACATCTCTTACCTCTGTTTACTGCTGCACAATGTAAGTAATTGTAAGCATGTATATGCACAATAGTAACATAGTAAGTTAGGCTGAAAAAGACACACGTCCATCAAGTTCAACCTTTTAACTTTTTTTAACCTGCCTAACTGCCAGTTGATCCTGTAAAGGAGTATTTTTTTTCTGCTGAAACAGAGCAAAATAAAATGTGGCAATTCAAGGGAGTTAACGTGGATTGTGCAAAAAGATTGCTTAAATTATATATAGAAATGTACTGGTCACATTCGCTAACCTAACTTCCCCTAAGCTGATCGTCACCTGCAAGAATTGCTTCATTCAGTGCTGCAAAATTTGTGTTTTTTTTAACATTAACCGTTTTGACTGCTTATAAATAACTTTCCTATGAAACTAAAATTAAACATTTACCTTAAATCTAACAGATAAAAGTAAAGCAAAAACAGAATTAAGTATGCCTGTAATATTTCTGGAGATAGACCCAAACGATCCTTGCCGCTTAGTGATTAAAACATTTCAGGGGATTTCAGTTACAGCCTTTCCTGTGCAATTCAGATTACAGCGATACATGTTTATATGTTTATTTATACAGTATATTCTTATAAATGGTGCTTGGAGATGTCATCAGTTATAATTAGTGCTTAATATAATAAATAGTATAATTTGGCCCCGAAGTACCGAACAGCCGAAGTACCGAAGTGGCGAAAAGACCCGAAGCCACGAAAATAGCCAAAGCCGAAGTCCTGAAGCGGGGAAAAGACCCGAAGTCACGGAAATAGCCAAAGCCGAAGTCCCACACCAGGGAAAAGACCCGAAGTCACGAAAACAGCCGAAATTGAAGTCATTAAAGCGGCAAGAAGTCCCAAAGTCACGAAAGGAGGCGAAGTTGAAGTCCCGAAACCACGAGTTCAATTCCTCTGAACACCAATGTGTGTGCTTTTATTTTTTTTAATCCCCTAGCCACCAATATATTATTTTAATACTCTATAGGCCCCTGCCACCCATGTTTTTCTTTAAAAAATATTCTTTGGGGCCCCATTTTTTTTTCTAACTTGTAAGGGAGGCCCTGGCACCAATGTTTTTCTTTAAAAAATATTCTTTAGGAACCCAATTTTTTTTAGCTTGTAAGGGGGTTACCTTTTTTTAGCGCTGATGTGTGTGTGGTCTTTTAACTGTGATGTGGAGTGGGCGGGACCTGGGATGGGGCTTTGGGCCAGGCCCAGGGGGCCCCGTGATTTCTAACGGCGGCCCTGATTATAACAAATAATATTACCTACTGCTGTGTTAATTATGAGACTATAAGAAGTCACCTCAGAGTTCCATGACCTGTATAACAGCACTTGGCCTGCTTGCTCATCCCTTTATATGGCCAAAGAACTGTTTGGTGACTTATAATATCATTATATGTTTTTTTTTTGGGGGGGGGGCAGAGAAGGCCCTTGAGGGAATGTGTTAATAAATGCAGAATACTTATTATACCGATTAATGGTAAAAGGTTCCTGGTATTTGTATAGTGGTGCTGTTGAATATAAAGTGCTTACTTTTTCACCTGCAAGTAGTGTATGCAGCTTAGAAATTGAGTTAGCGAAGGTTCTCCTAAACAGCATTCCATAAAGCCACTGTCTCAGCTAACTTTTCAACTAGCAAAACGTGTCCACTACGGTTAAAATAGACTTTTGTTCACAGTATCAATGAATAGTAAGCATATTTAGCTATGTATACATACAAGTTTCACTTAACAAGCACTCTCCAGTTTAACTACAGCTCCGAATGACAGTTCAACAACAGCTTCAGGGTTGCAGGTTGTGAATCCGTGAATTACACATTTGTTCCCTCTTAAATTGGAGGCCCAGCCTTTTCTGCAATGCCCAAGGCCCTTCACCTCTAACTCCGGCTATTGTGCACTGAAAGCAGCACCACAGGGTCATAAGCTATAGCTGATGGGAGGACATTGCTTAGGGTTTGTAGTAAAACAAGAAGGTACTTGTGTGCTATTGCCTGGTTATGTCAATTTTAATATCTGTCTGCTACTTTAATCATTTTATATTATATTCACATTTTCACATTATATAAAGTATATCAATTATGTTAACCGTAGGGGCCAGTTGCTTAAGAGCATATGAGTAATTTGGACCAAAGGTTTCTAGAAGCAACAAACAAAATAATTAAAAAGAAAAATGAAAACATACAGTATCTGCTATTGTTCCTGGTGATGGTGGGTATTTATACTTTCAAGATGTGAAAAGTTCACAAAAAATATCACAAACACTTACAGGGTGGGGACTCGAATATCAAAAATGTTTTTGAAGTGGTTTTGTTGGAAGAGAGGGTCACATATTTAGGTGGGATGTGTTTTCAATTTGGATCATTTTTCACATTCACGCCTCTCTATTCCTTACAGATGTTAAAGTCTCTGTGCACCTGTGTTCCTAAGACTTTAAAGGGGGGAAAAGTGATCAATATTTGAATCCTAATTACTGTAAGCAGACGCCAGTATTGTAGTTGTATGAAAGTCTGTTTTAGACTTTATGTGATGCTACTGTGCAATGCAGAATGAAACAGTGTGTTTATTTGGGGTTCTCAGCCTGTTCAGTGATTGCATTCTATTCTTTAGATATAAGAGTGCATGGATTTAAGGGAACCTTTGACCTGCAACATGGTCCGGAGGTGGCAGTAATTCCAGAGTTCCTCTATGTAAATAGGTGTATCAGCAGTCAATTTTGGATAGAAAGACAGCAGGGGGGTTATTTACTAAAGTCTGTTTTTTTCCTGGTTGGACTTTTGAAGGAGAAAACACAATTTTTTATGAATTTTTTTGTGATTTATTAAATCCCGATGGTGTTAAAAGTTAGAAAAAAGTACTCCATCTCAAACCTGCGGAGGTCATGTAGAAGTCGATGGCAGATGTCTCATTTAAAATTGGAAGATATCCTGATCTACGCTGGGTTTCATTCAATAATCCGAAGGTTTTTGGACAATAATCCAAAAATATCATACAATTCGGATTTTTTTATGATTTCGTTGAGTCTTTTCCCCGCACCAGATTTTTTTGTGAACATTTATTGATAGAAAAGTTTGTGGGATTTGTTCGGAGTGGTTTTATCAAAATAGTGGGATATTTTTGGACTTTGATAAATAACCCTCCAAGTGCGAGCGCAACAGAGTGCAAGGAGCTCATTTTGACAAAAGTACTTTTAGTGCATGGAGCTAAGGGTACCTTTGACCTGCAACATGATCCGGAGGTGGCAGTAGTTCCAGGGTTCGTCTGTGTAAATTGGTGTAGCAGCAGTCAATTTGGAACAGAAAGAAAATAGGAGGGTTATTTACTAAAGTCTGATTTTTTTTCTGGTTGGACTTTTAAAGTAGAAAACTATTTTCTTATGAGAATTTTTGTGATTTATTAAATTCCGATGGTGTTAAAAGTCAGAAAAATGTACTCCATCTCAAACCTGCCGAGGTCATGTAGAACTCAATGGCAGATGTCTAATTTAAAATTGGAAGATATCCTGATCTACGCTGGGTTTCATTCAACAATCTGAAGGTTTTCGGGCAATAATACAAAAATATTGTACGAGTCTGATTTTTTTGCACAAACGTTCTCGTGCTTGCTGACATAAATGAACCCAAATGAGTTTAAAGTTGTAAAAAAAAAAAAAAAAAACAGGTTTGTTCACATAGCCAGGAAAATTTTATCAAATCCAACCCATAATCAAAATTGATATCATGGGGCAGGAGTGATATCAGTCGGTGATAGCATTAAACTGAAACTGACCTTTGTAATAGTTTCATCTATTATTCACATTGATCATGGACAACTACAGGTTCACAGGAATGTACATGTGGCTTATGGTAACTTTGTGACATCAGTCTGGAATGAATGAGACAAGCAGCAAACTGACTCTACTAGGACACATGCTGTATTTACAAACATGTCAGTATAAATAAGTACTGACTCAAGCAGCAACTCGTGAAGAATACTGTGGCCCTGTTTTAAACGACCCAGTAGGCATATCCTAGAATCGTTTCAAATGCACTATTATATTCAGCCATATGGCAAGTTATAGCAACAGCCAAACTTGTGAGTTTTTCTCCAGAAAAACGATGGGCAAAAATCTAAGTAGAGGTTCAAACCCTTTATTAGGACATACAAATTACCCACAAAATATTTTGGTTGGTTATTGAACCAAACTTGGACCCCAGTATGTGTATTGGGATTAATCAACCTAAGGGGATGAACTCTTAATTGCTGCTCAATATATTGTAGCTATAACTGAATGCATGATACAGCAATATTTTCATATATATCTGTAACCTTGTTATGAGCTATAGCGGGGTCCTAACTGGGGTTTGAAAAAAACAAAAAAAACAGGCAACTGCTGCCCTATAGGAAGGCACATTCCAAATTCCTACATTTTCAAGGGGTCCAGCCTTCTGTTTTTATTCCCAGTTTTTTCAATGAGTGACTTAGAACTCTGTAAACAACCTTGGATAGCTTTGGGGCAAATCCAGTGAAATTCAATATAGTAGCAATTTCTTGTTTGACCACACAGCTTTATAACAAACCAAAGGCTTACCAATACCAAACAGCAGGTCATGTCCAAAAATTATAAACTTCAAAGGAAGCAAAATATGTCCGTATAATTAAATAATGGGAAAGAAATTTAAAAAAAAAAAAATATGAAAAACGACAAGAGAAGCCTTTTGTACAATATTAGTAGAGTTTGGCGTATGTATTTGTTTGTAATCTTCAAAGTACCGTCAAACACGAGGATGCTGTTCTACAGAGCCGACATTGCCACTGGGCAATTTGCAATATATTTGTATAAGAATCTAATGGCTAGATGCCATTATTTATGTTTGCATATACTGTAGTACTGCAGGGTATGTTGGCTTAAAATGTCATACAGTGGATGAATATTCCCCTATAGAGAGAATACATGTTCAAAAACAAGAAATATAAAGGAATACTATACCTTCTGCTGCATCATTCTATGAGCAATAGTTCCAAGAACATGTAGGGCAGCTCCCCAAATCTCGTTACTTTTTATTACTTAGCCTTCTATTCAAGGCCTGTCCTGTTCATATTCCATTCTCATAGTCAAATAAATGCATGGTTAGTGTAAATTGATCCCTAGCAACCAGATTGCTGAAATTGCAAACTGGAGAGCTGCTGAATCAAAAGCTGAATAAAAAACCACAAACAATAAAATTAAATTCATTTATATTGTTAATTTAAAGGTGTACAACCCCTTTTAATGGTAATAAGCCTTTAACCATAGGTTTAGTATGATGTGTACAGTGATATACTGAGACAATATGCAATTGGCATTCATTTTTTTTTTTTTGGTTTTTAAATAATTTAGTTTTTAGTTCAGCAGCTCTCCACGGGGATGTAACTACAGAGGAAGCAGAACCTGTGGTTGCAGGGGGGCCCAGGACAGGTCTGGACTGGTAGTCAAAATAGGCCCTGGCATTCCAAGTACAAAGAGGCCCAAACAGGTCCCAGCAGCCCACTTAATAGTGACTTTCTATGGCACCTGATAGCAGCCCCTCTGGCATTTGCCAGAACACACAGGGGGTCATTTATCAACACTGGGCAAATTTGCCCATGGACAGTATCCCATGGCAACCAATCAAATCACTGCATTCATTGTTCTACTTGCAGCTGGCTTTAAAAAGATATTCACTGATTGGTTGCTATGGATAACTGCCCATGGGCAAATTTGCCCAGTGTTAATAAATAAACCCCACTGATTGCCAGTCTGGGCCTGGCCCAGGAGGTATTGGGGGCCCCATGAAACCCTAATTAATGAGCAATTTCAACATATATTGCTAAAACAGGATAACATCTGGATATGTTGGGGGCCCTTAAATGAATATTCTGTGGGGCCCAATAAATCTAGCTAAGCCACTGGCTCCCCAGTTTGGCATTTATCTTGTTGCTAGGGTCCAACATCAAACCACTAGGTTTGAACGTGAGGCTGGGAGATACATATACAAAGTAATAACAATAAACAAGTTGTAGCCTCATACAACAAAAGTATTTTGGCTGCTGGAGTCAATAGAAAGAAGCAGAGGAAGAAGACAATTTAAAAACTATAAAAACTGAAGACTTATTGGAAAGTTGCTAGGAACAGGGCATTCTGTAACAAAATTAACTTTAACCCCTTGTAAGTAGCATGGATCAGTCAGTAGTCACAACTTATTGGGATTTTTACAGTTTCTGAAATGCACAATTTTGCAATAATGTGTAGTAGTTTCCATGTGCAACACTCAAACACTAGGCCAGAAGGGACTCAAAATGTAAGCAATTTCTAATACAGATTTCCACTACATGTTATTTATTTTTCAATGAATAAACAGTTTAGTGTTGCATTTTTACTACGTCATTTAATACACCCAAAGCCAAATCCGAAAGAAAACCATGAGATAGTTCCCTTTTAGGGCTTGCTATTATTAATAAGTTAACAGTTCTCATTTTAAGCCGTGTGGAAAGCGCCTTTTTTACCTCAACATTTAAAAAAGTCTTAGGGGCAAATTTACTTATGGTCGAATATCGAGGGTTAATTAACCCTCGATATTCGACTGCCGAATTGAAATCCTTCGACTTCGAATATTGAAGTCGAAGGATTTAGCGAATTTCCTACGATCTTTCGAAACGAATGTGCCGGGGAGGCACATTTATGAATTACAAATTATGAATTATTGTGAGTTTATAAAAACTCCCCTAAACTCCCATAAGTTTGAAATCCAACCAATTGAAATTTATTTAAAAAATTGGATGAAGTAAATCATCCCGAAAATTCTAATCAAATTTAATTCGAGTTTTTTCTCCGAAGGCTGCAAACAACTCCAAATTTATCCATGAAAGGCTCCCATTGACTTAAACAGCAATTCGGCAGGTTTTAGGTGGCAAATATTCAAATTTGAGTTCTTAAAGGGCCAGAGTATGATAAATCTCAAAAATCTAATTTGAATTTTTTAAAAACTCAAATCGAATTTGAATAACTCCTTAAGCGAATTTGACCATAAAATTTTTCGAAAATTCTCATTTTCAATTCAATCTTTGATAAATCTTCCCCTAAGTGTAGCCTTTGACTAAGTACCCCTTGAGGTATGAAAAGCACCACATATTTATGTTTTTAATGGGTTTAATTAAGAGTGTGTGATTTTATCCCCTTTCGGTTCCTCTGGTTTGTACATGCATTTAGAGTTACGTAAACTAGTGGATGAACTTTCTTCCCTATTCAACTACTATTGGCATTAAGGGGCACATTTACTTAGCTCGAGTGAAGGAATAGAATAAAAAATACTTCAAATTTTGTAATTTTTTTTTTTTGGCTACTTCGACCATCGAATTGGCTACTTCGACCTTCGACTACGACTTTGAATCGAACGATTCGAATAAAAATCGTTTGACTATTCGACCATTCGATAGTCAAAGTACTGTCTCTTTAAAAAAAACTTTGACCCCCTACTTCGCCACCTAAAACCTACCGAACCTCAACGTTAGCCTATGGGGAAGGTCCCCATAGGCTTTCTAGCCAATTTCTGATCGAAGGAAAATCATTCGATCGATGGATTAAAATCCTTTGAATCGTTCGATTCGAAGGATTTAATCGTTCGATTGAACGATTATTCTTTTGATCATTCGATCGAACGAATAGCGCTAAATCCTTCGACTTCGATATTCGAAGTCGAAGGATTTAACTTTGACAGTCGAATATCGAGGGTTAATTAACCCTCGATATTCGACCCTAAGTAAATGTGCCCCAAAGTATAATTTTTTGGTAAAATACCAACCAAGAGGCAACCCTGATTACTTGCCAAATATGTCCACTGAAAATCATTATATAGATAAAACTACTAATATTTTGTGTGGATTACAGAAACACCATCCAATCCCCATTTTAATACAAAATAACATTAATGCAGCCTTTAATATTCCGTATAAAGCAATCATTTGTGAGTGGTTTTCGTGCTCTTTATGCAATATCTTTGCTGACATTCTAAGAACTGAATCATGATTACGTATAGTATATAAAACAAAAAACCCACATTCTGTAAATAAATGATATGCTATTGCAACGGTTACAGTGAATATGAATTGTATACAAAAACAGGTCACTCACTCGAGATTTCTAGATCTCAAACAGGAAATCTGAAAACCAGCTCTTGATAACTGTAAACTCCCTTACCACTGAATCTGCAGTTTGCAAAAAAATAGTCTTTGCAGTTTATCATTTGAAATCCTGAATTTTGGATCATATTTGTTTTTCTGTTTCTTTTTTATATGTTTTTATCAAACTAAGCATGCAGTTAAAGTGCACAACAGGAAGAGTGAACGCTACATCTAACAACATCTAAGCACTGCGCCAAAGTTCCAAGAACATAGGTATATATGCCAAACCACAAACACACTCACCGCTACCTAATCTAATAGATTCACATACAGAAATGCACTTTAGCTATGCCTTCATCTCTTTATATCAGAAGATATATGCACGTCGATCCTCCTACTCTGTAGTAAGATTTCTCACTCGTTTCGTAGACTGTATTGTAAAGAAAAATGAAATGTACTTTAAAGGAATATTGTGAAAAAAAAACCTGCTTTGAGTGCAAGTAATACAAGCATGTTATTTTGACTAATCAAATTAATTCTAGAGCAAAGAAAAGTTGACTCACTGGGGGGCATCACCCAATGAACCGAAATGCTAACCTTCTGGGGTTCTTGGCTGGAAATTAATGTTGCCATTACAGGTAGTCTTGTACTCCGTAGTGCCCTGGCTGGAATCAAACCTGTGTCCCCAGTAATGCTAAACACACAGTCCACTCAAGCACAGTGCCTTACTGTAGGGTAATGTCCTTTTGCAGTACTGGGGCCCTGAACCTTAATATGACCTGGACACTACCTGCAAAAAACCATACAGTCAGGTTAGTTGACCCCTTATGACGCTATAAATCATAGGGACCTCAGCCTGTAAGCTCAACTGGTTAAGTGACTGATTCAGTTTAACAAGAAATACTTAGATCATGTTTTATCTAAAAATTTGCCAGCGTTCAGCACCCTGGACGCAACTTCACATTTTAGTAAATTAGCGTTGTCTAAACAAATTTTTGCCGCTTTTACCCACTAGAGTGAAATTCCATCACTCTCCATTCATTTCTATGGGATTTTTAAAAGAGAATTTATCAAAGGGTGAAAGTGAAAGTTGATCCTTTGATAAATCCCATAGAAATGAATGGAGAGTGGTGGAATTTCACTCTAGCAGACCATGGCGATTTCTAACTTCACACCCTTTTATGTGTTTGTGAATGTTAGAAAAGACTTTTCATTTTTTATCAACTATAGTTTATAACAAATACACTGGTCATACAAGTGTGTGATATCTTCATTGTGCTCACTGCAGTATCACTTCTCTTTTCTCATTTTATGAAACTAGGGAAATACTATGGGGGCCCATTTATTTAAGGAATAGAAGAAAAAAAACTTTGAATTTCGAATGTTTTTTTTTTGGCTACTTCGACCATCGAATGAGCTACTTCAACCTTCGACTAAGATTCGAACTAAAAATCGTTCGACTATTCAACCATTCGATAGTCAAAGTACTGTCTCTTTTAAAAAAAAAACTTTGACCCCCTAGTTCGCCACCTAAAAGCTACTAAAGTCATTGTTAGCCTATGGGGAAGGTCCCCATAGGCTTCCTAACAATTTTCTGATCGAAGGAAAATCCTTCGATCGATGGATTAAAATCCTTCGAAACATTCGATGAATTTGTGGAGTAACGATCGTTTGCCAGAACGAAAAGTCACCTGGCAAAAGAGTGTGAATGAACGCTAGCGACGGTCCCGTTCGCTAACTATTTGGCGCCTGTGTATTGGCAATTTCCCTGTGGGTGGCAACGCTGCTGAAAATTTGCTAGCGTTGCCTTTTAGTGAATCTGCCCCATAGTCATGTTGACCCGAGGCTATGCAAATGATAATTCAACAATAAAGCAACTATTAAAAGGAAATTACTGTAATATGGTGAATAAATGTAATAAGCCGACATCTGGCATACTGTACTAATGCACAGGAGTCTTGTTTTATTTCCTATGACATGCAGTTTTAATTTGTTTCCGACGATATTGATTGATGTTTCCATTTGACTATGTTGTGATCTTTCATAATCTCATGAAAGGTATGTTACAACCTGTTAGACTGCATTTATGCTGAACTGAACAAGAACAAATTGTACCTTTGCAAGAGAGGATCTCTTACATAAGGTAGACGCCAGATTGCGAAAGTGACTTGGAAAGTTCAGTATGTTTCAGAAGTATCTTCAGGCGATGAGAAAGAGAGGTGCAACAATGACTTCCTTATTCAATCTGAAAAAAGCACTCATTTTCCCCTGACAACCCTTGTTACACACGTTACCCTAATAAACCTTAGTTGTTTGCTAACTGAAACTGATGGGTATATGAGGAAGTTGTACTGTCAGTGTAATCTCTCTTCCCTGAATGTAACTTGATGACCTTGTGTCATCTACGCAATGTTTTGGATAAACTTGCCTCCAAGCTTCCTGCCTCCTAACCAGTTCTTTGTGCTGACAATGAGTCAGTCTGTGTACCGTAATGATATCACTTTTTGTTTTGAACGTATAATATATCTTATTGATACCAATATAGTATCATTATCAGTGCCTCCATCAAGGGCCTTCCTCTGTTCTAATGCTATTTATTGGTAATGACAAGATTTTCGACTTTTACAAAATGTTTAAGGGAAGCTATGAATGATAATATGTCTCATTTTAATTTCAATAGAACCCCACTTTTATGTTTTCCAAGGAACTGCTAAAAACCAAACGTAAAATACAGGAAAGCGTAAATTCCGGGAAGAAATGAATGCAGCGTAGAAGCTCTGGATTGCAAATAATTCTCCAAAAATCCGGGAAACCTTAAAAATAGATAAAATAGGGGTTCTGCTGTAGTAGATATATGCATGTCAATATACTATTTATTAAAATAACTCAATACTACTTTTGGAATGTGAATTGTAGAGCAGTATTGTTTATTTGTCTACTCTGCTAATATCCATTTGGGTTGTCAACTTTTGCTATACAGAATCCATCCCTTTAAGTCAGGACCTCCGGGATGACAAGGTTCTATCTGGCCTAAATGAGGATCAGGCTTGCTTTAGTTTGTCAGTATTTGGAAGGCTTAAAGGACATGTAAACCTCTTACACAAAAATGTAATCAGTGAACAGGCCCTTTGAAATCTTTAGATAACTGCCACTCTGGTCATTCAATGGTTAATAGTAAGGCTGCAACATCCCCTTAATCACTTAGGATTTCTTCCTCTTCTCTAACCCACTCTTCCCCCTCCCTCACAAATTTGCTTTGGCTTTGTTAGTAGTCTCAGTTCTTCTCAACTCAGATTAATAAACACACCCTCCAATCTAACAGCCAATGAAGAGATGGCATTGCTTGTTCCCATAGAAACTCTGCTCTAGCTGTCTGCTCCTATTTTTAAATCCTTACCCCCTCTCCTGAGCTCAGAGTAACCTTTACAGTGCTCAATCCAAGCAGGACTTGTCATCATAGTAAATTCTATCTGTGTTAGCCTGCATTCTTCAATTGTGTGAACTTTACAGCCATATGTGCTGTTTGCAGATAAAAATGCACTGATGATTAGTCAGAGGCAAAATGCCCACCAGGGTGAAAGCTGCTATTTGTTTTAGCAAAATATAATGATGCTGGCAAATGGAGAGGATGTATGCGGTACAAGTAATGCAATTTGGGTTAGGGAGATGTGCCCAACTTATAAACATGGTAGGAAAATGTAGGCTTTACATGTCCTTTAAGCAGGCTAAGGATTAGTTGAGATGCCAACACTTAGAATATCACATCTGATGCTCCAGCCAACATCTGATGCCACAGCCAGTGTCAGTGTATCCAAGCCATTGCTGAGCAACACGGGCAGTTGCTTATATTAAAGGGATACTGTCATGGGGTAAAAAAAAATTCAAAATGAATCAGTTAATAGTGCTGCTCCAGCAGAATTCTGCACTGAAATCCATTTCTCAAAAGAGCAAACAGATTTTTTATATTCAATTTTGAAATCTGACATGGGCTAGACATATTGTCAATTTCCCAGCTGCATGTCATGTGACTTGTGCTCTGATGAACTTCAATCACTCTTTACTGCTGTACTGCAAGTGGAAGTGATATCATCCCTTTTCCCCCCCAGCAGCCAAACAAAAGAACAATGGGAAGGTAACCAGATAGCAGCTCCCTAACACAAGATAACAACTGCCTGGTAGATCTAAGAACAACACTCAATAGTAAAAACCCATGTCCCACTGAGACTCCTTCAGTTACATTGAAAAGGAAAAACAGCAGCCTGCCAGAAAGCATTTCTCTCCTAAAGTGCAGGCACAAGTCACATGACCAGGGGCAGCTGGGAAATTGACAATATGTCTAGCCCCATGTCAGATTTCAAAATTGAATATAAAAAAATCTGTTTGCTCTTTTGAGAAATGGATTTCAGTGCAGAATTCTGCTGGAGTAGCACTATTAACTGATGCGTTTTGAAAAAAAACATGTTTTCCGATGACAGGATCCCTTTAAGGTTATCATGGATTTTGATAAATAGCTTTTATGTCATAATAACACAAGAAAAACTATGCAGAAACATATTCAAAGCTTATTTAAGCCTATTGATTCACAGCAATCACTCCAGTTTCTCTTATTATTTTAATAGCTCTAGATCAGTTAAATCTAACTCTTGGTAGAGAAGATTTATGCAACCTAGGCAAATTCTGTCCAAGTTTTTCCAGAGCCACCCCTGTACCTTTTTTATTGAACAAACCTGAAGGAAACAGATTTCAATAGAAAACATTTAATTAAAATCAGACATTTTCTCTTGCTTGATGTGGAACCTTTTGCTGAAGAATTGTTCTGACTTTGAGCTCTCAGGAAACCTTTTGAGGAGGTAAAAGTTTCAGAATTTCCTAATGATATACTGTATTTTATCATCGTAACCAGATTCCTTCAGGTATCTGTATGCTCTAGGCTATGCAGCTTAATTTGTGGTCCAAAACCTGGTTACTTGCTTATTGGAATGTCTACATAATGGTGATGCAGGTGACCATGATCAGGTACATTTTTACTTTCTGTATGGACTGTTAGCATTCCTTGATTCTTGCCTGATAACATATTCTTGTGCTAAAACCTCACTACATTATTATAGGGGAGGAGAGCCTTGATGCATATTAATGACTTATTTTTGAAAAAGTAGTCATTAATTTGAAAACCATTTGCAGCCAACTATAATTAACAGCTACTAATATTCCTTTGTTTCATAGATTTATGAGATAATGCAATTTTGCAAAGTCTACCTGTGAGCAGGAAATATTTACTAGGTATGGGCAGCATGGTGGTACTTCTGCTTTGCAGCTGTGGGTTCTGAGTTTGATTCCAGCTTGGGTACTATCTGCAGGTATAGGGGATATAGTGGTTGAGAAAACCATTCCACACGTGTAGTTTTTAATTACCCCAATAAAGCTGGACATTTGATTTTATTCTACACTTGTGGAATGGTTTTCTCAACCATTATATCCTCTATACATGATGTCTACTGGAATGGAGACCAGCACAAGGAAACCCACACACTGTTGAGAATGGGCGCAATGGAGGAATGGCCTTAGGGCACGGACATGTGAGTTTTTCTTCTAATCTAAATATACTATCTGTAGGTAGGTTTGTTTTTTCTCCCTCTGTCTGTATGGGTTTCATCAGGATACTCTGGTTTCTTCCCACATGTCAAAACCTACAGGACTCCTAAGATAACTGACCATAGCATGTGTGAATGTAATAGATATGTTAGATTGTAAGCTTCACTGAGGCAAGGACCATTGGAAATATGTATGTATCTGTGACAGCACTATAATAATGGCAGATAATACTATGTAGATTGTAAAGAAAATACACATCATAAATATCCACGGTGAATAACTGTATGTTTGGGTACCTTTTCAGTTGGGGATTCTTCCCATTTACATCCTTGTTTCCAGAATATAATTCTGAAGCCTAATGAGCTTTATAAATTTATACATCATGTTGAGTACATACAAATTATTATAGCAGTGGTTCAGAAAATTGCCTTGCCCGAGGAGGAGGTAAATGATTGAGTTAGGAGATTAAATCTAACAAAATACAATTACAATGATATGATTATGTATTCTCATTTCTGGTTAGCTTAGTCCATTTGTAGAGTTTAGAGCTGCAGCGTAGAACTAATAAAAGCTTGCAGCCTTATCAAATGGAAAAGGTCTACCTCCTGGCACTAACTCCATGTCAAAAATGAAAGACAGCTGTATCCACACAGGAAACTGAGAGATGAAAGTCTCGAAACTATGGAAAATGTAAGGTTAAATTCCTATGCTCTTATTATTTTAGGGGGATGTTCATCACTAGAGATCATGAGAAATGGTGAACAAAAAAAAAGAGTGGATTTAAGGAAATGAGCGGAATATTCGTCTTGTCCCATAAGCAGTTTGAGAAGAAATATTTGATTTACGAGAGTTTAAAAACAAACAAAACCCACACTTGATTTTTCCAAAGCTCCAATGCATCTGCCTGTGTTGCTCATCCTCTGCTCTGGTGCCTGGAGAGTTGATAAATGAGTCATTTAATGTCCTGCAGATGTCAGCCCTCTAAAGAGTCAGATGTTGTACAGAGCAGACCTTAAATGTCACATTCACCACATAATCCAGGGATTCTTTTACAAAAAAAAGGTTTTTTTCGCAGATTGTGATGGAAGAGTGATGGCGGTAACCTGAGACCCAATCACTCAAGGGCAGCTGACTGAGGTTATTGCTGCTCTTTTATCCATCATATTTGTTCCTTCGTTTTGCACATCATCTCTAGTTTGTGAATCCATCTTCTCTGTCAATGACCGTTCTAAAGAGAAATAATTGCACGTCCATGTGCAGCAGCTGAAATGTTGAGCAAAGATGAGCAAAATATTTTTCTAAAAATAAAGACATCTGAGCAGCGCACAACGGAATTTTTTAAATATTCTTAATTATCGAAAATTTAAAAGCACATTGCAAGGATCGAGGTTTCGGTCCGGGTCTGGGACCGTTATCAAGATCCCACCTGTTGTTAAAAACAATGCTTTATACACACACGTAGCTATGTGTGTGTATAAAGCATTGTTTTTAACAAAAGTGTGTGGATCGTCCCAACATTTTAGCTATTGGCCATTTAGTCGATCGGACAGGTTAAAAGATTTCTGTCTGATAATGATAATATCTCTGCATGTATTGCCTATCTGACAATATTAGTGGGTGACTGTCACTACTATTTATTGGACATAACTTTCGTACAATTGCTGCCAGGGCCAGAAGATCATCTAATTTGTTCTTTTACTACTTTATTTAATCTGAATGGTTAATTGCAGGTCAGAAGTTGCGACTTATGATTGGAAACAAGGCTAAAATCTGTATTCTATGGCCAGCTTAAAGCAGCTAGAGATGAATTTGTCTGGGCAGTGGACAGTCTACATGCTCCATTTCGGCAGCAATTCCTAAAGTGCAAAAATTGCCCACTGCATTCTGTTACACAAATAACCTTTTTATGTTTAACACTTATAGGACCTTCATATTGATTATAACCATACATATCTGTTGTAAAGAACAGCAGTAATGATTTTGCTTTAACTATTTTAATGTAGAGCATTGTTTTGAGCCCTTAGATGGGTTAATAAAGTAATATAATTGGACCATGGATGTTGACATATTTCTTGCATATATATTGTGCTCTGATAAAAATCTATTTTTGAAGGTTCTCACATAGGTTCTCATTCTCTTTCTTTTTCACTTGTCTCCTAGGTGCCTCTCAAATCTTTTACTGCCTTCATGTTTATATAAAACCCTAACAAGATAATAGATGATATGTTTGAATTTAGCTCTTTGCTGTTCATGGTTTCTGACTCACACCCTACCCAATAGAGCTACACAAAGAGTGTTTTTCTTAAAACATTTCTTTTCCTACTGTAAGTGATTGAAAGATTTTGTCAGTTTTGCAAAAGCCGCATTGCCGAGATTCATTACTCGTGACATCTTGATATATAGTTTAGTGTATTTTTTTTGCAGTTGTGTTAGAACGCTATCTTTAAAATGTCTGATTTATTTCTGGCATACAGTGTTCTTCAGATTAATTCTGAATCTCATTTTACTTTGAAAAAAATACTTTCCTACCTGGAATAGCTGTAAATGGAAATGTTCCAAGCACAAAGCACATAATTTTAAAGGGAGCCCTTTAAAAACCGTAAAAATGTTACAGATAAAAATGACTGAAATACACGAACAAAAGTATCAAAAGTAATTGGCGATAATGCATAACCACAAAACTGCCATTCCTTTTTCCTAAGTGATAACCCCAAGCTAATACAAGTAAACGAATATCCCAAAGGAAATGTCTTAGGTTAGGGTATATTACCCCATGTTTGTTGATTGGAATAGTAATGTCTGACACCTACAGATGGTAACTGCTTTGATTATTGTCTATTTCTTTCAGATTGCGTCTGCTTCCTTTCCTGTTTGATTTCCTTCAATTTATTTGCATAATTGCCTTATCCATAAACTATTCAACACTTGCAGTGTACTTAGGAATGTATAAATTTCTTATAATGTCAACTTAAGTACAACACGGGGTAAAAAATGGCAAGACTAGGGGTAATATGTTAATTTATGGTTGTTGTTAGTTAAAATAAGGGGGTAAGAATTTTTCTTTGCACAATATCATCCAATCAAAAAGGTACTTTTTTTCCCTTTGAATAGACTTTAGTTAAAATCGTTACTGTGTGACACATGGGGGCCGATTCACTAAGGGTCGAATATCGAGGGTTAATTAACCCTCGATATTCGACTGGGAATTAAAATCCTTCGACTTCGAATATCGAAGTCGAAGGATTTAGCGCAGATAGTACGATCGAATGATTGAAGGATTATTCCTTCGATCGAACGATTAAATCCTTTGAATCGAACGATTCGAAGGATTTTAATCCAACGATCGAAGGAATATCCTTCGATCAAAAAAACTTAGGAAAGCCTATGGGGACCTTCCCCATAGGCTAACATTGAGTTCGGTAGGTTTTAGATGGCGAACTAGGGGGTCGAAGTTTTTTTTAAAGAGACAGTACTTCGATTATCGAATGGTCGAATAGTCGAACGATTTTTAGTTTGAATTCTTCAATTCGAAGTCGAAGGTCGAAGTAGCCCATTCGATGGTCAAAGTAGCCCAAAAAACACTTTCGAAATTCGAAGTTTTTTTACTTCGAATCCTTGACTCGAAGTTAGTGAATCGGCCCCATGGTGTATACTGATCACTTAAAAAACATGTCAACCCAAACAATAATTGTTACATAATAAAAAACCATAATTCTAAGCAATTGAGATATAATATACATGTAATATACATCCATTACAATTTTTATGGTTTTTAAGTTATGTTTATATGTATTGCTATTGAAAGTAGTGTCTGTTTCTATTCCAATTAAATTATATTAAAATAGAAAAAAAATACTCATTAAATGAAAGGGGCAATGTACTCCATTTTCAACATTATTGCAATGAATGGGGCTTGTGTTGAACATACTTTCTGCCTATTGTTTTAATCATGAAAATAATGTTTATTTTTATTGAGCTAAACCAAGCCTACAGAAACTGAAGCTACTCCATTGTTGGTTGTTTTATGGTAATAATTATATTCCCAGTGGACAGATAATTCTCCTGCAAAACAGACTCCTACTAAGAAAACATTCACAATTAAGGGGGTTGTGTATCTTTCACATGAATTATGTGGAGGTAGCTTTAATTTATCTGTTTGTCATCAAAGTGACAAGAGCCATCAATTTTTTTGTTATTAAAACAATAGGCAAGAACAAGCCCTGTTTTTGAACTGATGAACAAGGGAGCACACTGCCCTTTTAAGTCTGACCGTCGGGATTGTCCTGTCTTTTGAGCTAGCGTCAAATAATGGACCTTAATGGTCTTACTATATAAACTTGCTTGCATCTGAAGTAAAACCGGTATTCATATGAATGGGGTGATATGGCTTACTAGGTCAGATTTGCAGCTAGTAATTGTAGCGGCACGGTTCTCAGGTGGACAGAAGAGGTTTAGGTAGAGATCACTTTATATCAAGGCACACCTGGCACATTGACTAACAGCCAATTATTTTGCTTTAATTTTTCTATCCGCAGCTGTCTGAACAACGCTAATCTTTGATTGGCTGCTTTATGTTATTCCCGCTTTGTCCCCAATAAGTGTCTCTCCGCAGCTCAAGTGATTATTTAATTATCACTGTTAAAGCAGTACATAAAATCTGTAGATTTTCAGCAGAGCCTTTCTGAAACACCAAGCCTACATCTACAACATTCTATAATAGTTAAGGGCAACAGATTTTTCCCTGGTGTTTCAGATGACAGATATTTACAAAATGTTTGCCGCACAAGCAGCTGTTTCCTATTGACAAGACAGTCAAATGGTTGGTATAAGTAGCATGTAAACACAAGAAAAGAAGATCCTTGTCCATGTGATGATGCAGTGAGAAACATGATATCTTAAAATGATTGTTCCTTCAAAGGAATACATGTCATGGTCATAATGCACAAGAGCAAATGCACTTCCTCTCCTTAAGAGCTTCGAATTCAATCATTGATTGTACCATATGGTGTCCTTGTCCAGATAACTCATGGGCTTTCAGCATAAATAAACCAAGAACATCTCAGCTGTGGACTAGCTGCTCCTTCCTCTGTCATCCACATATCTGTAACAGATTCTTATAAAAGTATGGGGCAAAGAGGAAAATATAGTGAATAAACTACCCCCTATTGTAAAATATAAGGATACTATGGAGCCGATTCACTATGGGTCGAATATCGAGGGTTAACCCTCGATATTCGACTAGGAATTAAAATCCTTCGACTTCGAATATCGAAGTCGAAGGATTTAGCGCAGATAGTTTGATTGAAGGATAATTCCTTCGATTGAATGATAAAATCCTTCGAATCGTTTGATTCGAAGGATTTAAATCCAACGATCGAAGGAATATCCTTCGATCAAAAAAAGTTAGCCAAGCCAATGGGGACCTTCCCCATAGGCTAACATTGACTTCGCTAGCTTTTAGATGGCGAACTAGGGGGTCAAAGTTTTTTTTAAAGAGACAGTACTTCGACTATCGAATGGTCAAATAGTCGAACGATTTTTACTTCCAATAGTTCGATTCAAAGTCATAGTCGAAGGTCGAAGTAGCCCAAAAAAAACTTCAAAATTCGACGTTTTTTACCTTCAAATCCTTCACTCGAAGTTAGTGAATCGGCCCCTAAAAGTCACCAAGGAGTTCCATGACTATATAAAAGCATGAGGCCGAAGGCCATGGAACTCCAGGCTTACTTCTAATATCCTCATATTTTCCAACAAGGGATTCTTTATTTATTAAATTACATTACTAAGAGCCATTTATAAGGATATCATTTACAGTATATTCATGGCTTTTGTGTATTATATCCAGATAAATCACCATCCAGATACAGTCAAATCCATGTGGGACACTCTCTTCATATTCAAAGCCAAAAGAATATTAAGATATGTATTCTGGAATATGTTGCTATGAACGTTATGCCATTTGTTTGGCCTATTGGCCCATACGGGCAGATGTAAGGATATATGTTTCCTTCCTGGATTACAGTTTGTTCTGTCAAAACTCTCCAAACTGTCCACTCTTGCACAGATAGGCAGTATGGCTAAATAGGGGCAAACTTTTCACTTCATTCTAAGATCTGTGATTTATATTCCACCAACACACCAGATATTGCTGGATTTAAATCAGAATTCTTGTGCTCCAAATGCCCTTTTGATTGTGCTGCCCTTTAATATTAGGTTTTCTGATATTGTAACTGTTTGCCCCAATGTGTGAGCCTGTAATAAAGAGGTTATATTGTAAGATCCACTTAGACAGGAACTGAAATTAGTTACTGAATATTCTCTGTAAAGCCCTGGGGAATATCATACTACTGCATAATTTCAGACTATTAAGAATAACAATGTTATGTTAAAATGCAAATATTTCAGTTCCTAAAAGATAATTATAGGGGATAGAAACTTATGGGAACTGATATCAATGCAGCCGGCCTGGCTGCACCACTGTCAGTTCCAGTATTTGGAATCTTTATTAGAGGAAAAGGTTGCCCTTATGGTGGGTACTCAGCAAATCAGAATTTATAATCCATGGTTTGGTAATATGTGATATCAGTATTCCATCTCAGTATTCTGCAATGCTTAATATGTTGAAACAATCACCTTTAATACATTTTTTTAACTGTTAATAAAGTTAATGTATAGAATTGCTCAATATTTTTTGCCAAAAGAATGAGCTCTCACATAGAACCCTAATGCAATGTTCAGCTGACCAGCTGAACTGTTTTTTCACATTCTGAACTTGCTATGTCAGCTGTTGCAGAACTATCCACTCTTCCCAGCTGCCCTCTACATTGGTATTTGATTGAGAACAGAAAACATTGGCTTGTTTATCTTAAGATGTACAGATATATTTTGTCTTGGCACTGACGCTATTGGTTATAGTTCCAAATGCTTGAAACCAATGTTAGTAAGATAAGGTACGCACTATAGAAATGTGTATGGACATTTTAGTAGAGCATGTTTGATTCTCCAAATTACTTCCCCTTATGTTTCAACCCATTTCACGTGTGCCAATGAAATGTCATGCTTATGGAATGATCATTTTTGGGCATTTTCCCATTACTTTTTTGGCCTAATTATAAAAGTCCAAAATTGCTGTGTGGCCTCTATCTCGTTTTATTTGAAGCTACTGGTATAGGATATAGGATCCAGGAAGCTCCAAATAAGATATAATTAACCTTATTGGATGCAAAACCAGCCTATTGGGCTTATTTAATGTTTACATGATTTTCTAGTAGACTTTACGTATGAAGTTCCAAATTACAGAAAGATCCATTATCCAGAAAAACCCCAGGTCCCGAGCATTCTGGATAATAGGTCCCATACCTGTGGAAAGCCAAGTTGTAAGGCATTACCCAGTGATTATAGTCTCTTTTTTACCCTTGGGAGGAAATACTATTCTATTGGGAGGCAATACTATTCTATTCATCCTAGCCCCATTTTCTGAGCACCACACTGCCATCTTCTTCTGTTTTTTTACTAGAGTTCTGGGAAAAAAATGCTACATGATGAATTGCGCTCGAATCTTGCACTTTGCACATCTCGTTGTGTTTGTAAATGAGCCCTGTATTAAGTACAAATATAACCAAGGTTTAGGAGATAACTGGTGGCTTCCACCTTCATTTAAGCCACTGCTTATCTAGTGGACATAAGGTTGAAAGATAAGAAGCCGGTTTCCATGGACTCTCTTCTGGGTCATTTCCACCTTTCTCATGGCTTGTGGAGACATTATAGATGGAGGCGACAAAGGTCATACAGACTGAGCAGGTGTTTCTTTTATTCTTTTATTTGACCAAGGGAGCAATGGGGTGCCATAAATGGTGCTTCAATGGCTTTGCTGACTTGTCAACTGTGGGTCGGGTCACCTCTGGGCAGTTTTATTTTATGTTTTTGTCCCTGTTTATTTAAATGTATTGCTGGCAAGCTCACGCAAGCAAGGCACTTAAACAAGTTATATTTCATATTTATCCATCACCGAAGCAGGCATCTTGCCAGCCATGCCTACCGATGCAGTAAAAAGGCTTTAAAAATTCATATGAATTGCCTTCTCATGACATGATAATTATCAGGCAGCACCACTGCACAGCGTTTCAGTGGGGTAACTGTCCGCCTAATGGGCTGAGGCTTTTTGCCTCATTAAGTCTCAGCATTTGCCAATACAAGTAAAAGAAAATATTGAAAGTAGGCATCAATGTTTTTGTTGCGTCTGTGTTTTCTCTTCCAGCAACTACAATGAACAAATAATGCTTTCGTAAGTGCATGATGATTTATGAAATGAGTAGAGCGTAACGCTTATAGCTGCACTATCACTTCCCTAGTTGCCAGGGATGATTCATTTGCTGTTGCCATAACACTGTCACAAGATAAACTTTCTAATGTTAGTGCAAAGCTCAGATATAGGGCCGGTATTATTTGTGTATTCGATCACAATGGCGATGATGTGTGACTCATGTGCAGGATGTGAGTAGCAGCTCGATAGCCCAAGAATCCATTTCTCTAGCATAGACATCACCTGTATGAATTATTGGGATTTGTTACAAAAATACACCCCAGGCTTGTATTTTACGTCAACGCCATAGTGCCAAAAAGTAATTAGCAGCGATTGAATGTCTGACCCAAAGTGTTCTTTGAGGTGTTGTAAAGTCTGCCTGGTCTTTGGTACTTTTCAGGAGTTCATGCTACATAGACACAACAGTGGCAAGTTTGATTGATCCTGATTGGAAACTGATCAGACCATGAATCAAATAAGAATAATTTAATTTCCTAGCTGAAGCTCAACTATTGATGAAGCCATAATAGATGGGCCCTCAATGTTCAGATTACAGTAGCTTGAATGTGCCACACTACAACACACTTATCAAAATCCGAGTTGTTCTGATTTTTTTAAATAAAAAAAGTCCGACCAAACTAGAATCCACGATTTGTCCTTATTTATCAATAAAAAAAACTCGGATCGGGAAAAACCTTTCAGATTCTTACTCAGAAAATCAGAATCTTTAGTGAAATTGGAGGAAAAGACCGGAATTATCATACGAAAGCCAGTGCAGACAATAATATATTCAATTGCAAATAGGACCTTTGCCATTGACTTCTACAGAACCTCGACAGGTTGAAGATGGAGTATGTTCGGATTCTGACTTATTGCAGCCTCGGGGTATAGTAAATCTCTAAAAAAAAAAAAAAAAATCGAGTTTTTTTTTTCCCTCTAAAAATTAGATTTTATACGATTTTTTTTTTCAAGTTTTTAGCATTTGGATTTTAATAAGTAACCCACTGAATATGGGCTTTCAGAACCTTCTGCTTTTGTACTCTCCTTTACCACTGTGATGGCCATCCTGATATCCTAAAAAGATTTTTGGTAACTACAGGAAGGAGCACCGTGGTAATTACAATGTCTGAAACTGCTGCTGCATTTCTAGGTGAATTGTACTGCTCATGGTAAATACAGGTTATGGGTCATAAATTGCATTTGACTTCCTGCCCAGAAGGCAAGACAGACAGTTTAGCAGACATATAGTCATTTTGGAGGCAAAGGTGGCTGTTTATGCAAAACCCAATATTTACTGTATTCCAAACCTGCTGCGCTACTCTGCTTTTTAGAATACGGTGACACAAATAGGCATATTTAAAGGGTCTCCAGTGGTGCCTTTCTGATAGGGGTGAGAGGATTCATAAGGGGGAGTCAAGGTATTATGCAGGTTTGCTTACTTATAATATGGTAGCCATTTTTTATAGTTCTGTCAATGGGGCAGATTCACTAAAGAGTGAAGTGGCTAATGCTAGCGACATTTCACCAGAAATCCCATCTGCAGGGACATTGCCAAATTATGGAGCATTTGTTTTAGGGTGGGCACATGCGTAGGGCATTAGAGTATCTCTTTTGTCTTTATTCAGGTTCCTTGGACATTTGTAATAAAAAGTGGCCACTTCAAGCATTTGCACAAACATCTCTAATAAAGATGTCCATATGGTTGTAATTAACCGCTCTATTCAAATTGACCTAAGCGTCAGAGGACTAACGAAGTTTCGATAGGCAAGAGCAATCACTAGCGTGATTTCGCTTTGAAATGCTCGCACTGCCAAAGTAACCTAACTAAAAGTCATTATGCCATTAACCAGAAGAAGACAAAGTAAGTGGAAATGCCACTAGACTGGGAACATAAAGTATTAGTAAACCCTATCATTACCCAATATGGCCAACTATGTGCTGGGCCATATTGGGCTGTTGTTTCTGCAAAACTAGAAATTTACATTATTATTTCTGTGAAATATAGTTCAGGCTGGCATAACCCAATGTAATTGATAGGAAATCCATCCTATAGGCCATTAAGTGTGAAATTTCAGCTTATTTCTTTCTACTGTGCCGGATCATACTGGAACAATAATAGGGTGGCTAGAAAACAGCAAGCTTTGAATGTATTTGTAACACTGTGGACCAGAGGGAGTCCCACAATGGGACCCATGCACCCAGTCCCAGGTAAGTGCACAAAGACCCAGGTGCTTGTGCTCTAAAATGGACTGCCTGCATTCAGCAGTAATATATTCATGAGGATCAGGCTGGGGGAGGCAAGAAGACCAGTTCAGAAAAGTCCCTTTTTCAGTGAAAGGTTTTGTCCCTGCTTTATCTCCATGAAGGTAGGGGGAAAAGATAGACAGGAAAAATAATAATACAGGTAAACAGATTTAATATTTCATGAAGGCAAATTTCCATTTAAAAGGCCCACTTATTATAAATAATACATCAGTAATAGTGTTATTCTAGTCAGTCATCTAGCTGAGCTTTATTTATTTATTTTGCTGACCATTTATAATCATTGTTTTCCACTGGGGTGCAGTTTCCTTATTAGAACTCATTAAATCTTAATTTGGGCCGTCAGTCTTTTCTATAAGATGAGATTCAGAAGGCACGGAACTGCACAAACTGTAACTTATACCAAGTTTCATCGTTTTAATAACCTTAGAATTATGACTTGATATCAGGATATCTTCCCCATTACAGGCACTACTTCCCCACTACTCACTCACTGTTTTAAGGGGCTGATAATTTAGGCAGTCAGTTTGCATCATGAAATAATTAATTGAAGACTGAGGGATTTAGTGACTTTATTTATCCTTTATCTATCCTTACAAAGGAAACCTTAAACCTGCATAATGCCTTTGTCATCCTACCACCTTTGGAACTGAACCCCTAGGGACCTTCTAAATCTCCGATGTCATAGGAGAACTAACACCTGCTTAATTCTTTGGTCCCATTCATAACTCCTTCCCTCCTCTCCTGAACCACAGCACTGGAGACCCCCTAAATATGTCAGTTTGCTGTACCTTGTTCTGAAAAGCAGAGTAGTTGTCAGGCACATCTCTTCTTACTTCTCTGTGATGAGCAGCACCAAGCATGCACAGTTGAGGGCAAGTCTGGATTAACTTCAGCTGCATATGTTCCTGGCAGAAGGTCACAGAGAAGAGGGCAAGAAGCAGCACAGTATGCCCCTGCCATCTCTGTTGCACTACTCTACTTTTCAGAACAAGGTGAAGCAAAGTGGAATGTTTAGGGGGTCTCCAGTGGTGCAGTCCATGAATGGGGCCACGGTATTATGCAGGCATCAGTCCTCCTTTGATATGGGGGTTACAGCACCATTATACATTGTAAGTGGTGGCCAATAATGATAGGCAAATCTGAACCGCTTCACTTCGACAAAACTTTGCAAAATTGCAAAAATTTGCCAAAACGCATTGAAGTCTATGGGCGACAACATTTTTCTCGAAGCACAACGTGCAAATTATATTTTATTAATTCTCCTGGCCCATATATTTTTCATTCCTTTTTTATCAATGCTTTGGCAACAGTTAAAAAACCCATAAGATACTGTAACACTTTTATTGGATCATTCCATTTCTATCTGTGGTGACAGGCTTCCATAATTGACTTGCCACTTTTGCCAGTGTGTGTTGTATGAACTGATCATGTTAAATGTGAAATCATGGATTTATGGCAGGTTTCTTAGAGTCTTTATTTACTTGCATAACATTTTTTCTTTATGTATCGGATTTCAATGTACCCTTTATAATAGACCAAGCTGCAGAAGAATGCAGTCTCATGTCTTTATGTTGCCCAATTAGTTTAAAAAAGACACAGTGGGGGAAATCTAATAACAAATTTGCACACAAATAAGAATAAAAATTTTTAATGTAAGTTTTATTCATTAGACTTTTTATTGCAATGTGAATTATAATTGCGCATAGTAAAATAAAGCAACACCTGCTTGAAGGTGGCATACATTTTTGGAGCAAACGTAACAACTTTTTCATTAAGACGTTTTATTACATACGCTGCGCACAAGTGCAAACTATAAAAAGTCGCAAATTGCTATCCTCGCTTCAGGTGCAAAGTATTTGCAAAATGTTCACAATGAATGAAATGAATCTTAGGGGGTTATTTACTAAAATCTGAAAAGTTCTCATTATTTTCTTAAAACCACTTCGACCAAACTCCAGTCCACATTTTTACGGTATTTATCAATAAAATAATTAAAAAACAAAAATCTGTTAGAGGAAAAGACTAAAATTGTGAAAAAAATCTGAGTTTTAGGATTTTTTCGGATTTGACACCCAATTTATTTCAGATTCGATTTATCGCCCAGAAATCACAAATTTTGGATTATTGTAAGTAACCCAGCGAAGATCATATCTTTCAACTGTAAACAGGACATCTGCCATTGACTTTTACGTGACCTCGGCAGGTTTGAGATGGAGTACTTTTTATTTCGGACTTTTAGCAACCTCAAGGTTTAATAAATCTTGAAAAATTCAAGTTTTTACCCTCAGAAAAAATGGTGTTTTCCCTTTTAAAATGCTGACCAGAAAAAATCTGACTAAATAAATAACCCCATAGTGTGTACGGCCAGATTAAGTCATGGCTCAAATCATCAGCAGATGAATTCCTAAGGGGCAGGGACAGCTAGCCATTGGTATGACACCCACTTTATGTTGCCCGCTTTGCTTTTATTTCATATCATTAGTGGCTTAATAAACTAGAAACAGCATTATTTTTGTTGTTCTATTAGTAAAACTATGTGTTTGGGAAAGCCATTTAAAAGGTCTTACTTACAAAACATCTGTGACCATGCATTTCAAAAGGATCAGTTGCAAAATAATGGAAATTGAGGCATTTCAAAAACATTTGTCAGTGTCTTCAAAACCTTAAGATTTTTGTTTCTAATAATTAGTATATTTTAGTGAGAATTAAAAGTAGATTGGCTCCATACTTTAGCTGTGTGTAATATAAAAAAAAAAGCCTTTAGTTTACTCTCTAGTTTTTTATCCCAACAAATGCAATATAGGATGTTTATGTACATGTACAACTGAAAGAACATTATCCCATATTATATCATACTGCTTCAAACTGAGAAAAATGTTGCCAGTGCTCAGTCTAAACTGCATTGACCAGCTTCTAAAAGCCACAGTATGGCAGCACCCAGTCTAACTTCTGTATACACTAAACAGTACATACCTTGCAGCAACTAGTCAAAAGTTGTATATCTCAACCACAAAAATTGGAATTAAGGCACTCAAAAGGGCAGAGACACACGCGGCTTTCCGAAGTATTGATCAATAGAACCAAAAGGACCGCTCTAAGATTGCCTTCCCATAAGCTGTTCCTTTTACTCCTTGTTGGGTGTTCAGTCCGCAGTGTCCCCACTTCTCAAATCCATATCAAAATCCAAAAAGAAGGACGGCACTCCGTCAAACAAATACCAGGTTTATTGCATCCTGCTGCAAGGATCTTACGCGTTTCGGGATATGACTAAGGGATTGAATCCCGAAACGCATAAGGTGTAAGATCCGTGCAGGAGAATGCAATAAACCTGCTTTTGTTTGACCGTCCTTCTTTTGGCTTTTTATAATGGTCAATAGCTGAATTCTACAGTCTCATGGACATTCATGTAATAGGGTCACTGACCAGTCCAAGCTCCATGACTTTTATACTGCTTTCAAAGCTGAAGGACGTCTGAGCATGTGTATAGCGATGTTCATAGTAATTGAAACTCCACCAATCACAATGTGCCACAAACACAAGACTGTTGAGCATTTCAGAACAAACAAGTAAGTAAGTTAGACAAGCAACTCGCCCATTGCTACAGATTATGTCAATACTATCATTCCCTGTGTTGTAATACGACAGGACAGGAGAGTACTGAGCCCGTACTTAGTCATACCGAATGTATAGAAACCTGATTGCACAACTGCATGTGAAATATGAATTTGCCTAAGGCAATAACCTTTGATGACTTGTTTTCTTTTCATTTGACAGGCATTAAGGTTTCCAGGTTGGATTTCTTTACTACGATAAAAAAAGGTCTCTGAACTTGCCTTTATTTTAACAAGATGACTTTATGAAACATCACATCATCCAATATCAGCTCATTCCTCTAGAATAAATGGCTTTACCCATGGTATCTATATAGGTGTGGTATTTTTCCATAACAATACAACCACTGAATGCTTGAACATGTTTAAATAGAATTTATTCATTTTTCTTAAATGGGTAAAACCTTTTGTGCACCCAAAGTGTTCCCCAAAAAAATCATCTTACTCTTAACATAACTGTATTGGACATTGAACTGTACTGAATTAGAGTAACATTAAGGGGCCGATTCACTAACTTGGAGTGAAGGATTCGAAGGTAAAAAACGTCGAATTTCGAAGGTTTTTTTGGGCTACTTCGACCATCGAATGGGCTACTTCGACCTTCGACTACGACTTCGAATCAAAGTATTCGTAGTAAAAATCGTTCGACTATTCGACCATTCGATAGTTGAAGTACTGTCTCTTTAAAAAAAACTTCGACCCCCTAGTTCGGCAGCTAAAAGCTACCAAAGTCAATGTTAGCCTATGGGGAAGGTCCCCATAGGCTTGGCTAACTTTTTTTGATCGAAGGATATTCCTTCGATCGTTGGATTAAAATCCTTCGAATCGTTCGAGTCGAAGGATTTTATCGTTCGATTGAAGGAATTATCCTTCGATCAAACTATCTGTGCTAAATCCTTCGACTTCGATATTCGAAGTCGAAGGATTTTAATTCCTAGTCGAATATCGAGGGTTAATTAACCCTCTGTATTCGACCCTTAGTGAATCGGCCCCTAAGAGCCTTATTTATCAAAATCCGATTAAATTTCTAATTATTTTAGTTAAAAAAGTCTGACCAAACTAGAATCCACAATGTGTACTCATTTATTATTAAAAGCATTATTAAAAGCATGATTTAATCGGATTGGGGACAAACGGGAAAAAAAATCGAGCAAAAATCCGAATCGTGCAGTTTGTTTTTTGGATTTTTTTTTTGAATCACTCATTTTTTTCAGGCTTTTTCCTGAAAAGCCCATATTTTTTCCTTAAGTCCGAAATAGTCAAATTTTCGGGCTAATTCCAGCGCATGCCACATAAACTTCCAAATAGGATAGGGACCTCTCCCATTGACTTATAGGAAATGCCTGATTTTCGGTTTCTGTCTTTTTCTATACTCGGGGTATAATAAGTCTCGAAAAATTTTAGTTTATTTTATAGAGCTGTATAGTCTAGTATCACGTTTTCTACATCCAGTAACAGGCATATTATATCAAGGGCAATGCATTGCCTTTTATTAAAAAATATAAAGTGATTAAAAGTCACCAGGGAGTTTCATGATCACATACAGTTAAGAAGCCCCAGGCGGAATACATTTACATAGGTCATGGAACTCCTGTTGAAGGGAGGATAGTCTCTGGAGGCCCCCTTTTGTTTTGCTAGGGAGGTTAAATGCCAGAAGAATGAGATGATACAGTTATGATGAATAGAGCTTGGCACATGACTACACTGTTTACTAAAACAGACAATAGGAGCACACATGTAGGTGACAGAGAACCATTCACTTCTACTGAGGGATGGAAACTCGAATACGTAGGTGTGAATGTAGCAATTTCCTAAACTTGACACTTGTCAGACAAAAATCCAACAGCTAACACGGTTAGGTGACATATATGTAGGTTAAACAATCGTAACCAGGAATGACACAAAGACGTTTTCTTTGTTTGTGTTCTCAAAAAAATAAAAATAAAGAAAATTTAAACCCCACTGAGTAAAATTCCATCAGTAGCGACAGAGAAAAAACAAACTTCCAAAAGAAAAAAAAAAAAGAAAAATTCCAAACAATATTTTGTGGTTGCAACACTCGAATGGTTTGTTATGTAAACTAATTAAAGGCATTACTAGGACGTAGCCTGAAAAGGTCATAGCGTACAACATGACTTTGTTTTATTGTCATATAAACACTGGTAATGGAAAAGCAGCCATAACTAGCGAGAGAGAGAGAGAGAGAGATAGATAGATACAGTAGATCGATGGATGAATGGATGGATAGATGATAGATAGATTAAAGTTAGAGGCCCATTTACTTAGCTCGAGTGAAGGAATAGAGTATAAAAAACTTTGAATTTCGAATTTTGGCTACTTCGACTATCGAATGGGCTACTTCAACTTCGACCTTCGATTTGGAATTGAAGGATTCGAACTAAAAATCGTTCGACTATTCGACCATTCGATAGTCGAAGTACTGTCTCTTTAAGAAAAAACTTTGACCCCCTAGTTCGCCACCTAAAAGCTACTGAAGTCAATGTTAGCCTATGGGGAAGGTCCCCATAGGCTTTCTAAGCTTTTTTAGGTCGAAACAAAATCGTTCGATCGATGGATTAAAATTCTTCGAATCAAACGATTCGAAGGATTTAATCATTCGATCGAAGGATTTTTAGTTCAATCGAACTATTTGCGCTAAATCCTTCGACTTCGATATTCGAAGTCGAAGGATTTAACTTCGATGGTCGAATATCGAGGGTTAATTAACCCTCGATATTCGACCCTATGTAAATCAGCCCCCTAAAGTTTATAACCAGTATAACCTGCCCTGGCACATGGAGATGTTTAGAGCATGTGCTGCTTTTTATTTTTACACTGAAATTTTTTATTAGCTTTCCCCAAAAATCGTTGCTTTCGTTTTTCAAGCATATAAACATAAAATGTCATGACTTAAAATGTAACGAAATACTGTAAAACAATATAAATAATATGAGATAACTAAAATAAGAAAAAATAAATTAAAATAAAATAAAGTAGGACGGCTGGGTTTCACATAATAATAGGAAGATACATTTAGGAGAACTAGGATCTGAAATCAAAAACATTTGATCTACAAGTTACTTTAGTTATCCATTCATACGTGTAATGCTGAAAAAAGCAGGGGGTCATTCTCATATGCTAACTAGGGATGCACCGAATACAGGATTCGGCCAAGATTCGGCCTTTTTCAGCAGGATTCAACCAAATCCGAATCCTAATTTGCATATGCAAATTAGGGATGGGGAGGGAAATCACGTGACTTTTCATCACAAAACAAGGAAGTAGATTTTTTCCCCCTTCCCATCCCTAATTTGCATATGCAAATTAGGGTTCGGATTCGGTTCGGTATTCGGCCGAATCTTTCACAAAGGATTCGGGGGTTCGGCCGAATCCAAAATAGTGGATTCGGAGCATCCCTAATGCTAACCAAGGCAACCAGATTCTATCATAAGCTTCCATATCATTTTGTAGCATATATATAATTTTCTCATTGGCTGCTATGTCTATTATTTTTGCTTTTAGTATAGACAAGGGTATAGTAGCCTTTTTCCAGTTGCGTGCAATGATCAATCTTGCAGCCGTAAGGATATCTGTGCGTGCTGCATTTTTAAGTAACCACGTTTGCCTTTAATTTGGAGCACATATCCCTAAAACGAAATAAAAGTTACAGTAATCCTGAAAAATTTCCAAAAATGTTTTCTCTCCTTGTTGTGCTTGAGCACTCCTCATTCTTTCACTTATCTGACAAAATACACATAGACTTGCAAAGACAACAACCAGCGATGCTTCCCGTCACTGTTCCAGCCCTATGTTGTCAAATTCATCTTGATTTTTTTTTTTATCCTGAATTCTACCTCAAACGAGTGATTCAGCTGCTAAAATACAGGGTTTTAGCATTCAGATCCACTAAATATAGTACGTGGAATGTTCTCATAAACAGGGAGGGGAGGGCTGAAGTCACTGGAAATATGTGATACCTTCCTTCGCTTTGACTAAATATGTTCAAAGTTCAGTAGTCAGAGGAGAAGTATGCTTTATGACAAATGTGTGAAAGTTAATGATTCATCTGCTTATGGGCTATGTACATCACGTGAGATACCATATAAATGCATTCACTGAAGCATTAACCATTCAGTAAAGTAATTTAGCAGGGGATACGTTATTCATTATAGTCTGCAGTTAAATGCATATAAGTTGCACAAGAGCTTCCTCTCTTTGCAGTCCAAATATGGCTGGTACCAATGTGGCATAGGGTATGATTTTTTACAAAATAATAATTGCTCATGTCAGGCTTTTACACAAGTGACAGACAGAGTGCAAGGGGAGAAAGTACTAGAGGAGATCACTATAAGTTATAAAGATTTATAGGCAGTTTTATAATGTTGTAGGAACATCCTGTTTAAGGATATAATTTACAGTTTGGTCCCATAGATAATGGTCAAACTGTAGATTATATAGTGAATAAAGTACCTTCTACTGTAAAATATGACCATAGAGAAATGGGCAAACTGTAGGTTATATAGTAGGGATGCACCGAATCCAAGATTCGGCCGAAAACCGAACCAAAACCCGAATTTGCATATGCAAATTGGGGGTTGGAAGGGTAAATCATTTTTTACTTTGTTTTGTGACAAAAAGTCATGCAATTTTCCTCCGCGCCTAATTTGCATATGCAAATTAGAATTCTTATCCTGGATTCGGTGCATCCCTATTATATAGTGAATAAAGTACCCCCTATTGTAAAATATAAGGATATTATAAGTCACCGAGGAGTTCCATGGCCATATTGCTTTTATACAGGTCATCGAACACCAAGGTTACTTCTAATATCCTCATATTTTCCAACAAGGGGCACTTTATTTATTATAATACACAAGTTTTAGGAGTCATGCGACAAAAATGACATCACTACCGTTTATAACTGATGGCATCACTAGTCACCATTTATAAGGATATCATTTACAAGATTTTCATGGCTTTTCTGTATTATATAGTGAATAATGTACCCCCTACTGTAAAATACAAGAATATTATACATCATCAAGGAGTTCCATGACCATATAAAAGCACAAGGCCCAAGGCCATGGAACTCCAAGGTGACGTCTAATATCCTCATATTTTCCAGCCAGGGGTACTTTATTATAATACACAAGTTTTATTGAGTTGTGTGACAAAAATGACATCACTAAGTTCCATTTATAACTGACATAATTAAGAGACATTTATAAGGATATAAGTTACAGGATTTCATGACTTTTGTGTATTATAGGGTTATTTTACATTGACAATACTAAATTAACCCATTAACAGGTCTGTGCTCAGAGTGTACACAGAGGCCCACCAGCCCACTAAATAGTGACTTTCTATAGAATTTTACAGAAGCCCCTCTGGCATTTGTCAGAATCCACATATATTCCTAGTCTGGTCCCGCCCCTACACAAGGACAAAAATAATAGAATAAACATATTTATCAATTAACCCAATTAGAAAGTTGTAAATCAAAGTGCAATAAAACAGACGCAATCCAACATGTTTGCACTTTGCACCACACATTCCTGTCTAGATGAATTGCAGTAGGTTTCGTCTCTTGACCCCTCTTAATGTTCCTCAAACTTTTGTCCAAGGTCACAAGTCAATAGCAATCAAATCTACTTATCTGCCTAACTGAATATACTGTAGCTGGCTATCAATGCAGAACACAGAGCTTCCCCAGTGAGTATATATGGGGCGATGTTACCTGCCGTATTCCTGGTTTATATCTCAGCAGATACCTGGCCACATACAGCCTTATGGGAACATTGCGGAGCAATTTTGGATTGTTTTATATCCGATTGAGCTCAAATCATTTAGGGGATTATTTTTCAAAATCTGAATTTTTCTGATTTTTTAATTAAAAAAACTCAGACCAAACTAGAATCCACAATTTGACCTTATTTATTATTTAAAACTTGATATAATTGGATCAGGGGAAAAACTCGATACAATCGAGCAAAAAACCAAATCGTACAATTTTTTCAGTTTTTTAGGCTTTGTCCATGAGAAAGATTTTTGCCCAAAAAGCCTGAAATAGTCAGATTTTCTGGCTAATCCCAGTGTAGACCACAGAAACTAGATAATAGGATCGCAACCTCTCCCATTGAATTACAACCTCTGCAGGTCTGAGATGGTGGATTTTCAGATTCAGACTTTTTGCAGCATCGGTTTTAATAAATCCCGGAAAAATTTCCCAAAAAGCCCGACCAGAGTTTAGTAAATAACCCCCTTAATCTTTCATCTGACATGGAAGCACCAATACACAATTTCACATACATGGCATGTGAGATTGGGTAAATAGAGGAGGTGACATTAAGAAGTTGGACTACAGTGAATACAGATGTTTTGGTGCAGTAAGGAAGGGGCCATACTGAATTTTTTTTAGCAGGGCTCGTTGGCCTCTATGTGTGCTTCTGATCACATATGTATGTATGTATATATGTACAGTATCACTTTATCTGTAAAGTGCTGTTAAGGAGTCACATCGTTGTACAATGCATAAAGTACAACATAAATAAAAGTTCACTTTACTGTAAAAAACTATTCAACAAATACAACAAATATCCACAGTACACAGAACTCATATAAGGACACAGAGCTTAAGTGCTCTGTGGTAAGAGACACAGTGGGAAGGTGGTCCCTGCCCGGTAGAGCTTACAGTCTAAGTGGGTAGATCATAAATAGACATGGTCGTGTGGTGCACATGATGGTGTTGGTAGAATGGAAAAAAATGTACCTAGACTTCACAATGGTTGGCCCACAATGCTTCAACTTACATCGTTACATAGTTAAATTTTGTTGAAAAAAGTCCATCAAGTTCAACCCCTCCAAATGAAACCCAGCATCCATACACACACCCCTCCATACACTCACATAAATTCTATATACCCATAGCTATACTAACTATAGAGCTTAATATAACAATAGACTTTGATATTATTTCTGTCTAAAAAATCATCCAATCCACTCTTAAAAGCATTAACAGCCATCACAACATCACCCGGCAGTGCATTCCACAACCTTACTGTCCTCACTGTGAAGAACCACCAAACTTTTTAAAAACAAAAACTTCTAAAAACAAAAATGGTTGAATATTGGCAAATATATATATTTTCTTATTGCTGCTAAATGTGGACTCAGGAACAGAACTGTCCATCATTTTTACATAGTTGCTGATTTTGTGGTATTCCAAAAATAATTTATGGGGCTGTTAAACGGACTAGAGGCCATGGAAATCTCATTTTAGCCTGAATACAACCTCCGTGTAGCTGGGCAGCCTTGGATCAGCAAAGTGGATACATATCATTAAAATGATGAAAAAGTTGGCCTCAGCATGTACATGTAAATATTCCTAGTAATGCACAACTGATTTATCTGCAATCACACGTCTTTTGTATTTTCATGGTAATTCCCAAGCAACCAGCATGTATTATTAGTTTTATGGTTTGAAATATGCTTTGGAAAACATTACCATTAGCTGTAATTGCATGCCTGGATTTTGTAAACTGCAGCCGTATGTAATCATGGGATTGGGAAGATAATAGTGCAGTGCGCTCTGAAGTTCCAAAAACAAGGGCCTTAAACTGAAGCTTTTGTTTGATGATCAATTGTTGGAAATATTTCAAACAAAGCAAAGCAATTTTAAGCCAAAATTAAATACTGATGATCAATGGCTCTGATGTCAATTTATCTTCACTGAGGATATAATAATAATATAACGCCAATAATATTATTTACTGTGTCATATTTATTGTGCAATATCTGTGGGGCAGGTAGCCTATACTCTATCACTGACAATAATCTGTTTATAGCACCACACATTGTTCTGAGAAAACACCACTGGATAATACACCACCGGAGAATACACCACCGGAGAATACAATATCATTTTGCGGCAGATTATGTTTAATTGGAAGGGTAATTCAAGCTAAATAATAATGAAGTGGCCCAACAACAAATAATTAAACTTGTTCCTTTTTCCGCGTACATTAGACATGTACTTGTTTGCCTATTAATAACAGCTGGAGTTTAGCATAGCATGTGATTATTTGGACATAACAGGGATAATGTTTTGTTTCCATACAAAATGTGTTTGTTTGAAGAAGGAGGAAGTTACAATGGTGAGGATTTTCCCTGCAACATGACATTTGTAAGAATAATTTATTTCTCTGTTTTGTTTTTGTTGCCATGTTGATCCTGGCAAAATAGTGTACATGGCATGTATGGGTTTAGTGTATTGTATCCCCTGACTGAACACAGAAGCCTTACCTTCAGTATACAACATCGCCAAACGAGCAGATCTCTCTGTGTATGGCCACCTTTAGGCACCCCCAAGTGATTGTATTTCCCCAGGCTGGTGCTCCTATCAGCAGAAAACTGCACCGCCCTAGGGTTCTTCTAGAAAGTACCATGGAGCGATCCTCTTCCAGCTTCTTCTTTCTTCAAATTTCCCAGGACAGACGCATGTGCAGTAGGATGAAATAGCCGACTTTTTGTTAAAGTTCGGCTTTTTGCTCTAAAGCGCATGCACAGCCGCGAAAAGAAAGAAGAAGCCGGAAGAGGATTGTGGTGCTCGCTGGAATAACCAGAGGCCTGAGCAGTTTTCTGCTGATGGGAGCACCCCCAAATGGGATACGACTTTCCTTCTCCTTTACTGAACTGAAGAGAGTGCAGAAGTGTGCAACTAAACTGGTAAAGTTACATTACATTACCTATTCTTTTACATTACCTATTTGATCCCCCATGTTCCTCTATGAGGGGGCTGCCAAGATTGTGCAGCAAAATTCTGTTAGCAATTAGAATGATCAGGTTGGCAAAACAGTCAGGTTGGCAAAACAGTCAGGTTTAGGAACTTCAAGTAACAATTACTTACAAAAGCAGAGCTAATAGGACAAATGATCAATATGACATACAGGTAACTTTTATTGAACATTGATATTTGAAGATTCACTTTTTAGTGTCAGTATCACTAGTGTTAGTGAGAGTTGTGAAATTATCTCCATGAAGTGGTTGTACTGGCAGTTACATCAGATAGCTTCAGGAAAGGGTTTGATGCCTTTTTAGCAGAATTACTGAAGTGAACCTTTAGTACAAAGTTGACCCAAGGACACTTGAAATCAAGAATAAAATTTGTTTTCCTCTCTGAGTCATATAAGAGAGGCTTCAGGTGGGATATTTGCCTTCCTCTGGATCAACTAGCGGTTAGGCATGTTAGATTTCATTTAAACAAACGGTGAACTTGAATGATGTATTTTTTCAACTTAAATTGCTGTGTTACCTGAGGACGAGGTCTTTAATGTTTGGAGAACTAAACCCTAAAAATTAATATGGCTAAACATGCCATATTTTATATACTGAAGTTATTGCACCAGACTAAAATATCAGCTTCTCAATAGCCACAAAGATCCAGAATTTTTAACTTGTCACAGGGGGTCACCATCTTGGAAAGTGTCTGTGACACTCACATGCTCAGTGGGCTCTGATTGGCTGTTGAGAAGCTAAGCTTAGGGCTCGTCACTAATTATCCAGCAGAAAATGAGGTTGGCCTGTAATATAAGCTGATGCTACAGGTCTAGTTGTAGTGGTTGTTGTCCTGCCATGTAGTAATTATCTGCAATCAGCCTTATATTGTGACATTCCTATTCTATATCTACTGTATATTGTAAGTGGGTCCCTAAGCTCAGTAAGTGACAGCAGCACAGAGTATGTGCAGTGAATCAGCAGAAAAGAAGATGGGGAGCTACTGGGGCATCTTTGGAGACACAGATCTTTAGTGCTAAAGGGCTGTGGTTGCCTTGGGCTGGTACAGAAGCCCAAAACATAATGTACAACATTTCTAGCTACTTCTTTGGTTAAGCTTTAGTTCTCCTTTAATTACCAAAGACTCATAGCAACCACAGAATTTACAGACTTGCCAAAATAATTTAATCACTGGTGGGTGGCAATATGTCTCATTGATTGCAATTGCTAACAATAACCCTAGGTCTGGTGCTTCTTATCACTGAACATTGTGTTGCCCAAGGGTATAATTCTGCTAGAACCTCCATGTTCTGAAAAGTTCCAGCAGTCCCTTGCAGCTGTCTGGAACAAGACCATGCTCAGTACAGATACTGTGTGTGTTAGTGGTCCAGGACCACCATAGAGGAACCGGGGACCTTTCAGAACATGCAGGCTGACAGAAATATCTCTTGGGTTGGTGCTATAACCAGTGAAGAGGAGCACGGGCTCAGGATTTAATTTTTTGGATTTGTGCCATATTGGCAGCCACCAGTTATTTACACTTTCTTTTAAACCCACACACCTCAGCACAATGTCATTTATGTTTTCCTTATACCTTAAATATCAGTGATCAATAAAGCAAAGCTCGTTTTTCTCTTTTTTTTTCAGAAAGATGTTGGTATCACAAGGGTGTTATTATTTTTGCTCAACGGATCTAATTTGTTCTTATATTTTGTCTGATGTCCTCCCTTTCCTCACAGAGGCCACTTTACCCTCATTATCCGTTTGTGTTTACCTAGAAGATCTTGGCATTGTGATTGTATAAGAAGACAGCAAGAAAAGACTAGAGCTATTCATAACAGAAAAAGGAAAAAATAAGATAAGATAGACATAAGCAAAGGCTATTTGCTAATAGACACACCGTTTCCCCAGTGAAAAACAATGGAGATGTTTTGCTTTTAAAACATGAAAACTATGTGGAGACACATTGGTCACGGCAATTAAAGATCAAGTAATTGGAAAATAAAACACCCCTATATAGATTGGTATGTCTCTTTATATGATCGACCAGGGAGCATTCTTTATATGTTGTGTTGTCTCAAACAACAATTCCACACATACCAGTCATGTTTAAAATTCAAGCTAACAAAATATTCTCTTATTTTCTATTAGAGCAGGGCTATATCTTTTTTTAACTCCAATTACTGTTTTATGTAGTGGTTCTGAAATCTAATTCTGGGGCATAGGTCTTTGTGAGAAATGACTTGATTTCAAAAGCTTGATGAAGGAATGTGAAAAATCACATATTGTGTGCATGTTTGTGATTTATTGTCTACATCAGTAAAGTGCTGCACTGCACAGCAGCCACTCTTCAGTAGATGATAGGAGATTAATGAAAGAGCTGCTCCTGGGATGAAACAGTTGATATCTAGATATGGTTAGAGTGTGTATCTAGGGTGGAGATAAGGATTTCAGTGCAAAAGAACAGTACAGAACAAAAGATTAGCATTATGAAGCACACAGTCGTTATTGGCAAGATACACAACAGAACTTAGCCTTGATGTACATCTTTCTCATATCTGTTGGCCACACACGACCAATATAGCTTGGTTATCAAAGTAGCTTGGAATCCATCTGTTTAGTAGGCCCATAATACTTGGTGCCAATAATTCTACCAGTATACAATGGATTTGCATTGGGCAGGTTTGGAAATCTTCTTTGCCAATTATTGTATCAATCTGTTTAAGCTAGGGCCAGACCATTGTGGATCTCGGCCTGTGGAGAAACACAGGCAGAGAATCTGCTCCCCCTTGCTCCTCCATTACTGCTCTGCCTGCAATCAGAAGCATTGTCTCCGCTTGGGTGCAAGCAGTCGAGGTGGATTTCGGCACAGAAACGCAACATTTTGCATTTCACGCCAAAATCTGCCCCGTCTGTAAAGAGTCTTCCACCAGGCAGTGGAGCCATAGGCTTAGGTCACCAGTGATCTATTTGTATTGTGTATCTGACCCTGCAGGTGTGAGCAAATGTCCAAAGGGCCTCCCTATATTGGGAAATACGTATAAATGACTTGATTCTAATGCTGAAAAATCTTTGGAGCAGGCACTCAATAAAGGCAATCTTCCACCAGGAGTTGAATCAAAGTAAAATGGTTTATTGTGTCCACAGCCTTAAGCGTTTCGTGTTACAATCCCTTAGTCATAGGCTAACTATGCTGAGGGCTCAGGGCGGTGCAACTGGGCCTCTTCTTTGATGTGGTGAGTTAGTATTTGAAGACTCCCACCTCAAAAATTATTGGATTTTAATGCTGTTTTTAATGAACAGATTTAGTTGCAGGCTCATTGTCCATCTTTAAAGTATCAAATAAATACACATAAGGGAGCAATGGTGCCCCTTTTATATAGTAGCCATCAAAATAAGAAATTCAAGACCAGAACCAGCCATAAACTACACCATCATAGGTAGAAATTAGTTTTCTTTGTTATGTGTTGAAAACCAGCATGGTACAAGTACATTTAATTAATATTGCTAATCAATTATCATTCATCACCTTTTTCTGCTTACACCCATGATGTGCAAATCTCCCAACCACAGACTTGTTATCCCTATGTGCACCAGCATGATAGCATCTTATGTTATGAGTCAGTCTTCCAAATGTTGGCTTTGTTTATTATTTGGTGGACATTCCCAAAACCATGGCAACCCTAACCTTTCAGGGATAAAGTTGGGCAATGTACAGCAAAAGTAAATTACTCAAGCACATTTAAAGGTTATTAGAGATTTTGTATTTTCAGCTGTTCAGGGTAATTTTTCATGCTTCTGAAGTTTTCTGTTTATTGTGCCTTCTACATGATTGACATGCTGAAACTTTCTGTAATTACTGCAGCAATACAACTAGGAGTACAGTGCTTGTAAATTAAGAAAAAGTTATCTCATGGTTTATCACGTGAAATCTCACAGACAAGATTCAATTTGAGGAGAAAAAAAGTTTTTTCCCTTATTCACTTTTTTTTTATGATAGAGTTTTCACGTGATAAACCATGAGATACAGTAAGTTCTGAATTACATCTCAAACTGAATTTCGTCCATGTTCATGTGATAAACCTTTTCTCTCACTGAATTGAATTTGGACCAAAATGTGTTAATGGAGGAACCACTGATGGTAATGCGGGGGGGGCTGTGATTACTCAGAGCTGATGATATAGCAGACCTATTCAGTTAGCAAAGTAATTATTTTTCATGAATGTGTAGTCCTCCTGTAAAATAAATCCCCATATATCCCAAGGATTTGTATAATATTTATCTTCATTAGAAAGAAATGTATTTGGAGTGACTTTATTGCTAGCTTCAGATATGGCATTTTACCTTGACCTTAAGGGTAAGGCCACACAAGGAGATTCGGGGAGATTTGGTCGCCTGGCGACTAATCGTCTCGTCTTTGCGGCGACCAATCTCCCCAAACACCTTCCCTCACTCTGTGCTGGCTTAAAATGAAAAATCGCCATGTGGCAATTTGTTTTCCGAACTCGCCCGAAGTTGGACTTTGGACGACTTCGGAAAACTAATTGCTGCATGTGATTAGTGCCGGTGATTTTTCATTTGATTAGTTTCGGCGATTAGTCGCCAGGCGACCAAATCTCCCCAAAACGCACAGTGTGACCTTACCCTTAAGGTAAATGCATTTTCTGAAGTCGCCAAAAGTTTCCTTGCGAGGCAACTTCGGGTGACTTCGGAAAACGCTGTGCCACTTATCGGATGGGAAGACACAAGGAGGCAGTTCGGGGAGCTTGTAGCCCAGAAGTCGAGGCGATTAGTCACCAGGCGACAAAATCTCCCCGAATCTCCTCGTGTGAACTAACCCTAAAGGGGGTTATTTATCAAAATATGAAATTTTCCAACTATTTTCTGAAAACTGCTCCGACCATCTGCACTGACTTTCCCCCCTATTTATCAATACATTTTCTCAAAAATTTCTTGTGATGGAAAACTACGATTTTTTTCGGATTTGATGTCCAAAACAACTAAATATTTGGATTATTGAACGAAACCCATCACGGATCAGGATATCTTCAAAATGTCAACGGGACATCTGCCATTGACTTTTACATGAACTTGGCGGTCTGAGTTGGAGTACTTTTATTTTCAGACTTTTAGCACCATCTGGGTTTAATAAATCTCGAAAAATTCTGAGGATTTTTTTTTTTGTACGAAAAAATGTTTCCCTTAAAAAGTCCGATCAGGGAAAATCAGACTTTAATAAATAACCCCCTAGAAGAATGGCACACTATCAATTGTGACCACTGAACATCACATTTTTTTTTGAAAGTTGCTTGGAATTGGATTTCTTTTCTTCTTTTATTGAAGTTTTTGGTGGCGTTCTCCTGACTGGTAAGGGGAAAAAATTAAGGTTCTATAAAGAAGTTCTTGATATTGCTGCAGAATACAGAAAGCAAGCCAAAAAGAAATGAGATTAATAAAGGACAGACCATTTGCCTTGAGAGTTGTAACATATGCAACATTATTTACTGTCTTTTCTTTTCCACTGCCATCAATTTAAAATAAATGGTAACTCTGTGCACAGAGCAGGGTCACTTTAAAGTGGTATTAAATCACGAGTGCGGAAATACGTGTTAGTTAAAAGGTTTTCAATATGTAGGCAACGCCAGTGTGAATTTTACGATGGAATTTATTACACGCCACCTCACTCCTTTTGACAGGTTTCAGTCAAGCAACCATTAGCTCATGTACAAATTTGACCTTTCTGGCCCCCCAGTCATATTTTAAATGGTGTTCACTGGAATTCATTTTGTGTTGTATTTGATATAAAAATATATTTCATGTGTGAAGTTTAATTTACAATCAACAAAAATCTAATATTCATAAATTCTGCCGAGTTATTTCATGTGCATTGCAAAGATTTAGATACAGAGCTAAATTAGATGTGACAGGTTTCTAATTTTCTGGTGAGTAGTGAAGGGCGATGAAATGACGAAAATTTTCCAAAATGCATTGAAATCTATGGGTGTCAATTTTTTTTTGACTCGCTTTGCGACGCTCCAATTTTTTTTCAACTATTGGAGTCTGTGGGCATCATTTTGCGGCAAAACTTTTGCTCATCACTACTGGTGAGACACCGATTTGGAAAATGTTGCAGGGTGTCCCAAGAGTGGAGCAAACATTCCTATGATTAAAATATACAGTTTCAGACCAGCCTGTGTAGTGCCCATGTGTAGGCGCTGCTTGTTCTCAGGAAAGGTTGTAGAAAGGAAGTCCAGACAACCACATATTTACATGATAAATACCCAAAAACACAAAGGGAAGAGGTAAAATAGGCCGCTCAGGTCAAGTAAATGGAGTTGTTGGCTGTGAAGAGTTTACAATGACTATTTTGGAGAACTTTAAAGGCTGCCATAAGCTAACATTTTCTTGATGAGTTGTGCTTAGTACAGAGAAATAGCTATGCTGACTTTGTTTTATGGTGTTTGTTTGTGCAGACTTTGAAGAAACTTTGGATTTCCTGTTGCAGCTATGATTCCATTGCTGGCTTTTTGTAGGAGGATGCAGAAGAGTTAGAACACCACAAGACAGATTAGGAAGGTCTTTGTTTGCATTATTCTTCCTTTACAGAGACTATATTTCAATTACATCAATGCCTGCCATAGAATTATGAGCTATTTTAAGAAGCCTCTGTAAGGGCTGTGACACATGGCACATATTATTGCCCCTGCTTAATCTCCTCTAAACTTAATTTTTCCCTTCCACTGGCATTAATGTAAATTGTACATGGGAATACATGTACATCACATAGTATCTTAAAATTGGCTCATGAGGCTGCTACAGGAAGTGTATAAAGTGCATATGTTTGCCCACCTGCAATTTACATTTATGCCAAAGGGGTAGGAAATTCTTATACGTGGCATTTTGATTGGGTGCTCTCAAAAATGAAGAGTGTTTGCCTGATAGCCAGTGGCAGCACAGTAGATTCTATTTTTGTGAATTTCTGCTTATCAATGCAGAAGCATACACAATAATTAAGGTGCATATTATCAAAATGCCATTGGCTTCTACGGGTGCCTATTAGAATTGTACAGAGGTTCCAGCATATGCAAGTGTCTACTAAAGAATACTTGGAAGTTGCCATTGTTGGTGTTTACAAGCGATTGCCATAGGGGATCTGGAGGGTATGTTGGATGTTTATGCTGTATTTTCATGAAGGAACAGGTGATGGAAAACCCCTAAACTCACACCATGCACCTTTCCCCTTATGCTGCAAGTTTTGTTTTCACAATCAGACCTAAAGCAATGAGTCCTGTTTATTATTGTCCCTGTAGATTTAGCTGGTCATACACTGTCAGATCTGTTTATTTGCCAAGGTCATATGTGAGCAGATTTCAGCCTGATTTGGCCACCCATGAACACTAGGCCTAATTGAGCTTAACCGATTGTTAGCCTAGTAGCCAACAATCAGATCATAAAACAGGTCCTGTGAAGACCAACTTAACAAGGACCATGTCATGTCATTGACTTGATCCTTGACTGATGGAATTTTCTGCAAGATGAAGGTCTGCCAGACTGGTCGGTGATCCCCAGACATGAACCAAACTTTTTTTACCCGTGAGCCACATAGTGTAGAAAGAGTTGGGAAGCATTACAAAGTCCACGGGGATGCAAAATAAGGGCTGCAACTGGCTATTTTGGTAGCCCCATGTGGAATGGCAGGAGGCTCTGTTTTGCAGTAGACCTGGTTTTGCAACCAATACTTGCCTCCAAGCCTGGGATTCAAAAATAAGCACCTGCTTTAAGCCTCTGAGAGCAACATCCAAGGGGTTGGTGAGCAACATGTTGCTTTTGAGCCACTGGTCGGGGATTAGGACAATATGTCCTAATTCTGCACTAAACATAGCTTAGAATTGCTAAGGAACTCTCAGGGCTCATAAAGACAACTTGAAAGACAAGCTGCACTCATGAACCATAGTCATGGTACTTTTTATCGACTAAATTACAGTGAGACCAAAAGGAAAGAGGTTCTTCTCTACATTTTTTCCTTTTTTTTTCATCTGACAAATACCCTAACAGCCTGACAAAGGATAAGGGTGCTCTTCAACTGTATGTATATTTTTATTTATATAGTACTACTTATGTACGCAGCACTATACAGTACAACAACACATTAATTGAACAAACAGGGGTCATTACAATAATAATAAAATTAAATACAAAGTACAGTTGCATTAAGGATAAGAGCTAAATATTAAAGATACAAGAGGACCCTACCCTGTAAAACTTAGTATTTATTAATATTACACTTTATTTGTATCATATACTAAATGAGATTTTATCATTTTCAATCTGTTTCCCCAAACATGACAATAGACGTTACGATTTTTCCGTTATCATATCTGGCTTTTATCCCTATGGCAGGAAGCATGAGTATTCGGGCATCTGCCTTCAGACTGGTAAGTATAATAGTTTCCTTGGCTGTCTGTACCAAACTGAATTTTATCTTTTCAAGCTTCATTACATGTTATTTCAAATATTCAGTTGCACTTATTAGCATTGTTTATTTGAAGCAGAGAACTGAATCTGGTTAGTGTGAGATGGGCCAAAAAACCCTTCACAATGCAAGACATGCAGCGTTAAGCCTTCTGAAAACAGAAGATATTAACTTATTTAACTCTCACATAAACCATTATGGGTGGACACATGCAAATCACTCCTTTATGCCCCTGTGGCCAACGATGCATCCAGAACCGCTGGTTTTATAGCATAGATACAGCTTAGTTCAGAGCAATATATGGCTCTGAAATATTAGGCTGTATTTGTTGTATAAAACCAGCTTTTCTGGATGCATCATTGGCTACAAGGACAGAAAGGAGTGATTTGCATGTGTCCACCCATAATGGTTTATGGGAGCGTTATCAAAATCTGGTGACAGTCTCCCACTGAAGATTGTCAGGTCGGCAATATACGCAGAGAAATTATCGGCAGCCGATTGAAATTTTCTAACCTGTCCGATCGGCTGAACGACCAGCACGACAGATGTCGGGACACTCCGCACATGATCCGAAAATCATACAATCGAGGATTCGTACGATCAGATCTTTGCGTCTATGGCCAGCTTAAGGCAGTGCTATGTATGTGGCACGAGGCAAGTTTAATATGGGCACAAAAACTGACGCGTGAGTGCTCCTTCTTGAAGACTATATAAACTCTACTTTTAAAGGATTGCACCCAGGCAGTCAGTTACATCTTTTCTCAATTCTTCTATAAAATTGTGGTATAATTGTTCAGCCTTTTGAACAGATAATTTCAAAGACATGGGAAAAATGTATTGTTTTCTAATTACATATCTGGTCAGTAGTGATGGGCGAATTTGTTTCGCTGTGCAGAAACGAGAATTTTGATGCCGGCGTCAATTCGATGGCGTCAAAATCGACGCCAGTGACAATTCCGATGTGCATTAAAGTCAATGGGCGTGTTTTAATTGACGCCGGATAATTTTCGCTGCAATTTTGTGAATTTTGATCGCCGGCACGGCACTGAATAATTTTGCCCATCACTACTGGTCAGCTCTTTCTAATGGACCCAGAAGACATTAAGGGGTTTATTTATTATGAATTGGAATTTTTTAAGTCAGCGCAAACTAGAATCCACAATTTTATTATTAAAAAAGCACAATGTAATCAGATCAAATCATACAATTTTTTTCAGATTTTTTTCCTGAATTGCTCAATTTTTTCAGGCTTTTTCCCAAAAAGTCAAAACTTTTCAGATTTTTGCCCAAAAAGCCCAAAATAGTCCAATTTTCAGACTAATTCCAGTGCAGACCACAGAAACTTCCAAATAGTACAGGGACCTCTCCCACTGACTTATATACAACCTCGGCAGGTCTGAGATGGAGGATTTTTGGATTCTAACTTTTTACATCCTCAGGGAGTTTTTTTCCCCACTAATTATTCGGATTTATAGTAAGAAAAAAGTTTTTTTGCATTCAGACTTTAAAAAAATATCCCCCTAAAATATCGACAGTGGTGCTCTTTCTTGAACTGGATTCGTGCATGACTGCTGTGTTGATCTAAGTTCTAAAATAGAACCACAGAATAGTCGTTCTCCCAAGTTGAGTTATGTAATACAAATGGAATGGTTCACTAACCTTAAATGGCTTTTGAAGGGTAGCATGCAATGCAAAGAAAAAATAAATATAAAATGACACGTCATTGTTTAACTTAAACATGCTTGGGGAGCTGGGAGAGGATGGGGGAGGAGACCGAGCTGCAGTATGGAGTAGAAAAAGCCATTAAACGTGGTTTGAAAATAGAAAAATATGTAGTTGCAAACACATCGCTGACACTGCATACAGCAAACACACGCATAGCACAGATAATATGCACTTATTTTATTTTCTGCATGAAGCCTGAAACTATGAAATGACTCAAAATAGGTCACACTAGGACGCAGGACAAGGCTGAGAATGTATATTATAGTTGAAGGCGCTTTGTATGGATGCAATCATAGAAAATAAAAACAGATCAAGAACTAGCAAGTTTGTCCACTCCTATCTATCTGCTGAAAGAGTTCATGATTCTTTCATTCTCAGACCAGACTTACAGCTATTTATAGATATTTCTAAATGCATTTAATGTGTTTGAGGTCATCTAGTAACAGACAATGTTTGTCCCAATTTAGTAACCGACAGCAACTGAACAGCGGTTTTGTCTTTGATCATTTACTTCCTTTCCTAATAATGAACGGAAATAGATAATTGGTTGTTACAGATTACTGGTTTGGGGAAAACTTTGCCTACAGCTCAGCCCCTAGTATTTGCACGCATTAACTAATGTATCCTTCTCTGTCATCAGGTTGTAGCCTTCTATAAAGGGTGTGTTGGAAATCATGCAAAGAAATATGAGTCCCCCAATAAGTAGATATGACAGCAGTTGTAAAAAGAAAAAAGTTGAATCATTTTTCAAATTCGTTGTTTATTACATTTTAACGAATAAAATACAGAAAGTATGGAGTTGGTGGTGAAAGTTGAATTTTTTAAAATTCTTTATTTGCAATTTTTTAACTTATGTGGTAAAGAAAGGAAGGTATTGGGGGAGAAAGAGAGTAAATCCATGTTAAAACAAGTTGAATTGTTTTTTATTAGGGAATGATAAATAGATAAATAATGCCTATGCTACCAGTGTAGCAGGTGGTGTCCTTTTATAGAGTAATAAAAAGCTAGGCAATCCATGTTAGACCTCTTTGAACTGCCTCAGGAAGGGGTGGATGGTGCAAGATCCCTGATCTAAGGAGGACTGTGATGAGAAGATCCTTGAGTAAGAGAAGGACCTCTATGGAAGTTGAGGAGATGGAACCCCATTAAGTGGAACTACCTAGTAGTCAGCTATATCTAAAAGTTTGCTCACTTTTGGAGTGAAAGATCAACAAAGGTAGCTAGCAGAGCAGACAGAGAGCAGGTTTAATAGAGAGATGTGGTCAATTTAGTTCCAGCTTGGCCTGCGACCCAACACAAGCACCACTGGTTTTACACTGGCAAATGAAGTGTAATGGTTAGTTAAGAAGGAACCCCGGGAGACTGCTGGTATGAATACCCTTCCATGTACGAGGTCACCCCTGACAACTAGTGATGGGCAAATCTGTCCCGTTTTGCTTTGCCGAATAATTTGCAAAAAAAAAATAATCACAAAACGCATTGAAGTCAATGGGCATCAAAATAATTTTGATACACATCAATTTTTGCCGCAAGCGCCAATTTTTGTACGAGCGAATATTTTGTCCAAATGCATTAAAGTCAATGGGCGTCCGAATAATTTTGAAGCACGACAGGGTCATCGGCAATTTACTAATGGGTGCAGGTGCCAATATGCTAGCGAAAGAGACAGTTGCTAGCACTCATTCGTAATCTATCGGCAGGCAACAATTCGCTCTGGAGAATGGACGTTGCTAAATTCACTAAAGTGCGGATTTTACTGAATGTTACCTCTTCTGCCAGACTTTCCTAAAGCTGGCCATAGACGCAAAGATCCGATCGTACGAATCGTGGATTCGTACGATTTTCGGACCGTGTGTGGAGAGTCCCGACATTTTTCGTCCGTCGGAGATCGGGCGTTTGGTCGATCGGACAGGTTAGAAAATTTCTGTCGCCTGCCGATAATATCTCTGCGTGTATTGCCGATCGTACGATTTTCAGAGGGAGACTGTCACTAGTGTTGTCAGACATAAGTATCGTACGATTGCTGTCAGGGGCAGAACATTGGGTGATCTGTTCTTATTTGATCGGAATGGTAAAGACTTTGATCTGAATGGTTAGTGGAAGGTCGGGAGATGGGAAAGTCCGATCGTACGTTGATTCGTACGATCGGATCTTTGCGTCTATGGCCAGCTTTAGCCAGCTCAGACCAGAAGAAGTGCTTAAAAAAAAGCTGGATCTTCCTCAATCTTCTGTTACTTACATCATATTCTGTGGGTGGGAAAAGTATCAAAGTTCAAGTTTTCAGAATGATAGGCTGCAAAAGTCCCCTAAAAAAAATGTTTTTTTGGGTAATCGGTTTCCCCATACATTTTCTAACCTATGGAGCATTAAGTATACATAGGGTTGCCACCTTTTAAAATGATCTTTACCGGCAGGTGGAGGGGTCGAGGTTAAAAGGGCGGGCCGCGACGATAAAGGGGGCGGGACCGTGACACGCTATTGGCTGGCCGGGTCGTGACGTCAAAGGGGGCAGAGCCAAATGCGAGAATTTGGCAAGAAGCCTAGGAAAAAAAGGTACGTTTGGAGCAGGCTGGGGGCAGGCCACGGGCTTTTTTTAGGTATATTACAAATTTACCGGCAGCTACATTGCCGGTAAATTTGTAATACCGGCCCCGGTCTTGGCTGGTGTTTTACCACACTAAGTATACAGTGGGCTCATGTGTAGGGCATTATAACAACTCTATTGTCTTTATTAAGGTTCCCTGGACATGTGTAATTAACAGTGGAACTGTAATGAATTTGCTGCAACCTACAGTATAACATAAAGATACTCATTCAACTTTAAATTTCTAGCCGTATGCAAATTAACCTGAGCGCAAGACCTCTAGCAAATTTGCGCTATGCAGGAATCTTGAATTTGAATTGCTCGCGTTGCCAAAGTAACGCTAGTAAAAAGTCGCCAGCATTCGGAGCCCACAACGAAACTCCGCATTTTAGTGAATTAGCATCTGGCCAAATTTTTGACTGGCGAACTGTAGCGATGGGTGCGAAGATTCTTTGCGGGTTAGTGAATCAGGGCCCATGGGAATTGATAAAGAAACTTGTGACCTGCAAAACAGAAAGTTAATGGCTGCTAAAACTGCAAACAGAGCAAATTTGCTTAAATATTATAGAGGCCTAGTGAAACCTCAGCTACAGAAATGTAATAGCTGTGACTCCACTGATAAGGCGTCTACAGCCAGGACAACCCATAAATAGGGATGGGCAAATTTGTTTTGCCTTGTTTCGCTGCAAAAATGACTCACATAGAATTATAGTCGTGCATAAAAAAAAAACAAAAAAAAAACGTGCGTCAAAAAAGAAAAATTGCCGCACAACAACATTTTTTTGACACTCATAGACTTTAATGGACATTTCGCCGGCGGCAAATTTTTGTCGAAACGAAATGGGTCAAATTCCCCATCCCTACCCATAAATATAGCAGATCCTTTTTCAACTAAGCTGGCTTGGTGTAGTCGGACAGATTAGCGCATTTTGTATAAATAAACAGCAAAAACAATGATTCAATGGTTTTGGTTTCTTAATATTATCAATATATATCAAAGAGATTGTATTGGACTCTGTGACTCATTATGTGGCAGATGAGAGTTATTTTTCTCCTGTAGCTAATTAGCAATCTCTGCTGTGCTTAGCAAACCAGAAATAACACACATTTTATACATTTATTTATTTAATTGCCTATTTGGGTGCCAGAATGTCAGGGCATCCTTATCACTAGTCATTTTCAAGATATTAGTGGCAATGAAGCAATGAAAACTTTTTTTGTTTAAAATATTCAAAACATTAAGGGCATTATTTATTAATTTATTAAAGAATGGTAACATTTTTTCACTAGAACACTCACATTTTTGAGATTTAATATACCCCAATGCTGCAAAAAGCCCAAATCCAAAAATCTGCCATCTCAGACCTGTGAAAAGGCCCGAAAAATTCTAGCAATTTGGGAAAAAGACCCAAAATTTGAGCTTTTCAGGTTTTCACTCGATTTTATCCGTGATCCGATTAAATTAAGTTTTTTTTTTTTTTTTTTAATTAATAAATAAGCTAAATCAGGCATGGAAAATTGGTCATGGTGTTTTTAAAATAAAATATGAGATAAATTTGGATTTTAGTAAATAACCCCCTAAATGTGCTTTTGGTACTTTGTGTTACAGAAATGGCTGGTCTGTAATCTACATTAGGTTGGTCAATTTGAAGATTTCCAGCAGAACTACAATGTACAACAGCACTGGCAGCTGCAGTTTAACAAGAGCGGCATGTCGGACTTATCTGAGATAGGAAATGGCAGTAGAAGCAGTAAAATCTATGGAATTACTATGTGTGTCAAAACCCTCCTTTGTTTCTTTCAGCCTCATTGTTCGTTGAGTGATGTCTTCTCTCCCTTATGAATGGAGTGGTCCTGTTTTACTGGGCTGTATTGTAGGCTCATCTTATTACATAAAGATTTTAAAATTGCTGTAGATTAAGGCCATGCAAAGTGACAGAAAGGAATTAAGGTCCCTATTTAGTATTGGACACAAGACGAAAACCGACCATTTATAAATAGATTTTCCTTCTTTGCGGCAAATTCGCTAAAGGGTGAATTTTGATGATCCACCACAATTCGCGCCACTTCGTCAGGCACAAAGCTAATTCACTAAAATGCGAAGTTGCGTCTCAGCAGCCAAAATTTTGCTAGCGTTAATTTGTCAGCTCGAGCATTTCATATCGATCTTTCCCTAGCGTTCAATTCTGACAAACGTGGGCCCTAGGGCCCAATGATCAGATCTCAATGACAGGAGTACAGGCAGTTGGAGTGAGGATTGCATTAATTAACTGATGCTGGGATTTTTAAATGTGTCCATATGATATCTGCTTGATTTTCAGCTAGATATCAATCGGGGATACCAGTTGGATGACCCCATATACGGGCCAATAAGACAGACAGCAGCTTTTATCAGCCCCTGTATGCCCACCTATAAGTCATACATTCTTTAGGGCAGAGACACACGTGAAGATTTGGGAAGATTAGTCGCCCGGCGACCTCTTCTTTTGGCGACTAATTTCCCCAACGGCTTGAATCTAAATTGCCGGCGGGCTGGCACTTAGAGTGCTTCGTTTTCTGAAGTTGCCCGAAGTTGCCTCACGGGGAAACCTCAGATGACTTTGGAAAATGAAGCGGTTTGAGTGCTATACCGCCGGCGATTTCGATTCTAGCCGGCGGGAAGGATTTTCGGGGAGATTAGTCGCCCGAATAAGAGGCAACTAAATCTCCCCGAATCTTCGCATGTGTCTCTGTCCTAATACAGTTGGTTAAAAGAAAAAATCTGGGTTTGAGTTGAAAGAGTTACTTTATCCGTATGGGGGTTGGACTGTTTTGATCTTCCTTTGACTAACACAAGGCAGGTGGAAAACAAATAAACAGAGAGAGTGGTGTTTCATGATAACCTCAGAGTAAACATTGTCATTCAATATTGCTAGTGCAATAGGAATATGCATGTGAGAAACTGGGAAGCTGACCAAGAAGCTGAAATGCTAGAAATGAAGCCAATATCTTCTGCAGTTTGAAACAGACCAACACCCAGAAATACAGCAGTTTCTTTAAAACTAAAAAGTTAATCAGTTACCAGTGTTGTATTAATTTCTCAAACAATGCCATTTTTACATATATTCATTTCACATATATTCTCCCCTGAACAGACAATTAGGGGCACATTTACAAAGCTCGAGTGAAGGATTCGAATTAAAAAAACTTCGAAGTTTTTTGGGCTACTTCGACCATCGAATGGGCTACTTCGACCTTCGACTACGAATCGAACGATTCGAACTAAAAATCGTTCGACTATTCGACCATTCGATAATCGGAGTACTGTCTCTTTAAGAAAAACTTCGACCCCCTACTTCAGCAGCTAAAAGCTACCGAAGTCAATGTTAGCCTATGGGGAAGGTCCCCGTAGGCTTGCCTGAGATTTTTTGATCGAAGGATATTCCTTCGATCGTTGGATTAAAATCCTTCGAATCGTTCGATTCGAAGGATTTAATCGTTCGATCGAAGGAATAATCCTTCGATCGTTCGATCGCAGGATTTACGCTAAATCGTTCGATTTTAGTTCCTAGTCGAATATCGAGGGTTAATTAACCCTCGATATTCGACCCTTCATACATCTGCCCCTAAGTGCTAGTGCCCCCCACCCCCAATGGGAAATTTTAAGTTATATTCAAAATTTAAACAAAATTGGAAAGCTGTTTTTTTCTAATTGGAATGCTCTCTTTACTGTTATTTAGCAGGTTTATAACCTGTATATCAACTTTATTTGGTGTTTATAACCCCTGCAACACACAAAATAAAATAAACTGAAAACATGAGAAAGGCCTCGGAGGAGGACGAAACATTAGGCTGTAAGCTTTGCAATAAAAACTTTTTTTACGCATAAGACCTGTGAGTGTGGATCCTTTGGATTTCTGTGGATAATATTTTTGATACTGCACCCAGGCATATGAACTTTTTATTCGAGAGTGCTGGCTTTCCATGGCGTTGTGTATGTATATATATATATATATATATATATATATATCTCTACATATAGATAGATAGATAGATAGATAGATAGATAGATAGATAGATAGATAGATAGATAGATAGATAGATATAGCTACAGCTATAGCTATAGATATAGATATACAGATCTTTGGAGAGATTATAAACAAAGAAAGATAGATGATAGTGCTACAGATAGATCATGGATGGATGGATGGATAGATGGATAGATCGATAGATGGATGGATAGATGGATAGATGGATAGATGGATAGATGGATAGATAGATAGATGGATAGATGGATAGATAGATAGATAGATAGATAGATAGATAGATAGATAGATAGATAGATAGATAGATAGATAGATAGATTCCAAAAATTCCTCCTTCTGTGCTCCTTAGTATATCTCACTCCTTAGTTAAAGCCATGGGGCAGCCATTCAAAGCTGAAAAAGGAGAAAAGTCACAGGATATAGAGCTGATAACAAATAAGTACTACTATCGTTTATATAAACAAGCTGCTGTGTAGCCATGGGGGCAGCCATTCAAGCACAGGATACACAGTAGATAACAGATAAGTACTACTATAGTTTATATAAACAAGCTGCTGTGTAACCATGGGGGCAGCCATTTAAGCACAGGATACACAGTAGATAACAGGTAAGTACTACTATAGTTTATATAAACAAGGTGCTGTGTAACCATGGGGGCAGCCATTCAAGCACAGGATACACAGTAGATAACAGATAAGTACTACTATAATTTATATAAACAAGCTGCTGTGTAGCCATGGGGGCAGCCATTCAAGCACAGGATACACAGTAGATAACAGATAAGTACTACTATAGTTTATATAAACAAGCTGCTGTGTAGCCATGGGGGCAGCCATTTAAGCACAGGATACACAGTAGATAACAGGTAAGTACTACTATAGTTTATATAAACAAGGTGCTGTGTAACCATGGGGGCAGCCATTCAAGCACAGGATACACAGTAGATAACAGATAAGTACTACTATAGTTTATATAAACAAGCTGCTGTGTAGCCATGGGGGCAGCCATTCAAGCACAGGATACACAGTAGATAACAGATAAGTACTACTATAGTTTATATAAACAAGCTGCTGTGTAGCCATGGGGGCAGCCATTTAAGCACAGGATACACAGTAGATAACAGGTAAGTACTACTATAGTTTATATAAACAAGGTGCTGTGTAACCATGGGGGCAGCCATTCAAGCACAGGATACACAGTAGATAACAGATAAGTACTACTATAGTTTATATAAACAAGCTGCTGTGTAGCCATGGGGGCAGTCATTCAAGCACAGGATACACAGAAGATAACCGAGAAGTTCTGAAGAATCCCATTGTATACTATAGAGCTTATACTGCTTATCCTGTGCTTTTTCTCATTTTTCAGCTTTGAATGGCTGCCTCCATGGCTACACAGCACCTTGTTTATATAAACTATAGTAGAGTTTCTGAAGCAAACACAACAGTTGTACTAGTGCAGCATAATCAGTACATTATATTTTCATTACTTTAATACACTTTCAGTTTTTGGTGTTACTGTTCCTTTAATAGATGACCTTACAAGACTATTGGTAATACGTTTACATCTGATTTTTTTTTGTTTTGTTTTTCTTTACTTTTTAAAATAAATATTTAGCATCAAGGGTGTTTGAAAATCTAATTGTTATGTTCATCTTCTGGTGGCATTGCTTACAAAAAGAGAATTCCCCTGTGCTAGGCTCCATTGGTTTGGCATCTCAGATTAAGCATTGCTCATGATGTCTGGGAGTGGGGCCAATCCATACTTTATTTTTAACACATGTTCCGTTCTTATAATTATATACTAATGCTCAGTTCAGTGGTTGACTCTCACACGCATTTCAGAGGAGGCTTCTGGGGAATTCAAATGTGTTCAAAAGTAAAAAAAAAATATATGATGCATATTACTTTTTGTAAGAAGCGGCTGGTAGATTAGTAGATATCACTGTAAACAGAAGTTTTCACCATTAAAGACACTGGCAATAAAATGTTCTTTATGGAACATGTGTTTTTCTTTTTATATGATTCCTACTTGAAGATGGAAGTCCTTTAGTTTTTAAGGAGACATTAGTTTTTAAGGAGGCAGTTGGTTGTAACTTGTACGCCTCTCATCTTTGCTTTGGTGTCCTGCTTTAGTCTTCCCATGTTTGTCTGAGCCTCCTCCAGGAGCTTCAGTTTCCCATGATAGAAAAATATACAGGTAGGTTAATTAAATTCTGATGCTATTGATTATAGTGTTTGTGTGCCTGCAGGATGAAGATTAGATTGTAAGTTCCACTGGGGCAGAAATATAAATGGATGATGATACATTCTCTCTGTGCTGCTTAAAAACTTCTGATGCTCAGTAAATAAAGGATAATAACAAGGATGCTGTTTGTATACAAGAAAGCTAATGCATTCATTCATAATCATCATAAATTATTTCTTTCCATTCCAAGGAATGTTGCTAAACAATGATCTGTAACACACATTGGGGCAGGATGCTTATAAACATATTCATTAAATGGAAAATCAGGACAAGTCTTAACCAAGCCCAATCTAATTTCCATTCCACCTTACTCTCCCACTTGTCACCAAGCCACACTCAATTTCAGGTCATCAAGTTGAGAATGTTCCACCAAATAGGGACAAAAAGTATGAAGGGACATGAGCTCTTTAAAATGAACGCAATGGAGATTGCATATTGATGCAGTTTATTAAGGTATATGTGTACACACATGCTTCTCCAAATGGGTGCCTATGGGTTTTGCCTATGAATGATGAATGGCGTGAGATTGGGAAACCCAGGGACTACCTCCACCCAAGACCTGGTGAAAGCTCAGAGATTCCTACAGCAGGCTGCATTAATTAGTGCATCAGACTGGCCATAGACGTGCAGATTTACCTTTCTATCGGATGAATGAACGTTCGGCGCCATCTCCCGATCTGCCACTAACCATTCAGATCAAATAAAGTAGTAAAAGAACAGATCAGACGATGTTCTGCCTTCACAGCAATCGTACGAAAGTTGTGTCCGATAAAAGCTGGTGACAGTCTCCCACTGATATCGTCAGATCGGCAATACAGGCAGAGATATTATCGGCAGCCGTCAGAAATTTTCTAACCTGTCCGATCAATTGAACGACCAATCGACATGACACAAAAATGGCGAGACACTAAACACGCGGCCCGAAAATCGTACGAAGCGAAGATTCATACGATCAAATCTTTGCGTCTATGGCCAGCTTTACACCCAGTGAATTGGATGCAAAAACCATTTTGAACAAGCATTCCAGAAGTGATGTACTCTGAAAATGGACAATTGTGGATGACACAGCTCAGAAAGCACCTGGAATTATGCTGGAATTATAGGGGAGGGGGCTGCATTGTGGATAAAAAAATGGTCTTTTGTGTTCAAAATTGCACACTGCGCTTGCATACATTAATGACTCCTGGGGTGGATCAAAACTGTTTGTATAGGTGACCTTACGTGGACCCGCCACACAGTTTTCAAATGACTTGCCTAAGGTTGATATTGTGAAATTTGACTATATATATTTAAATATATATAAAAAATTATCTTTTTTTATATATATATATATATATAAAATTATCTATAGTTGGTAAGGACCTTGATAACTCCTAATGTGGACTGAAATGTTGGACGCAAGTAGTATTTCAAATAAAGAGTTTTTTGTTTGAAATCAAATACGGGTATAGGACCTGTTATCCAGAATGCTTGGGACCTGGGGATAATGGGTCTTTCCGTAATTTAGATCTTCATACCTTAAGTCTACTAGAAAATCAAATAAACATTACATAAACCCAATAGGCTGTTTTTGCTTCCAATAAAGATTAATTATATCTTATTTGGGATCAAGTACAAGCTACTGTTTTATTATTACAGAGAAAAAGGAAATCATTTGTGTTATTTGGATAAAATGGAGTCTATGGGAGATGGCCTTTCTGTAATTCGGAGCTTTATGGATAACACGTTTCCGGATAACGGGTTCCATACCTGTACAAGGAAATGCTGGTCCTTACCAACCATATGCATTCTTAACCGACTGTGCACCTCGATAAATCCTTTGGAGACAAGTGTGGCCTTTGATATTGACTTTGATTGACATTGACATGATATTTGAGACTTTAGATATTTGAGAGATTTGATATATATATATATATATATATATATATATATATATATATATATATATATATATATATATATATATATATATATATATATATATATCCAAAGAACATTTATCCCCTTTTCTAGGCTGATAGACCAAACAGGACTCCTCAATCCCTGTATGTGCAGATGGCTCATTCTAATGCTGAGAAGAGACGCATGGAGACATTTTTCATATTTGACCTATTCACTGTAGGTTGAACCTGCCTTCCCCCCGTAGGTGTTGTACATTTTTAAAAAGTAAACTACTCAATTAGCAATAACAAAAAAAATCCCTATAAAGGGGAATTTCTGAATGGAATTTCTGTGGCTTAGTGGTTTGTGCTGCTACATTTAAATACTTGGGACACTACCTGCTACAAATTTGTATGTTCTCCCCATGTCTTTTCTGGTTTCCTGCCGTACTCCAAAATCCTACAGAGAGGTTAGATGATTAACAAAATAGTTCCTAGCTGTGTGATGCGGAATTGGAAGTTCCATTACCAGGGCCGGCCTTAGGCCTATTGGACCAATTGGGCCCAATAGGGCCCCGCACCTCTGGGGGCCCCGCACCACAGGGAAGCACAGATAATATTTCCCTCAGCAAATGATTCTGCCTGGCCTGCCCCCAACTTTGAGAGTCCAGCCCATCCCCAAATCCATAGGTCCAGTCCACCCCCAACTCTGATAAGCCAGCCTATCCCCCAACTCCATAGGTCTAGCCTGCCCCCAACTCTCATAGGCCCAGCTTTCCTCCAACCTTGATAGGCCCTGCCTGCCCCCAATCCAACCAAGCCTGCTCCCAAGCTGAATCGGCCCAGCCTGCCCCAAACTAATTGGCCCAGTCCACTCTCCTATTTCCTCCCTCTCTCTCTTACCCTGTGTGCCCCTATTTCATCCCTCTCACTCTCTTACCTTGTCTGCCCCTTTCCTTTCTATTTTGTGCCTGTATGCCCTTATTTTCCTAAATACTTGGTGTGTCAGTAGCCAGCAACACTTTGTCTAGGGGCCCCGCCAACATGGTCCCAATTGGGCCCCACATTTGATAGGATCAGCCCTGTCCATTACTACTCCAATGAATGCTGAATGCTTTCTGTAAAGCACTGAGCTATATAAACGAAGGATGATGATAAAAACCGCAGTTCCTGACTCAGCGTGCATAAAAATAAGAATTATGGGAATAAGAATCCCTCTCCTGTTCTCTATAAGTTTCAGTTCTCTTATGTCACTCTGCTCTGATTCAGAACCAAAGGTCTAACAAAAAAAAATGTTGGTACTTTCCAGATGAAATGGGACGAAAGAGGTCTAATATTTTCTGAGATATGAAATGTAAAGTGAAACCAGTCTGAAGGTATGTTGTCATCTATCATATGGGCTCAGGGATAAGTAAATATTTGTGACATTGAGAGCTTTTTCCTTTCCTGCTGAGCGAGGTTGAAATATAGCAAAGTATTTGCATCCCGGGGAATGTAAGCGTCCTCACACATGACATCAGCTTCTAAATGCTGAAATGCCTGTCATGCTACTTTCTGGCCAACTCTAATTAGCTCCAAGCCGTGTTCTTTAATGCATGGACGTTCTGTATCATGTTTCTCAAGACTTTACAAGCTACAGATATTAAGCCCTGTCTTTGAGTCTCCCTGTGCAATTAGAGGCTTATTCGAACGTAACGTTAAGGCTTTGACAGGCAAACCCACTTAGCAAAATTACTGAAGAAAGTAAATAAATACACACACATCAATAAAATCACAGTGTTTCTGCCACGGGCATATTTTTTTTAGCTAATAAATGATTGGCATGTGTCCCGACAAGCTAAAAATCAATGTTTTTTTTTTTGCCTACAGCATTTAAAAGATAAAGTGGCCTGCCTGAAGCCCAAGTCAGCTGCCAATGGCATTTTAATCAGTAGGTGTCGGTGGCCTCTGGCCAAAAGGAAACACACTGAAAGCCTTTTTTTGTTGTTTTTTTAATGGTTTCACTAGAATTCTAGCATTAGATTTTTAGCATTGGTTATTTTTCTTTTATATAGATGAAAGATTTATACAACATTTTATTTAGGGGGTTATTTATTAAAAATCAAAATGTTGAAAATTTGGAGGTTTTCTTTACTATAATATCTGTTTTTTTGTGAAAAAAAAACCCTCAAATTTGTTGTGATTTATTATATCCAGAGAATGGAAAAAGCCAAAATCCAAAAATCCTGTATCTCAGACCTGCCAAGGAAAAACATTTGAGTTATTTGATTAAAATGGAATCTATGGCCTTCCCATAATACATACTTTTCTAGATAACAGATTCCATAACTGTATTACTTCAGTGATCCCCAACCAGTGGCTCATGCGCAATACGTTGCTCACCAACCCTTTGGATGTTGCTCCCAGTGGTCTTAAAGCAGGTTCTTGTTTTGGAATTCTTGGCTTGAAGGAAAACTTTAGTTGCAATGAAACCAGGTGGTATTGTCAAACAGAGTCACCTATAGGCTGCCAGTCCACATAGGGCTACCAAATAGCCGATCACAGCCCTATCCAGGAACATTTTTCATGCTTGTGTTGCTCCCCAACTCTTTTTACATCTGAATGGGTAAAAAAAAGTTTAGTGACACAGGTACTACATGAATCAGAAATGAGCTGGGCCAGGTTCACAAATTTTGAATAAACTGAATGAATTGATAAGCTCTCAAAAGCCCAAGTTAGGACTCTTCTGGTATAGGAAATGTAGTTTTGAGGTTCGTTATCTCCAGCCACCTGCTCCAATCTGTGTTGTACCTACACTATCTTTAATCCTCAAAGGGGAACTCTGGCTTCCATATCAAAATTTGATAAAGAGGCCCACATAACACAGAAATCCTTAATATACCCATCTAAGTTACCTGTTTCTTTAAAAAGTATGAATAAATGCCATTTTCTATGCAGCTGGTTAACAGTTCTTCTCTTTCTGCATCATTTGAAATCCTGGCAGGGAAGGAGGGACTAAACACTGATGTTACAAATTGTAACAACTAATCTGCAGTTTACAGACAGCATGCAGGAACTACATAACCCACAATGCATTGCACTGTGATATTCTGTTCCTTATTGAAATCACGTGTACAGGGAATTGTGGGGTTTGGAGGATGCAGGCTGAGGACAGATGGCTGTTGATACAAAGTAACAGTAGTCAGCCAGCTCAGCAAAGTAGTCAGAGAGATCAGCAGGAGAGCAGGGGGCTAGGCTAAAGCTGGCCATAGATGTTGAGATTTTTAAAAGATCAGATCCTGATCGTGAGACCACGATCTTCTCAGAACGATCGTACGAATTTACCATCAACTAAAAAGACCAATTTGCCAGGAAAACAAAGGGGAGCTGCCTGCTTGGCCCTGCAAACATAGATAGATTGCACTGGGATCGACAAAGATTTTTTGACCTGGCCGATCAATTTCCTGACAGATGTCGGCCGAAAAATCATAAGATGTGCGATCGTTCGAATCCCACTAACCGCACGATAATTTCGAAGGATCGGTCGGACTTCCCTAAAATTGGTCATTCGGCAAGAAGAATTGCCGCGTCTATGGGGAGCTTTAGGGAATATCATGAAAGTCTGCTTATTTTTTAATTGATGTTGCTTGAAATTATATTTACTTTTCAAAAAGCTTAAGTTATGTTTTATGTGGTGTTCCCCTTTAATCTTTCCACCCCACATGTAATAAAGTGTCCCACTTTTGCCCAGGTGCAGTAAAGCATGTCAACCAATGCAATGTTTGCTATTAAGCAGGCGACTGGTAAATGCTTCCTGCTCATTGCTCACTTGGTCAAACTTATCAGGGATCATTTACAACTACAACGCAGTGTACAAAGTGCTATTATGGACACAATCGCGCGCAATGTAGCTTTTTTTTTCTAATGTCATTGAAGTCACCAGAGAGAATTATGCTTGAAAATGTTCTAAATCTGGTAGATGTAATTTCTGGCATTTGGCACAACAGTGACTTGTGCGTCCTATACTCGAGGCACAAATGCACTGTGCTGATTAACACAAGCCTCTTTAGGAACCCTAGAGCACTGTTGTGTCTGTTGATGCAGGAGATACCTCCAACTCTGAATCTGGGTTCCCCTGCATCAATAACTGTTTTAAAAACAGGCTTAAACTGGCTTAAAAGGCACCTACAAACTCCTTTGGCACAAGGCAGTTGCTTTACTTCTCTCGTGTCTGTTCCTTGGAAAGCATGTGTAATGTTCTGCATAGATAGCCAATAAAGGTATCATTTACTGCTCAGTCATTTCCCTATTAACAAATATATTTCACAGGGAAAGGACAGCGACAAGAACACATTCTCAAGAGTTGAATGCACAGTTATTTGGGGAAGGTACTTTCCATCAGGTCTGGGGCAGTGAGTAAAGACACTTGTTTGGATCCACAGCCATCCAAATGCAATGCTGGGAATTGCCGACGTATAAAGAATTCTAGAGCTTTTACAATGACATTTGCAGTTGACACCTGGCAGTATTATAGGAAATTAGGAAAACTTTTACATTTCCTGTTCTTTTTCACACACATATATATATATATATATAATATATATATATATATATATATATATATATATATATATATATATATATATATATACACATTCGAATTGTTCAAGTTTTCATGGACAAAAGTTGAGTTTCCGGAGCATCAGTTCAAAAAAGTTGCACTGCTCTAATTGACGCTCGGTTTTGTCATGTTTTTTCACGCTGATTTTTTTGAAAAAAACTATTGGAGTGAGAAAAAGTTGAGTTTTAGTAAATAACCCCCTCAATTTTCAATATGAATAAGGCTTAAAACACATGAAAAACTGTAGTGTAAAACTACATCTAAAAGCTTGAATGTCATGTAAAAGTCAATGGGAGCTGTCCTTAGCAAATTTTCAAATATTTAGGGGGAAATGTAATACAATTTGCAAAGAGAACAAATTAGTAAATAAAAATTCTCATGTTGCAATGCAATGTAACATTCTTTATTAGGCTTTTATTGCATTGCACACCTTTAACACTTGAAGTAAATTGACCTACATTGTTTTGGGGTATAGTTTTCCTTTAAAGTACTTTTTTAATAAACTTACAAATAGAGGTTGTTCAACTCATAACATCTCTGTTTATAGAGCTAACTACAACAGACCAATTCACTAAACTGCAACTTTATCGGGTCAGACTTTTTGAAAAAGTTGCAGAAATAGAAGCATGACTTTTCTAGGATTTATTATGCGTCAAAACGGAGACAATTCTGAATCTGAAAATACTCCAGCTTGACAAAAGCATGTAGAAGTCGAATGCAGATGTCCCTTTTACAAATGAAAGATCTTGCTTTTATTTTGGTTTTTTTTCTTGTGCTTTTTACGTTGGTTTTTGTGCAAAAATAAGAAAAATTCTTAGTTTTCAAGCGACCAGTTGCATTTTTTACGACTTTTTTCCTGTTCATGCTTTTTCAGTTCATGTATTTTGATAAATGACTGACATTAATGGAAAATATTTTATTCATGGTTTCTTAAAAATAAAAATGAGAAAATTTTGAGTTTTAATAAACCCCCCCCTTAACTTATTTATTTATTTATTTATTTTCATTTTTTTTTTCTATTTTCAGCTAATGTGGGTCATCAATATTGAGTGTTATATGGTTGAAATAAAATTATTTTAACTCAAATTAACAAACTAACTATAGTGAAACCTCAACTTTTACATCCCCCTGAGCTTTCTCACATTTTACACTGTTTTTCTGTGGATTCACCAATATATAATACATTTCCCTGAATTTTACACCATTTCTTTCTGATCCCCTAAAAACCATAAACCGGAGGGTTCTAAGCGCAAATAGATCAGTGAGAATTATTCTTTTGTACTTCTACTGATAGATTCAGGAATGTGCACTGAGAGAGAAGAATATAAGTTATGGAACACCTTCTGTCATTTTAGATTGCTGTTCTTTCAAACCTTTTGCTATGCAAGCCATCTAAAACCGTGTAACAAAACACATCCTACTGTATATGTCAAGGGTAATATAAACAATACATAAGCTCTGAAAGCAAGCAATGTGTTTTGCACAATAAATACTCAGCAAAATGCATCATTCTCTATCTGGTTCTGTAGACTCAGCTCTTTTTATGACTTTTAAATATGTTCTGTTAATGTCCTGCAGTATAAAATGTTAAAAGGAGGCACTAAACCTACAAAGCCTTCCATATTCCCTTTTTTTTTAGCTTATCTTACATTTAGGGGCCGATTCACTAAATTCGAGTGAAGGATTCGAAGTAAAAAAAACTTCGAATTTCGAAGGTTTTTTTGGGCTACTTCGACCATCGAATGGGCTACTTCGACCACGACTTTGAATCGAAGGATTCGAACTAAAAATCGTTCGACTATTCGACCATTCGATAGTCGAAGTACTGTCTCTTTAAAAAAAAACTTCGACCCCCTAGTTCGGCAGATAAAAGCTACCGAAGTCAATGTTAGTCTATGGGGAAGGTCCCCATAGGCTTGCCTAAGTTTTTTTGATCGAAGGATATTCCTTCGATCGTTGGATTAAAATCCTTCGAATCGTTCGATTCGAAGGATTTAATTGTTTGATCGAAGGAATAATCCTTCGATCGTACGATCGAATTTTCTGCGCTAAATCCTTCAACTTCGATATTCGAAGTCGAAGGATTTCAATTCCTAGTCGAATATCGAGGGTTAATTAACCCTCGATATTCGACCCATAGTGAATCAGCCCCCAAGATTTACATTTAGGGGCAGATTTATCAAGGGTTGAATTTCAAGTTTATGGGAGTTTCTTTTCTTTTTTATTAAAAAAATTAATATTTTTTTTAAATTTGGGTGAATAGGATCAACCTGCAAACTCAAATTGAATTTGATTGAGACTTTTCACAAAAAAAAAAAAATATTTTTTTTCAAAAGTCCACCAAATGACTCCAAATTGATTGTAGGTCCCCCATAGGCTTAAACACCAATTCGGCAGGTTTTAGATGATGAAAAGTTGAATTTGAATTCTTAAAGGGACAGTAAATTATACATTTTTAATTTAGATGTTTTTTTTTTTGTAACTCACTAGTCGAATTACACTAAAATAAACTTCAAATTTGAATTTAAATTGATTCTGCACCTTAAATTATTCTCTGTGTTTTCTACTGTAAGGGGCATATTTATCAAGGGTCGAATTTTGAATTGAAAAAAACGTTGAAATTTGAATTCAAAAAGACTAACCAAAATTAAGTTGAAGTTTCTTTTGCTCGAATAGGTCAGTTTTCGATCAAATGGATTGTTCTTTTGTCACACATACATAAGCATTCCGGGAACACGTTAGGAATAGGACAGATCGTGGAGAGAGTATCTTCATGCTACACGCTTAAACCATTACCCCTCTTGTGAGTAGATTCAGCTCTGCATATAACCGCACTTTGAGAAGTTAACACACTATATAGCGTGTTCTTTTTCCTTAGGATTTGAGGAATATGGCACTCTAATATTAGCGCACTGAACCTGCCTTTTACTACAAGTTACACGCGGACCAGTGGGTCCGCTTTTTTATCGGTGCTGCTTGACTATTGATTTTGGACTTAGCGCAGAGTTTTCTTACATAACAGGTTTACAGAAGGTTTACAGGATTGTTGAACATGTCTTCGATGGGGATGTAAATGCTCAGATGGTCAGGTATTATGGTTGAAATAAGTCAATATGGCCAACAAAATCTGGGTATATTTGGCAACTTTAGTGGGTCTTTCAGCTCGGGTTCCTTTGTAATTTATGTTTCAGTTAAGATCAAATACGAAGATTTAATGTTACAGATTTCTACCTATATTGTGCCTGTAATCGCTGCATAACACTGCGTGAGAAGCATGGGGGCGATACCTGCAGGGAATGAATTGTTATATTTAGATCATTCCTGTGGCTATGAGGTGTTCACTATAAAGAATGTGTTTACATTTCCATGGTCTTTGCAAGTTTGAATCTGTCCCATTGACCCCAAATAACTCTTGAATTGCCCAAAGAATGAACTGCTGTCTTTGAACATCAAGTCACTGGTTGAGTAAGTAAAAATTGCAAATACTTATCAAATGTGCAGGATTGCGGGGACTAAACAAAAATACTTTTCATCAATTTATTTTTTTCTTAAAAATATTTGAGTAAGAATAGCAAAATGTAACTCTATCCAGGAACCGATTTCTGATGAGGGCACTCATGAGCGTTACTGCAGCAAGCAAAGCAAAGTTGCGCTACTCGTTGGATAATTTGCATATGGCGGGAAGTTAAAGGGATCCTTTCATCGGAAACATGTTTTTTTCAAAACGCAGCAGTTAATAGTGCTACTCCAGAAGAATTCTGCACTGAAATCCCTTTCTCAAAAGAGCAAACAGATTTTTTTATATTCAATTTTGAAATCTGACATGGGGCTAGACATATTGTCAATTTCCCAGCTGCCCCCAGTCATGTGACTTGTGCCTGCACTTTAGGAGAGATGCTTTCTGGCAGGAGGCGGTTTTTTTTTCTTTCTCAATGTAACTGAATGTGTCTCAGTGGGACATGGGTTTTTACTATTAAGTGCTGTTCTTAGATCTACCAGGCAGCTGTTATCTTGTGTTAGGGAGCTGCTATCTGGTTACCTTCCCATTGTTCTTTTGTTTGGCTGCTGGGGGGAAAAAGGGAGGGGGGTGATATCACTCCAACTTGCAGTACAGCAGTAAAGAGTGATTGAAGTTTATCAGAGCACAAGTCACATGATTTGGGGCAGCTGGGAAATTGACAATATGTCCAGCCCCTATGTCAGATTTTAAAATTGAATATAAAAATATCTGTTTGCTCCTTGGAGAAATGGATTTCAGTGCAGAATTCTGCTGGAGCAGCACTATTAACTGATTCATTTTGAAAAACATTTTTTTTCCCATGACAGTATCCCTTTAAATTTAAATGGACGTATATGTTGCAGCAAATACATTACACTACACAAGCCCAGGGAACCTTAATAAAATAAAATAGGGTTGTTATATTGCCCTACACATGAGTGCACTGTATAGTTTATGTGCCATATGTTAAGAAATGTAGGGGGAAGCCAGGTACCTGAAAAAAAAATTATGATCTTTTGTAAAAAGTAAAAGACACTAACATTTTTTGGGACTTAGAAAAGTGGCGAAGGCAATACTGAAGGCACACACGGTCCGAAAATCGTATTAATCCTCTATTCGTACAATCAGATCTTTGTGTCTGTGGCCAGCTTAAATACAGAACCTTTTTGTAGCTTTTGCCCACCCTGCACCATACCTTGGACAACTGAATAGCTTTCAAGTCACAGTAGGTTTGACACCTACCAGCCCCTCAAGCATACAGCACTATCAAACACTACATTTCTTAGCCCAAGGACCTAGAGCCAGAGGAGCTGATATTGGGATGAGGTCCAAAGTATGAAAAACATAGCATCTCTGGCCATTTTTTTGCACCTTGTCCCACCATCAGTTAATGACACCTTATATTTTCTGTCTCTTTCTTGCTACTTTTATGTCTTAACAGGTAAAAGTAAGATACATTCTAGCAATAATACTAATGGTATTGGCTATAAAGGTCTTGCTTTTTTTCTAGTCGATAAAGCATTTTTTTTTCATTCTTTTCTTTGGTTTCCTTGTCAAAAGACTCTTGGATACTCTCCGTCACCTGAAAAAACATAGATATGCAGAAATGCAGAATGTTCATGTAAACCTTATTAAAAATTTCACTTATTTATCAAAGTCCGAATTTTTCTGATTATTTTAATTCATAAAGACAGACCAAACTAGAATCCATGATTGGACCTTATTTATTAATAAAAAATAATGATATAATCAAACAAAAAAAAAGAAAAAAAATCGAGCAGAAATCCGAATGGTAAGTTTTTTTCCCGTATCGCTAGATTTTTTTTGCGCTTTTTTCCTGAAAAGCCCATCATTTTCAGATTTTTGTCTGAAATAGCTGGATTTTTGGGCTAATTCCAGCACATACCACAGAAATTTCCAAATAGGATAGGGACCTCTCCCATTGACTTATATACAACCTCGGTAGGTCTGCTATGCCAGATTTTCGGTTTCTGACTTTTTCCATCCTTGGGATATAATAAATCTCGAAAAATTCAAGTTTTTTATTTCCACTAAAATTTCCGATTTTATTGTCATTTAGATTTTAATAAATAACCTCCTAAATGATGAGAATACAGACAGATGTCCCATATCTTTTATTTTCACTGATCATAATTAATTTACTTGCTACAATTAATTTTTGGATGAAGATGCCATAATAGTGATATGCAAAGTGATATACAAATAAACAAAGTTGCCATTGTCCATAACCTGAAAATTAATCATAACACTCATTTGGGCCTTAAACATAGCAATGCACTTTATTCTGAGTATACAATATTTTACTTTATTATGTTTTGGCTTTTCAATGTACTGTACTTGCCTGTTCCCTCTCTAATCTGCATTAAGGAAATGCTGGTTGTTCGAATGATAATTGCTCTGCATCCTTACAAAAATAATTACAATTGCTTTACTAACATTCTTTTGTATTAAAGGAAAACCTCGCCGGAAGCCGGATTGAAAATGGCTGTTCATAATGTTCTCCATAGTTTTTCTTGTGGGAAAGGAAGTGATGTTTAAAACCATAAATAGAGAGATAGAAAGGGATTGTTTTCCTTCCCAGCATCTCAGCATGAACGCATAGAGGATGAATACAACATACTCGCCCACATATAGGTCACTAGGGCACAGTTTCAGCAACAGTTTTATACCTGGTCTCCCATGAGTTTCAAGGTCAAAAAGACGCATCTCGTTAGCAGTGAAAAGCGAAAACACAGTCGCTCGTTTCAGTCAATGGTTCAATTTGCAAGCCGTCAGTTTATAATTCAAAACAGGCCTACTGTAGCTGCTGCAATTTGTAAACATGAGGCTGTAGCAGCAGCAAAATCACCGTGGGAATCGGGAACTTGGAGTGATTAGGCAGAATACATAACCCCCTGACCCTTTTTAAACATAAAGAAAATTCAGAAAACAAGTAAATGAGCATGTTGATTTTTGAGGGAAAGCTCCAGCACATAATTGTAGTTGGCTCAAGAAGATACCAGTTTCCTTACTTTGATCATTCTTACTTGTGGTTTGGGAGAATATCTGTTGCAGAACACCTAATGGCATTAAGTTCAAAATAGATTTTTTACATGGGAAAAAATGTTTGTATTGTCGTATGAACCATATGATCTGGAATCCGACATACTAACACTGCAGAAAGAGGCCTTCCTATGGGGGTAGAGTCCAGCATCGGGTACCCGCAAGGTTGTTGGGTTTTGGGCGGGTAAGACCGATGTACCTGCAAGTACCCTGCCTGGGTACTTAGGCCAATTGCGGGCTGCATTCCCCCACCTCCTGTTAGAGTCCTGCAGTTAAATGTAACTATTTCCCCCAACCTGGTTGATTTGCCCATGGAGTGACGTCACTATAGGTTTTCGTGGGGCCCAGGTCGGCCTAAAAGTACGGCACTGCGGGTAGGTTTCAGAGCAGGAAGAAGGGGGATTTATAGAGGTCCAGTGGGTCCAGGTTTGGCTCTTGCCTAGTGGGTCCAGGTTGGGTATGGTTCTGCCCAACTGTACCCACGCAGGACTCTACTATGGGGGGATGGGTTTGTTATGTTACTCCATCACCAATTAGATTTTCCTTTGTGTAATTGAAATATTAATGGGCATTTGTATTTCCCCTTATTCCAATCTAGGGTTTTAAAAAGTGGCTCATCTTGCATGCTTGTTTTTTCTCAGGTTGGCTGAAACAATCCTCCTGTTTATAATCTTTCCCTGTAGGAAGCTAGCAGAAAGAGTGACCTCTTGCACTGTGGGGCCTGGTGTCAGAGTTGGGGTGGCCAAGCGTGGCTGCAGCAGGAGAAAAATGTATGCACTGAAGTACTCAAAAAAACCTTACATCAAGCTCAGTTCACAAGAAACATTAAAATAATAGGACCTAATTTGCAAAGGCCTTGTACGTAAGTACTGCTCATTAACTAAGCACTTGCGTCAGAAGCCCTGCTACCCTCTGCACTTTGCAGCAATTAAACATTCACCATGAGGAGTAGATCTCTGAGCTCGCAGGTGCTTGACTGCCTTATTTTTCATGCCTGTCATATTGCAGGTAGTAAGGTCAGGGTTCCATAGCTAAACTGACCTAAATAATGCACAATAATGAAGTTATGGGGAATGTCTATGTGCCAATCCTACTCTTCCACTCATGAATGACCACAACACTGTATACATGTTGTTGTACAGGTCTGCAAAGTGAGGGGCAGGAGGCAAAGGTGCAAAGAAAAAAAATGGAGATCAAGGCCATTTTTTTTGCACTTGATTTTGTACGAAGCCTCAGCACTCTTTTAATATACCAAATTGCCTAAATGTTGTTGTTGGTTATTTTATATCAGAATAAAGTTTATCCATTGATTGTAGCGTGTAATATAGTTGACTAATTAGGTCAGACATACATATGATTTTAGGAAATTCATGCTTAAAGTGGCCTGAAACATAATGTAAAAGAGCAGTTTTTCTCTATGCTTTTTGTTTATAATACTTAATTGTTTATTATTTAAAGGAGAAGGAAAGCTACGGAGGCATTTTATTGCCAATAGAGTAGCTGCAATAGTGCAAGCTAGAATGCTATATTTATTCTGTAGAATGTTTTACCATACCTGAGTAAAAAGCTCTAGAAACTCTGTTTGTTTACAATAGGAGCTGCAGTATTAATGTGGTGTGACATCACTTCCTGCCTGAGTCTCTCCCTGCTCTGGGCTCAGATTACAGCAGAGAAGGGAGGGGGGGGGGGAGAGCATGCTCTTGCCCAGGGCAAGGAGGTTTAAGCTGAAGGCAGGAAGTCTGATACAGAAGCCCATGTGTACACAATAGAAGGAAAGAAATGCAGTGTTTCTTTTGACAGGGGACTCAGAGCAGCACTACTTTGGGGGTTTACTGGTATATTTAGATGGACCTTTCTGATAAGGCTTACTTAGTTTTAACCTTTCCTTCTCCTTTAAATCAGTCCCTGCCCCAGTGCAGCTTATATTCAGATTTCTCGTATGTGAGACCAAGCCCAGGAGAACCTGCTTGCCTGCTGTCTCTCCATTACCTGTGTGCACCGCAGAGACAGGAAAGAAGTAATTGCCTTTAGTTAACCATTCATTCTACGTGCTAATGAGGTTCAGGTGCAACCTATTAACAACACAGCTGTTATAAGTTACGTTCCATGTTCTGTTCATAATCAGGTAAATAAACGCTGTCTTCCTCCAATTGTTTAGAACAATCCAAACCCAATTAGAATAGAAGTCACCACCCAAGGGCCAAACAAATGGATCTTTAATTGATCTGTGCAATTTGACCCTAATTAAATTGCACCCAGTTAACACTCCAACCATCCCTGCCATGTTTAATCGACATTGCATTTTGAAATGTGTCTCATCTGTCTGCTCCAAGCTGGTCACTGCTTCGCCGGTAGACCCCATTGCTTCCGATGTCCTTCTTTATCCCCTTTTGCCTGCTGCTGTTCTTCCTTTTTTGTGGTTGTTCTTAAAGGGATACTGTCATGGGAAAACATGTTTTTTTTCAAAACACATCAGTTAATAGTGCTGCTCCAGCAGAATTTTGAACTGAAACCCATTTTTCAAAAGAGCAAACAGATTTTTTTATATTCAATTTTGAAATCTGACATGGGGCTAGACATATTGACAGTTTCCCAGCTGCCCTCAGTCATATGACTTGTGCTCTGATAAACTTCAGTCACTCTTTACTGCTGTACTGCAAGTTGTAATCATATCACCCGCCTCCCTTTCCCTCCCAGCAGCCTAACAAAAGAACAACGAGAAGGTAACCAGAAAGCAGCTCCCTAACACAAGATAACAGCCCCCTAGTAGATATAAGAACAACACTCAATAGTAAAAGCCAAGTCCCACTAGGACTGATTCAGTTATATTAAGTAGGAGAAATAACAGCCTGCCAGAAAGTAGTTCCATCCTAAAGTGCAGGCACAAGTCACATGACTGGGGGCAGCTGAGAAACTGACATTATGTCTAGCCCCATGTCAGATTTCAAAATTGAATATAAAAAAATCAGTTTGCTCTTTTGAGTAACAGTAGTCAGACAACTCAGCAAAGTAGTCAGAAAGATCTGCAGGAGAGCAGGGGACTAGGCTTAGGGAACTGTCAGAAACCATTAAAATCCATGGAAGTCTGCATATTTTTTAATTGATGTATATTGCAAAGTTGCTTGAAATCATGTTTACTTTTCAAAAAGCTTAAGTTATGTTTTTGTGGAGTTCCCCTTTCATTTCAAAACTTGCATTTTGCTCCCGAAAAGAGCACTTGGCACCCCTTGAACATAGAACCAAGCCAAAATTGATGGAGCTTCCATTTTTACTCACCTATGATGCACCTGTTCTGTTTTGACATTTTTGATGTTATTTACAGTATGTAAGTTTAAGAGGCAATGGCATAAGGTGAGTTGCAAACTTTTATTATTTTTTTTTAAATGCCTTTTAGGATCAGCCTAAGTTTATGGTGCCAAAATCTGAAGTTAGCTCGAATCAGATATAATGTAAGAGTCACAATCCTTAACAACAGCCAGAAGTAACTTTCAGATGTGCTTCAACTTGACTGTGCAACTGGATACATTGCTTACCTTTCAACCTTATGCTCTACCCTCTACAATCACATCGTGGACAGTAACACTTCCCTAGGCAGAAGGTAAGAGTCATCAAGGGATCCTGGAAATCAACCAACTGAAAATCAACATGCCACGTAAGAAGTAGTAATTAGGAAATACACATATCCAGTCCTTGCATTCATTGTTTAGAGTAGCGCATATTGATCTGGTTTATAAAATAGGTGCTACTAAAAATGTTTAATAATTAGGAAAATGGGTGGAGGGATATTCATTATCTCTATCATCTCTGAAGATGGAATTTGCCCATTATTCATTATTTATGAAGTGGCAGCAAACAGTGTGGCATTGTAATTAATATACAGGTATGGGATCCATTATCTGGAAGTTTGTTATCCAGAAAGCTCCGAATTACGGAAAGGTCATCTCCCATAGACTCCATTTTATCCAAATAATCCAATTTTTTTCTCTGTAATAATAAAATAGTACTTTGTACTTGATTCCAACTAAGATATAATTAATCCTTATTGAAAGCAGAACCAGCCTACTGGGTTTATTTAATGTTTATAGGATTTTCTAGTAGACGTAAGATATGAAGATCCAAATTACGGAAAGATCTGTTATCCGGAAACCCCCAGGTTCTGAGCATTCTGGATAGCAGGTCCCATGCCTGAATAAGCTTGTAGAATGCCACACCAGTTTAGAAAAGAGAATCAATCATTCCCCATGATGCCTAACATTATAACATGCTATTGGAAAATGATATATTAAGAAACCAAATAAAAATGTGTATTGGCTAATCATTCCCTAATGGCTTTATTAGATGAATAGCCTTGAGCTTTAGTTTAAGAGCTTTACAGATACATTGAGGTTAAGGCACCTTTCTGGAAACCTGGCATTGTGTTATGGACCTAGATGCCTAAATCTCAGCAACTAATTCAAGTCTTTGCAAACTGTTATTTTTCTGTTTTGTTCCCCTTGTTAAATAGCTTTCTATTGATTTTAATATATAAGCTGGGCTTAGAGTTGTAGACTTGGTTCTCTATTACAGTGCAGCCTAAACAGGATTCTTGTTACACTTGTTTAACTTCTATTTTAAATGCGTATTAGCGACATTAGGTGTCTCCATAATTAGATGTTGTGACTACACATAATGTCATAGGGGCATTCCATGTTATATGTGCAATAGATTTGGTGTCGTAACTAGAGTACAGTTGGGGGACCATATGTATTTCAAGTGTATTTAAAGCTCTCCTCCGTAAGTTTTAAAAGCACAACAAAAATAAATAATTTCTTACTGTAAAGGCAACCTGGGAAGAAAAAATAGCCTTCAGCAAATCTTTTTCCACACTTTGCTTTGAGTGTTAGAGAAGAATTCTAAAAAGGTCTTCCTTGTTTTGGAGTCATAATTCAGACTACTTTCATACAGGCAGATGGTATTATATCTTTATCGTTGCTCGCCTTCTAGTGTTGCTAATATCTCTACCTGTGCCTTAAGAGGAGTTGGTTCTTATGAAATGGGGCACAGAGGCAGGAACTAAGATGATTAGGGCCACTAGTAGACAGACAGGAAGAAGTTGTTCTAGCAAATAGCAGAGCTAGAAATGGAAAAGTACCCTGGAGAAGAAGTCTGGAAGGTGTTTGTAGCTGAAAGACACCACAAAAAAACCCCAAAAAGTTTGAAGGAGTTTAAAACGTTTGAAACCTTATACGTACACAAAGCAGAAGGAATGCTGGAAAGGAAACCCAGTTTCAAAAATGATTTTCTCTTGGATTCACACCATTGGCTTTACAGATCGGAAAAACCTGCACTACACTGATATAAGGGAATCTGAGAAATCTGGGTGATAGATTTGCATGTATGTATAACTTTATTTGTAAAGCGATATTAAGGAGCCGCAGCACTGTACAGTGCATAAAAGTACAATATATATAAAAGTATACACAGGGAAGACAAATCACATAATAAATATATATATATATATATATAGCATCATATCAGGACAAGGAGCTTAAGTGATATGTTGTAAGAGACATAGTGGAAAGGAGGTCCCTGCCCCGTAGAGCTTACAGTCTAAGTGGATGGGAGGCTAACATACAGGCACAAATTGGAGATGAAAAAGTGCACAAGATAAGGCATAGTCAGTAAGCACAGGACTAGGCTAATGTACTAGCGCTCCAAAATGAAGTAGGCTCTTAGTTTTAAATGAGGTATACCGACTAAACAACGTTTAAATACAATGAAAACATTTTTTTTCTTCCAGATTTCTACAAAATTCATATACCGTATGCTGAAGGGACGGATTACATTAAAATGATTATGTCATATAGAACATTTAAACTAATGGACCAGATTCAATTCAAGGAGGAAAAACTTTTCTCCGAATTCAGTTCCAGTTTTTTTCCCATAGGCTTCAATAGAGTTTTCACGTGATAAACAGTCAGATACGTTTTTCTTAATTGAATTACATCTCAACTTGAATATCGTCCATAAATTATATATGTGATAAACCTTTTTCTCACTAATCTAGCCCAAAGTGTGTCATGTGACAGTTTCATCACCAAGGTTGCTTGGGTTTTTTCAGCACAAGCAATCCTTAAAGAAAACTTATGTGAGTTTCCTAAGCTGAGTTTCAAACTAACACACTTCAGACATGTCCAAGCTTTTATCCTTAAAGGGATACTGTCATGGGGAAAAAAAAAATTTCAAAATGAATCAGTTAATAGTGCTGCTCCAGCAGAATTCTGCACTGGAATCCATTTCTCAAAAGAGCAAACAGATTTTTTTATATTCAATTTTGAAATCTGACATGGGGCTAGACATATTGTCAATTTCACAGCTGCCCCAAGTCATGTGACTTGTGCTCTGATAAACTTCAATCACTCTTTACTGCTGCACTGCAAGTTGGAGTGATATCAACCCCCTCCCTTCCCCTCCCCCCCAGCAGCCAAACAAAAGAACAATGGGAAGGTAACCAGATAACAGCTCCCTAACACAAGATAACAGCTGCCTGGTAGATCTAAAAACAACACTCAATAGTAAAAACCCATGTCCCACTGAGACACATTCAGTTACATTGAAAGGAAAAAACAGCAGCCTGCCAGAAAGCATTTCTCTCCTAAAGTGCAGGCACAAGTCACATGACCAGGGGCAGCTGGGAAATTGACAAAATGTCTAGCCCCATGTCAGATTTCAAAATTGAATATAAAAAAATCTGTTTGCTCTTTTGAGAAATGGATTTCAGTGCAGAATTCTGCTGGAGCAGCACTATTAACTGATTCATTTTGAAAAAAAATTTTTTTTCCCATGACAGTATCCCTTTAAAGATTGCTCATGCTGAAAAGCAAAAACAATCTTGTTATCTGGAAAACCCCAGGTCCCAAGCATTCTGGATAACAGGTCCCTTACTTGTATTCCATATATTAGATGAGCATGTCTTTGTGCATACATAATCTATAACCTCTTTTGTACCGTTTACTATTTTATTTTGTATTTTTTCAGTTTTAAACTTGTGGTCAGGGCCTATAATTACTCCATCAACCAAATTAATATTTGCTGCCCATCGGCAAACATAAATTCATCATTCAAAACTGGATGATGCCCTCCTATTGCTATTTCAATGTCAGACATGACTATTTTCTTCTTTTTTTTCTTTTTTGAAATTTTACATAGTGTATTATTCAAAGAAGATGTGTCTCAGCATTCATTGACCGCTCCTGCCTCCTTTTTTGAATCCCGAGGGTACATTCCTACTCATCAAGTGCTCCACACCCAAGCTGTAGGCACAGTGAAAAAACATCTAGAATGCAAGGTATTTCTTTCTAGACATCAATCCTCTGCAGAAAGCTTTCCCCTAATTTCTTTCCTTCCCTTCAACTTTTATCTGCTGAGCTGATTAGATAGTTGATCAAAGTGTTAATTAGTTGTTTGTGGTGTGCAGGGAGGATGTAAAAAAAATCTTCAAAGAAGAACCAGCCAAGGCTTTAAAAGACAGACGGGGAAAGCAGGACATAGCTGTTATCAGCGGCAGGGATTTGCTGTTTAATTTGCAGCGTGCCATATTTGAGGTTACCAGGGAATATTTCAGTTCCCTGTGTAAAAAGCAACCGAAATGCTCAGTCGCAGATGCCAAATGTTTGGGGTTTTTGGGTTTTCTAATTAGATTCTGCACTTTGAGGCTGCTATTAAGGATGCTGATTTCCCAGTGTGTCTGCTCACGGTTGGCTAAGACTATTCCAAAAATGTTCTCCATCTGCCTCTCATCTACCAGCTGTATCGATATCCTGAGCCAGTCCAGAATGTTAAAATAAGAAATAGCCAATTCAGCACATTTCTCCCCATGCATTTTAAAGTAAAATAACTGAAAACTCATTGGTTTTCAGGCGACAATTCGCACTATTCGGATTGTCGTACAATTTTGTTGAGACTTTTCATGCATATGCTTTTTTCTTTCTGATTTTTTCGGTAAAATAAGGGCATTCGTGGTTGGGCGTTTGGTGAAATTTTTTTTACAAAAATGAGAAATAGATACCTCCCCCAACCTTATGGACTCCTGAAACATTGCTTAATACAATGCAAGCTTTTTATTGTACCCTCCATTGCTGCTCTAATATTTTGCATTTAGTGATGGGCCAAGCACGAATTTCCGCATTTCACCGCCAGCTAATGTATTCGTGTAACTGTGGTGAAAAAAAAATTGTGGCACGTATAAAATTGTTGCGCATCAAAATTATGTGGACGCCCATTGACTTCAATGTGATTCGCAAATCTTTTGTCGTTTAGCAAATTTTTCTGTAAATTCGCAAATTTTTCGGTGAAAAGCCCATCGCCCATCATTAGTTGCATTTATTTTCCATCGGAAAATATAATTACAAAAAAAACTTGATAGATGTCCATAGATTGATTTGGAATTGAATTAGAAGATTAATTTTTCTCATCAAATTGATTATGGCCCAATATTTAAATTGTTTAGCAAAGGGCTTTTTTTATCGGGAGGGGGAGGGGTTATTTTCTCTTCTCCAGCCTAAACACTTACCCAGTTAGAACTATGTTATACAGCGGTATGTTGTACTTTTCAGAAAATATTGCTGCTTTGTGTTTGAACCCTATAGAGCCAATTTTAAAAAATTTTTTTTTTCCCTACCACTGTTTTTTTCTATTTCTGAACTTTCTTGTGTCTCGAGATACATTCAAATCACTGGGCACATGCTTGTTCGTCCTATTGTTCTACTTAAGAATCCTCAAGAGTTGTGTTGTCAAAAATGATCAAGTAGTATTAAGATTAAAGTCTATGAAAAATATGAAAAAAAAAATGTTATAATTGAGAAAAAATTGAGGAAGACATTAGGAAAAAGTTCTGCTGAACTAACAAAGCACAAAATAACACTTCATTTCTCCCGAGTCAGGTTAGGCCACAACAACAGAGAAGAATTTTAGAATTTGAATAAATCTTTATGGTGAATATAAAATGAACAAGCTAATAGACACACTGATTGTGTGCACTCTCTACCCAGATTGAAAGCTGCTGCCTGGAATTCCGCCTGCATACATTTCTCAAATTGAAATCACTGAAGTATTTATGTCTTAGTAAGTGCTGAATTCCAGCCATTAGGGTCACTTAATAACCAATAAAAGACATCTGAAACTGTTCAGTAAGAAAGAAAAAAACCCTCACCCAAATGCTAGTTAAGTCGAATACAAAGGAACTGTCATATCGACCTCATGATTTGCTGGTGGGAAAATGACAGAAGTAAAAAAGAATCAAAACATGTTGCATTCCGGAATGTCTGGTGAATGCTGAGATGAAAGGCATGCTGGGAGTGAAGTATGGAGAGTATTTTAATGTGGACCTGGTCGAACACTTTGATGGATAGAATGTAGGTTAATAATGTCCTTGTCTAAAAATAAGGGAAAAATACACACAAACTAAAAAAAAATCAAGAACAAGGCAGGAACAGCGGCATCACAAGTCAAAAGCCTGTAAGGAAATGCAAAAACAATAGAATCGACATTTATATCCTCTACATGTTAAATCTTTTCTTTCAAGTAAAAGTCTTTCAAGTAAAAGTCAAATTTGATTTTTTCCATGAATCTAATTCTTTTTGCACTCACACATCCGAGAAAACTCGAATCTCTGTGAGTTAATAAGCAAAAAAAAAAAAAAAATCTAAAATTCTATTGTAAAAATAATTTTTTTTATCCGAAAACTCGTTCAATTTGAGTTTTTGGGACATAAATTCTATTAATCCGATTTTTTTTTTTTTGGGACATCAGAGTTTTTTTCCCCCGACATTTTTTTTATTTGAGTTTTTGACATTTAGATTTTTCCATAAACACACAAACATTCGAAATTCAAGTTTATCCAAGGTAGAAAATCCCTCACACAACTCACTAATTCGATTCTTGAAAAATAAGCCCCCTAAAAAAAGAAAAGCACACACAAAGAGGACAAGTATAATACTAAATAAGCGACAAGCATATAAATAAATACATTTACAGAGATTAAATGCCATGTGCTAAAAAACACTTTCAGTTTTAGTGGGTAGATAACAGATAACAGATAACACAAGATACAGACTTGTGAAAGAAAGGGGCATATCTTGGCAATATTACACAGGAAAAAGCATCAGGTTTTTAGTTTGAAATATTTTATTTGGTTTTCACAATAAACCATACAAATCAATATGATAACAAATAGTATACAGAATAAGAAGATTAATACAATGACATATTATATAGAATGTATCATTTAGCATCAGGTTTTGACAGTGGAATTATTGTTTTTAGAGAAGGAAAGGGACTTAGGACACGGACACACAAACTTTTTACACCATGGTAACGGCACAGTTTTTAAAAAAAGCCAACCGCAGAGTAAATACGCTAGCCTAGTGTGTGCCTTTGCCTACGCTTGTAACAGCTTATCGTATTTACGCAACGGTCAGCTTTTAAAAAATAAAAAAACCACAGAGTGAACCACACCGTAAAACGCATGTGTGTCCATGCCCTTATACAAGATAACCCCCAGGCAATGTGCCGAATCAAACAGGATTAATGGTCATGCCATCAATAGAAGGTCAAGGACCAGGTTTGGGTAGAAAGACCATAAGCTCCATTTTATCTAGGTCCATTTTAAGATGGTGTTGATTCATTCACACACATACACACACCACAGAGATTAGGGTCCGAGTGTCAAAGGTTAATGCTGGGGTTTCTAGATATATTTGGATTTAGTCTGCAAAAATGTGAGATTTAAGACCAATTGAAGAAATAAGGTTTCCTAGAGAGAGAGTGTACAGGGAGAACACCAGAGGGCCAACAGCAGAACCCTGAAGCACCCCAACATTAAGCTGAATTATGGAATAAGATTTGTTAGCAAAAGCAATAGAAGAGGAGTAGTTAGAAAGGTAGGAGGAAAACCAGAAAGCAGCTTGATCCCATAGAGAATTTGCATTAGAGTGGAATGGTTGCCCCTTATCAAAGCAGAGGATAAATCCAGGAAAATGTCAATAGAGAAGTGTCCTTTAGTTTTGGTATAACACTCAAACGAAAGAACGGCACTCCGGTAAAAGGCAGGTATTTATTTCAGGATACTGCAGAAGTGAGTGCCGTCCTTTAGTTTGAGTGTTATATGTTGGCAGTGGGGACGCTGTGGACTGAGCACCCATATTTATAGGGGAGCAGCCATGGGGTGGTGAGTTTTGAGCAGCCCTAATTGATTTTTGGTGATTTCTTTAGTTTTGGTAGTCTTGAGATCATGCAACTGTACACAAGGGCATTGAAGTGGAGTGTGCAGGTCAACAATCTGTATAGGAGATTAGGGGGTGCACAGAAAGTTAATAACACAAGAAAAGACAAGAGATTCCAAGAGTTGGAGGCAAGGGGTAACAGAGAGATGGAGCGTTAGTTAGAAAAGATGGGTCCAGTGTAGAATCTTTAAGTATGGTAAGAGTTGGTATAAGGGGGAGAGGCACTTTAACTTAGCCACTGTAGGCAGGACAGGTCTTGAATCACAGAACCTGAAAGCACTTACTGAAACGTCAGTGGGATTTAATGTAAATCAAAGGATGACTGGTTGTAATACATAGATTTTCCTTAGAAAAATCATATTTTGTATATACATTACTGAACAAAAAAAGCATTGTTTGAGCATTGTTAAGTTCTTTATGTCATATCTAATGAAACATAGTTTCAATTCTTGGAAATGACCACGGCAACTATTCCAATAATGTTGAATGGCATGAATGCCGAGATCATGAGGTATTGTGGAGTAGAGGAATTCTGTACTCGTAATAACAACATTATAACGACACTACTGCTATCCAGCCCATTAGATATGACATTGTTTGAATTCTCTGAAAGAGGCAATGTTAACATTATAGCAGTTGTGTGTACTTAAAAGCTAAGATGTATAATGCAGTATCGGTGCGCCCCATCGAAACTAGCAAAAAATATTCAGATAAGATCTTGTCAAAAAAAGATAAATAAATAGCGTGTGCCATTTTAAAAACAATGGAGAATTCTGAGTAAAACAAACAAAGTGGCTGATGCTTTACATAGTTCTACGAAGGGGTTGGATGGTGTTTAGCAAGTGAGGGAATACAGGGTTATGGGAGATAGCTCATAGTACAAGTTGATCCAGGGACTGGTCCCATTGCCATTTTGGAGTCAGGAAGGAAATTTTCCCCCTCTGAGGCTTCCAATGGGGTTTTTTTGGCTTCCCTGAATCAACTGGCAGTTAGGCAGGTTATATATAGATTAAAAGAAAATCTTAGACTGTGGACCCACTTTCCAAACTTTTATTCCTCATTTCCTCACTCAACCTCTTTATTCAATAACTTAGTCTTTTATAACTGCTTACTATATTCTTCCATTAGAATTCATTTTTCCCCATAAAGAAATAGGGAAATAGTCCAAATGTTTAGATGCAAGAGGGCACACTGACACATAGGCCCAGCGGGAGTTTTCCTGGTATCCCGATGGTCCAGTCCGACACTTTTTGAACTTGATGGGCGTGTGTCTTTTTTCAACCTAACATACTATGTTTGTTTAAGACTTCGGGGCACATTTACTAAGCTCGAGTGAAGGATTTGAATGAAAAAAACTTCGAATTTCGAAGTATTTTTTTGGGTAATTCAACCATCGAATAGGCTACTACCACCTTCAACTTCGATTCAAACGATTCAAACTAAAAATCATTAGACTATTCGACCATTCGATAGTCAAAGTACTGTCTCTTTAAAAAATACTTTGACTACATACTTCGGCAGTTTAAACCTACCGAGGTTCAATGTTAGCCTAAGGGGACCTTCCCCAGCACTTTTCTAAGGTTTTCTTGATTGAATAAAAAATGTTCGATAGATCGATTAAAATCCTTCGAATCGTTCGATTTGAAGGATTTTATTGTTCGATGAAACGATTTTTATTCAATGGAAGTATTTGCGCTCAAATCCTTTGAATTCGATTTCGAAGGATTTTACTTCGAGGGTCGAATTTGAGGGTTTATTAACCCTCGAAATTTGACCCTTGATAAATCGGCCCCTTAGCATTCATAATCTGTATCTCATTCATTTGTTTGCATTGATACGACTGCGGAGGCATTGAAAGGAAATTATCACTGAAATATAAAATTTGTGTAAGTCAAAATAATGTGTGAAAACGTTTTTAAAATAGTAATGCATATTATGCTGCTTCCAGTATCCCTTCCTTTGTGATATATTTCACTGATACCAGATTTTAAATGAATAGATTACTAGTGATGGGCGAATGAATTCGGCAGGCACAAATTTGGGGCAAATTTCTGTAAATTCGCAAAACTGCGGAGATAATTCGCCCAACAAAATTCAACAACAGCCAAAAAATTGGACGCGTCGGAACAGTCGCGCACGTCAAAACTGTTGCGTGTCAACATTATTCGGCATCAAAATTGACACGGGCGACAAAATTTGAGTTTAGCAAATGTTTTGCAGGAAATTCACAAATTTTTTGGCGAAACACAACAAATTCGCCCATCACTGTAGATTACAATAAATACAATAAATAACAAAAATAACTACAAACATGGAACCTCAAACCATATAGCTCCAAATAAGACATATGGACATATACAGTATCTATTCAGTCCATCTGGTTCAAAATGTCCTTTTATTAAGTGATCCATTTTGTTTCTTCCCACATATGAGAACATATCAGTATCTTACTTTTATCGTCAGCTGTATCTTTTACTCCTACAAATATAAGTAGAGTTATGGTTTCTGTTATCTGGAAACTCCTTATACTGTTATAATAAAACAGTAGCTTGTACTTGATCCCAACTAAGATATAATTAATCCTTATTGGAGGCAAAACCAGCCTATTGGGTTTATTTCATATTTACATGATTTTCTAGTAGACTTGAGGAATGAAGATCCAAGTTACAGAAAGATCTGTTATCCAGAAAGCCCCAAGTCCCGAGCATTCTGGATAACAGGTCCTATACTTGTTTACAATGAAAACACACTTGTTCTATGTGTTTTTAGAATGATTTTTAATATTCCCTGTACTGTCCCATCAGGGTACTTTGTACTAAACCACATTTTATAAATCTCAGTTACATTCTTTAATCTGGAATTCCCTACAGGGTTTTTCTGAGAATCACTCTGTGTAATCGCTTCTCCATATGCGCATATCTTTTACAACCTACACATTTCCCACAATAATATAAACCACCTCGGAGACCACAACAAAATTAATTTTGTTCGTTTTGGTAATTTCTAAATAACTTTTTTGGAATTTTTTTATGTAAGAGTCTTTGGGGGTTTTTTTTAGTAGTATTGCTGGTCAGGCTTGGCTCAGATCTTTATCTTTTTGATAACATGGCAGATTTTAAACAGTGTCTTTTGCCGGCGCCCATTAGTAAATTGCTGATGCCCCTGCGGGCTGTAATGCTGGTGAATTGGGCCACTTTGCCCTTTAGTAAATCTGTCCCTAGGTCATTAGGTTATTGTTCTGTGTATGGATTTAAAAAGATAACCCTATTCATTGGTATCAGTTTAGAGGATGCCATTGGGCGACAATATCTATTGTCCAGGGACTGAAGAGCTGGTTGATGAGTACATCATCAGGTCATTGATGCAGGGGCCAAAAGATAATTCTTAAAACTGGCTGCTTGTTAAGATCATCTGATTTCTTCGAAGCAATAGATTTTTCTGTGCATTTATCACAGATAAAGTCCCAGCACTCCCCACTTCTTGCTTTTGCAATCTCTTGTGTATTGAGCCAGTTCTACCACAAAGAACAATGTTTCAGGGGGATCTGCACCTCTGTGCCTGGTCAATACAACAACCCACTCGATTAGTTTTTTTTACCCATGACTTTGGAGATGACAGAGGCAGTTAAAACTAGGAAGTAGAATTTGCATTTTCTGAGACCTATAATAACAGGAATGACATCATTCTGTACAGGAATCTTGTAGGATCTGGATGGTGGTTAAAAGTTCAGAGAATTCATATAAATGTTGTTCCTTTCTTTTTCTCATCTCAATCACAAAATAAAAATTAGGAACCTTGTTTTCATTTTATGTGGGACTGATTATTTTCTTAATTTCAGCAGAGGTAAATTGGATTGGGTGCAGCTGGCTAGATTGAAAAACCCTCTGCAAAAATTGAACAAAGTGAGCACGGAAAAGAGTGTGTGTTTAATTAGGGATGTCGACTCATAGTAATTAGAGGAACTGTACATCAGCAATGTGGGAAAAGGGAGGCTTAGCAATCTTGAGGTAACGAAAGAAGTAAGAGCTTAATTATGATTCAATTAGTGGCTCTATTCTTTCTTTTCTGTGAGAACAGTGGTTTGTTTTGTGCGTCCTGAATGTCAGAATTATCCAAAAGAGTCAGGCCATGCTTAAAGAATCAATGACTCAGACCTGTGTAGTGTAAGTTACTCGGTGAACCATGGAGAAATCCAGCCTCGGTACTTGAAAGGATTAGAAGCTGCACTCATAGTTTAGAAAGGCAAATAAAATGTACTTAAACAGAATAATCTTGACTTTCCCTGGTAAGTGATAACATCACCTGTAGCAGAACATCCATATCTATACCTGTGGTTGTTTTTAATGTAGAATTCCTTTATATTTTAATAAAAAAAAAGGGCCAGATTCAATTCACTGAGAAAAAGTAATCTCCGAGTTTATCATGTGAAAAGTCATGGATGAGATTCAATTCGAAGAGAAAACACTTTTCTCCAAATTCTGTTCCCAGATTTTTTCCCATAAACTTCATTAGAGTTTTCACTTGCTAAACAGTGAGATTTTCTGAATTGAATTGCATCTCAAATTCTATCTCGTCCATGAGTTTCAGGAGACAAACCTTTTTTTCCGCTAAATTGAATATGGCCCAAAATGTGATCATTGTCATGACATAAATGCCATTGTTTGAATAGGTTGTTTTTATTTATCTAGTCTGTGGTAATGGAATAGATGAAATCATATGGCAAGGTGTGTGCTGCTGAGGGAACGCCGGCGGCATTTCGCTAATTTTTCGCCGTTTCGTGAATTTCGTGCGAAATTCGCAAATTTTTCGGCGAAGCGAAACGGCGCAAATTTCGCCCATCACTACTGAAGGCAACATGCGTAATGTAAACTAATTATCTGGCACATTTCACTGGTCATTCCCTATAATAAGACTCAATGAGGCAGCTAGTGATGCTATGAAAAAGGGAATAAGAAGGGTGGATGAGGTTTAGATGGAAAAGGAGATGTAGATAAGTAGGTACCCCAGTAAGATGAAATTGTGAGAATAATAAATTAGAGCAGCAGGTGTGATGCAAGAACTATGCAGAAAAGGGGCTTTGTTTAACAAACCAAGGGACATATTTATAAAGGCATGAAAAAAAGCAGTTGGAACAAGTTTACTGGAGTCATTTACATACAGCAGACACATTGTGCAAAGTGCACTTTCCAACACAATTGTCATGGTTTTATTAAGCATGGTATAGTGTTTTTTTACCACAATTCCAGTGTTGTGGTCACCAGTGAAAGTTGTACAATTGCAGGTGAATTGTTAAAATGAATGCAATACATTTGCACTTCAATGCGAAGAGGCCCAATTTTCTATGTTGTTGTTGCCATTATTTCTAGAGTGACATGTCCGATTCTTTTGGACTGGAACAAGGATGAAGCAGAGCACACTCCTCACTTCTGTTAGAAGATAACCTGGTGCACAGAGTACAGGGTACGGCAATCCCCAAACGAATACTTCCAGGAAAGATACACTGGCACACAAGGTAAATTGCAGTGCAGGGTGACCCCTTGCTGTTTATTTGTGCGGACGTGCGACGTTTCGGGGCGAGCCCCTTTCTCAAGCGATTCTTTTGGCACATCTGCGCTAGTGATTGGCATGGATTTGAAGCGAATTTCCACACTTCGCCAACAGCGGATGTTTTCGAGATACTGCTGTGAAAATTCGCTGAAATAAAAAAAAAAAATGTCACGTCAAACTTATTTTGACACCCATTGATTTTAAGGCATTTGGACAAAAGAGTCATCCTTGTAAAAATTGTTGTGCACTTGAAAATTGCTGCGCATCAAAATTATTCGGGCACCCATTGACTTTAATGCATTTGGACATATAAAATATGTTTGCCTTTTTGCGAATTGGATCGAATGGTGGCTTCTTCGTGAATCGAAACGGGACAGATTCGCTCATCACAAATCTGCGCTCTTCCTATTGATACAGGGTGCTGTGGGATATAGTCTTTTGTTTGTAGGAAGAAAACCAGCGCTATAAGCTCAGGGATAGACAACAAAAAAATAGTAATATATAGTGTAGTCATTTTTTGATAGAGTTACACCTCTTTGTGCAATTACTAGGGGGTGTGTTCTTTTTCTTCCACCAGAGGGTTTAGTTGCCCTTTAACTGTTTGTGTTTTTTTAGAAATATATGTGACCACCTCCTATGTGTAAGTAATGGATACTCACAAACGTTTAATTGCATCACTAGCATAAAAGTGCAGTCGCTCCCCCAATGTAAGGCATCACTCAGTTTCTAAAAAGGATGTGCTAAAATCGTGTAAAAACTTCTTTAATACATACTTAAATAAAATACAAATTGCACTCATATATGTGTGCTTAAAGTAAGCATGTAATCAGTCTGTCTGTGGGTTTCCCAAATCGGCGTTGTACAATAGTAGTTAGTTGCCTGGCGTTGTTTGTATGGCACGCGATGTTGGTCTCACCCAGATGATGTCACTACTAGCTACTATTAGGGTGCTGTAGGAACCCGGAGACACTGCCACCTCTGAACCAGGTAGTAGCTCATGGGTTCGCCTGAGTAAGTTGGCACCACAGTGCTCAATTTGGAACAGAATGAGGACAATGATTCCAGGTGAAACTACATTTTTAGGGTTTTTTTTAGGCAGCTGACTGCGGTCTTGCAACTGCATATGTCACCATAAATGATCTTTTGTTTATCTGCCTACCAGCTAAGCTCGATATCACACAGATATCACACCATTGCCCTTAAAGAATAGTGCTACAAATTACAGAAAGACCCCATATCTGGAAAATGCCAGGACCCATGCATTTCAGGCATCAGATCCCATACCTGTACAACAATCTGGAGAAATAATGTAGAAACAGAATTCTGTAGTGGAAGCTTCACCTTTTTCCTACATTTATTTTCCTTTTGTTACTTTTTTTTCTTTAATTTTACTTTTGAGTAGTGGTAAGTAGGTTATTTAATTAGATAACCACGCAGGACTTTATACTTTTTACTTTAATTATTATGAACCCTAAAAAAATGTTCCATTGCAAATGTTTAATTTCTCACGAGTGAATATAGTTGCACCATCACAACCTTGTTCCTGAAATAAATATCTGCCAGTCTTACATGAGTGGAAATACACATCCCAACGTATTATTATTATTATTAACATGTATTTATATAGCGCCAACATATTGCGTAGCACTGTAAAGTAACTGTGATTATACAACTACATCACATGAATTACATACATAGAATATATGGAGTAACAAACATCACAATCAATACAGGTACAAAGAGGTGAGGAAGGCCCTATGCATAGGCATACAGTCTAAAGGGAAGGGAGTAATACACAAGGTGTGGGAGTGGGCAAGATCGAAGTAAGTGGGTGAGAAATGTGGTGTTGTATGTGGTGTTGAGTTTGGTAGTTACGTAACCAGCAGCACTAGATGTATTTAAGCATTCAGCCTTCACATCAGCAAATTAGGCCATATTGCAGTCAGGAGCCAAGTTGCTTCTAGGTAAATAGGAGAAACATGAATAGTTTATATAGAAATCTATGCCAGCTTGCACTGTGCAACATTTACACCCTCGCACAAAAGAGCAAAGGAAAACACCCAAACCGGTACTTGTCCATTTCATTAAGGCTAATCCACTTAAAAGGAACATCTATTTACTTAGCAGAATTTGGAATATCCTTCATTAAAGTGATACTGACTTCATTAAAATAATCAAATAATCCTGGGATGATACTTCTTTAATTTGGAAAAAAAACAGGGAGCCCAGTATTAAAGGGATACTGTCATGGAAAAATTTTTTTTTTTCAAAATGAATCAGTTAATAGTGCTGCTCCAGTAGAATTCTACACTGAAATCCGTTTCTCAAAAGAGCAAAAAGATTTTTTTAGATTCAATATTGAAATCTAACATGGGGCTAGACATTTTGTCAATTTCCCAGCTGCACCAAGTCATGTGACTTGTGCTCTGATAAACTTCAATCACTCTTTACTGCTGTACTTCAAGTTGGAGTGATATCACCCCCCCTCTTTCCCCCCCCCCCCCAGCAGCCAAACAAAAGAACAATGGGAAGGTAACCAGATAACAGCTCCCTAACACAAGATAACAGCTGCCTGGTAGATCTAAGAACAGCACTCAATAGTAAAAACCCATGTCTTGCTGAGACACATTCAGTTACATTGAGAAGGAAAAACAGCAGCCTGCCAGAAAGCATTTCTCTCCTGAAGTGCAGGCACAAGTCACATGACCAGGGGCAGCTGGGAAATTGACAAAATGTCTAGCCCCATGTCAGATTTCAAAACTGAATATAAAAAAATCTGTTTGCTCTTTTGAGAAATGGATTTCAGTGCAGAATTCTGCTGGAGCAGCACTATTAACTGATTCATTTAGAATTTTTTTTTTTTCCCCATGACAGTATCCCTTTAACCATTCAACCATTCGGGGTCGTCAGTGATATTAGTAAGTCAGTAACCCATCAAAGGTGAAACTGCACATTGCAGTGGCAACCCTTTTGATCTACATTATCCACCCCTACCAACGAGAGGAAAACATTTGTTTGAACACTGATTACAAATAATATTAGCCTTGCTCAGCTCTATTAGTGTTCTGCCTAAGCAGATACTGTAGTTAAGATCTGTGCCCCTGGACATATTGCAAATGAACCTGGAGAGATGTTGATTGCCAGACAAGGGAACAGCATTGCAGGCCATGGATCTGTCAGCCTAGTATTCTTTCTTGCGTAACGATAATTTTGGGGCTCAACACATGCACAGCTGACTGTACAGTCAGAAAAAGACATGGGGGCAAATTTACTAGAGGGCGAAGAGGCTAACGCTAGCGAAAATTCGTCAGCGTTACGTCATTTTGCCACTTCACCGATTTACTAATGGGTGCTGCCGTAAATTCGCTAGCGAAGTGGACCTACTCTAGCGCTTCTTCGCACCCTTACGCCAGGCGAAGTTGCACTCTGGCGAAGGGACGTAACTACGCTAATTCACTAAGTTACGGATTTTCGTAAACGTTACCTCTTGTGCCAGACTTTACTTCTCCACCTCAGACCAGGCGAAGTGCAATAGAATAGATAGGACTTGGTTAAAAAAAGTCCCAAAAAATGCTGGCGTGTTTTACTTTTTTAAGGGTGATAGGCTGAAAAAGATCATCATTTTTTTTTAGGGTACCCTCCTTCCCCCCTATATTTGATAACATATGGCACCTTAACTATACTGTGGGCATATGTGTAGGGCATTAGAATACATTAGGGTTCCCTGGCCTTGTGTGGTGTAATGTGTTTTCTGCTGCATATACAGCCATTGTACTTTAAGGGGCTGATTCATTAAGGGTCGAATATCGAGGGTTAATTAACCCTCGATATTCGACTAGGAATTGAAATCCTTCGACTTCGAATATCGTAGTCGAAGGATTTAGCGCAAATTCTGCGATCGTACGATCAAAGGATTATTCCCTCGATCGAACGATAAAATCCTTCGAATCGAACGATTTGAAGGATTTAAATCCAACGATTGAAGGAATATCCTTCGATCAAAAAAACTTAGGAAAGCCTATGGGGAAGGTCCCCATAGGCTAACATTGACTTCGGTAGCTTTTAGCTGCCGAACTAGGGGGTCGAAGTTTTTTTTAAAGAAAATGGTCGAATAGTCGAACGATTTTTAGTTCGAATCCTTTGATTCGAAGTCGTAGTCGTAGTCGAAGGTCGAAGTAGCCCATTCGATGGTCGAAGTAGCCCAAAAAATACTTCAAAATTCGAAGTTTTTTTACTTCGAATCCTTCACTCGAATTTAGTGAATCGGCCCCTGTCTGTACGCCGTATGCAAATTTCCGATCGCAAGCGTAACTTTGAACTGCTGATCGTAACATCGCTAGCGCAACTTCGCAAACGATCGGTAACATGTACCCAACTTCGGATCTTCGTGAATTTGCACAGCCCTGGCGAATCTATGCCTGGCAAAGTGCGGCAAAGTCAACGGTGGCGCAACTTCGAAGGTAAGTAGATTTGCCCCATAGATTTTTCTATTTGGATGTTAATCTCTGCATGTTTTCCAGTTTGTCAAACTTGCAAAGAGAGGTTTTCCGATATAACTGATTTTTCTGTAATTTGGATCTTCATACCTTATGTCTACTAGAAAATCATGTAAACATTAAATAAACCCAATAGGCTGGCTCTGCTTCCAATAAGGATTAATTATATCTTAGTTTGCATAAAGAACAAGCTACTGTCTTATTATTACAGAGAAAATTTTGGATTATTGGATTATAATGAAGTTTTAAATTTTATTTTCTCCTATTTGCCTACATTGCCAGCCTAATTTCCATTTTTACAATTTACTTTTGTTGTGACTTTTAAGAGACCCCCTCTCCAAAAAAAAACAATAAAAGTTGAGTTTTAGACTTAAGACTTTTCACTTTGATAAGAACAAGAAAGTCTGTGTACTAATTTGGAGTACATGGACGGTAATTTAGCTCTTTATAACCTTTTTCCTCCTCTAACGAATTATGGCTGAGATCAATTGCTGCAAGAGAATGTTGAGCCAGGCCAATTAATTCCATATACTTGAAACCAATTTTAGATCAAGGCCTTAGGGAGCAAGACTATGTAATGACCTTTAAGCAACAGTTTTATCAATTAACAGAAGCCATGACTGATCATGGGATAATATACAGTAAATGGATTATAGATTGATTGGTCCCCCTGTATATAAATCACTACATAAACTCCAGTATGCTTATGTTTTGTCCATTTATCTTTTCTTGTATACTTGGATTCTTTTCATTCAATACCCATGTAATATATTTAATGACATGGTGTTTTTAGGGATGGCACAGAGTAAAATGCTGTGGTCCTACAGCTACAAGCATTAAGGTGGCCATACACGGGCCGATAAAAGCTGCCGACAGACCAAGTCAGCAGCTTATTGGCCTGTGTATGGGGGCCCTCCGAATGGCTTCCCCGATCGATATCTGGCTGAAAGTCGGGCTCATTGATAATCAAAGAAGTCTTGGTAGATTTTATTATATATGCAGGTCACCTGAGATCTGCTTTCGGCACACTCTGCACAAAGGGTTCACGAAAAAAACTATTCTCAGGCAGTAAAACCAAAATTGGAGCACATGTGGCTTCCTTATGTCTAAAGATATCAGATAAGGGCCTAGAGTTACCATGAATTAACCCCCCCCAGCATCCCTAGATCATTAATTCTACAACAGCCTGTTTTTAAAATTATTTTCCTTTCTATCTCTTATTTATAACATCTCATCTAAGATCTCCCCTAGCCTTTAGACAAGGGAAATCTGGCATACTGATTCATGATGCCAAATGTTATTGCCTATTTCCGGCCTTCATGCAATTGAAAAGCTCATTTTGCCCTCTAATCTTATCTCTTTTCAATTGCCGGGAAATTGTTGTTTTTTTTTGTTGTTTTTTAAATAGTAGCCTAGGGCGGCTGTGGCCATTTCTACAGCAGGACAATTTTCCAAAGCAAGGTACATCTTATCTTTTATATTGGAAAAAAGTTAGCATAAGAAACATCAGAATGTATTTTCAGTAATGGCGGGGCCCCTGACAAACCTTGTTTTGTTTTCATATAAAATAGGCCTGCCAAATTTCTGTCCCTTCTGGTTGCTGATGGGAGCTGGGATTTGTACTTTAACAACATGTGCTAATGCAGAAAAACAACTCATCATGTACAGTATTTTAGCCACAAAAAAGTCTTGTATGCCAGAATTCCAACATCTTTTCATTTGCTAGCACCTCATTGTTAAAATACATACAGTTAACACCTATTTTAAAGTTACACGAGATGCAACAGTGTCATTATGGATGTCACATGAGCGAGACATGGACCTCCAGCAAATAAAATTATGATACTGCCGGGAAAAATCAGCCATGTTGAAAAAATTTGGGCCAAATTTTTTTGACAGCGGCAAATTTTCTCCAGTGAATTTTTGCGGCAGTTTCGCAAATGTATTCACCGGTGGCGAAACGTGGAAATTTGCCGCACATTCACGCCTGCCAAATTTATTCGCCCATCACTAGTGCCCAATTATTTTGGTGTAGAACACTATGGGGCCGATTCACTAACTTCGAGTGAAGGATTCGAAGTAAAAAAAACTTTGAATTTTGAAGTGTTTTTTGGGCTACTTCGACCATCGAATGGGCTACTACGACCTACGACTTTGAATCGATCTATTCGAACTAAAAATTGTTTGACCATTCGACCATTCGATAGTTGAAGTACTGTCTCTTTAAGAAAAAACTTCGACCCCCTAGTTCGCCATCTAAAAGCTACCGAACTCAATGTTAGCCTACGGGGAAGGTCCCCATAGGCTTGGCTAACTTTTTTTGATCGAAGGATATTCCTTCAATCGTTGGATTAAAATCCTTTGAATCGTTCGATTCGAAGGATTTTATCGTTCGATCGAAGGAATAATCCTTTGATCGTTCGATTGCACTATTTGCGCTAAAATCCTTCGACTTCGATATTCGAAGTCGAAGGATTTTAATTCCCAGTCGAATATCGAGGGTTAATTAACCCTCAATATTCGACCCTTTGTGAATCGGCCCCTATGTATGGGAACCCTGGAGCTGCCACCTGGTTCAGCAGTGGGGGGTAACTTCATTGTTTCCACAGTGGCCTGCCTCAATAGGGTCAATTGCAAGCAGTTTGTCCTTTTCCCCTATTCTTCTCTGGAAAGCTAATGCCCCGTGTAGCTTGGAGGGGTCGGCACCTCTCCCAATTTACTGTAGAAATAAAGTACCAAACACTGGAGGCAGGTGTAGCGGGGAGATCCCCTGCTCGTTTATTCAGTCCGGCACCCCCCGAAAAGTTACATCAAGTGACTGAATATATGTGCAGGGGATCTCCCCGCTACCCTCCAGTGTTTCTACTGCATCAATAGGGGCGATTATGCTCAATTCAGAGCAGGGGGAAGTCAGTGACACCGAGCGCAACTATATGGAGGTGCAAGGAGCACAAAAGTTCCTTTAATGCCCGGGATTTTTAGTGCACTTTACTGTGCCCAAGCTCAACACCGACATGGTAAGTAAATTACCCCTAGGGGCAGATTTATCAAAGATGGGGGGGAATTCACAAAAGTGGTGATATTGAGACAAAATAAAAGTGGAGATAAAAATGTTGGATTTCCCACCAAGTTCACAAACCTCTATCTCCACTTTTGTGAATTTGTCTTTTAAACAGTTTTCAGATTTAGTCTTTTGCATGACATTTTAAATTTGTCTTTAGCTCTTATTACACCTGTCACTCAGCCATCAAACTGGAATTTAAAAGTTATACTGTACATCATTTTTTTTTCAGCATAACCTGGGCTTTCTAAATCTGCCTACATGTTTGTGTAATTCCAATTCTGTAACAAGAAATACAAGAATGTTATTTTGCATAATATTGGGATTTGTATCAGAAATATGTTTTATCATCTTAGGTCAAGTGTCTAATTGCTGCTAAAACTAAAAAAAATGGCTGGAAGGCTTTACTTTTCCTTTATATAATATTTTCACTCAAATTGCTAATATTCCCTTATTCATTAAGCTAAAACTAGTAAAATAATGCAAGTGTGAGTTAAAAACTTTTTCCATATAGAATTGTATAAAAATATACTTTTTTGTTTAATCAGTGTTTTACTTGTTTTGTTAATGAGGCTTTTACACCTATAGGGTTAGACAGAAATTTGTACCCTGACTATAAAATGCTAATCCCTATTAAAATGCTAATAAATCCCCAATGGGGCACCTACAAGAGGTGTGAAATGAAAATTGGCAGAACCAAAGAAGAGCAGATTATTTTAGAATTGATCTGACACACAGGGAAGAGTAATACTGAACATTACTCCATTTTTAAAACGTCAGTAGAAAATGTGGTTTAAAATGTTGTTTTTGCACTATTTTTATGTTGTTTGAAAGAAAAATTCATAAAAATAGACTTTTTTTCACTAAAATATGAAAAGTGGCGGTTTAGTCGGAATTTGGCGGATTTCTGTTTGTGAATATGGAGAAAGTATTTTACACCAGTTTACCACCACTTATACTCCAAAAATGGGCTCTCTCCACTTTTGTGAATTCCCCCAAACCTCAAATGAACTCGAATGGTATTTGATTTAAGAAGAAACTCGATTGTCTAAAATGAAAACAAATCTTACTGACCTGAAAACTCGAATAGAATTCGAATGCAATTTGAATCAAGTTTTTTTTCCAAATGTCAGGAAGGCAATTAACATCTTCAAATGGTTCAACGCGCCTCTGCCATTGACTTCTACACAAACTCTGCAAGTTTTAGGTATCGAATTAGAACTGTTTCCAGGGTCGATGTATAAAAAATCTGAAATTTGAGTTTTGGATTTTTTCCAACTCAAAAATCTGAATTTGAATTTACCATTCAAATCTTAATAAATCTGCCCCCTAGTGTCTTACATGACCCCAATAAACTATTATAGATCTTCTCCCCCTCTTTCTACCTTTATTCTGCTGTGCACAGCCCAGTGTAGTCTCCCCTTCTTGGATCCCCCATGTAACAATATGTGGGAACTGAGCACAATGATAAGTATTTTCGAGTATAACCTGTGATTTATATTGACCGATCTTCTTACCTAAACAGTGCAAATATCTATATCCGTAAATAACGCACAGCAGAGTCCAGAGCCTTTCTGCTCGTGTCCCTCCACCACCACAAATCAATGGAGATGGATTTTATTAGCTTTATTGGAATACATTGCTTTCACATGGGGACATTATTTATGTTAGATATAACATTTAATGCTTTCATGGGCAGGAATATCTTTATATCCTTGAAATAGGGTCATTTCCAAAATAATGGCCTACAGGCACGTACATCTACAGTATGTGGACTTTGCAATAGGCCCACAAAATTGATGTTTCTTAAGCCACATTAAAACCTGCCAAAAATATATTACAAATAAAGGGTAAAGTATATAGATTCCTGCAGAGGAAAACTGTATATTATATGCAGAAATAAAAAGCATCTGTTCTGTTAAACTTCTGAGTTCTGATTTAGTAATGAAAGGGAAAAAAAATCCTTGCTTAAAAGTGCCGATATATCATATTGTCTTTGCAGGGTTTTTGTATGTATAGCATAACATTTCATAACCATGAACAATGCATTGCAGATTTGGTTACATTATGTAAAATTACCATGAAAGGTTATAAATGAAGTAAAGGTAAGGGAAAGGCATGGAGAAGATAAAACAGTTCAGCTAGCAAAGTCTGATGAGTTTTACCTATAGTATTTTCAGGATTTCCATATGTATAAAGCAGCATTTCATAGCCTTGAAAAATACATTGCAAACAGTATTATATTGTTTAAAATGACCGTGACAGTTTTCATGTTGGGCAATGGCAATAAAGCCCATAAAACAGTTCGGCAGCAAGGCCATAGGCTTCTGGGACTGTTTTTACCTACTTATCCACTAGTAGAACTAAATCTGAAATGATGTATTTGTTAACAGGTAGGGAATCCCTTATGCAGAAACCTGTTATCCATAATGTTCCAAACTATGGGAAGGCCATCTCCCAGAGAGTACATTTTAAGCAAATGATTCTTATTTTAAAACATTGTAATTGATGGTAACTTGTATTTGATGGTAACAAAATCCATATTGGAGGCAAAACAATCCTATTGGGTTTAGTTGTGTTTTAGTCGCCTTAAAGGGGTGGTTCACGTTTACATTAACCATTTCCCCAAACCTTTCCTCTCGTGGTTTACTGGGTCACTGCGCTGTCACTGCGATGTTCCACCCATTACATTCTCTTGACATCAACTCCTCACAGTAGACTTATTTCAGTGACTTTGCCATCTTTCTGAAAGGGAGAACTCTATTCATCCTTTCCACCCCTTTGATTAAGTTTAGGTACAGCATGAACTATAAAAGGCTAAGCTGATGGCCATGTTTTGATACAGATGCAGCCACTTTGGTTTGTCTGTTTGACACAGAATAACTAAACACAGATATCCCATTTATCTCATTTAACACAGAAAACTGTGACATAACATCCCATCTAATTAAAGCATTCACCATTGTGAACAATGGTGCTTTGGTATGCTAATGAAAAGGTTAAATGCATTAAATGAGTTAAGATAACTTTAGATAACACAGTTTCTTCAATTAACTCTGAGTCATGACGCATTTAACTCACAAATCCAAGTGGCTTCATCTGTACATTGATTTTAATTTGAAGAAGCCTTGACTGAAGTCATCCTTCAAGTCAATGGTTTATCCACTCCTCAATGTTGTAGGCTCAGGGCACCTAGGCCCTCTGTTATACTGTGAGTCATATGAAAGTCACAGTTATTCCTGGAACATTTGTGCAAGCCCATCCTTTCTACAGAAGCAAAATCTAATCTTCAGTACAGCACACGTATACATCAATAAACCATTACCCCGCATTCTCTCTCAATCTCGGGCTGATGCATGAATTTACCTTTTCCAGACAGAGTATTGTTTCCTGAGATTATCAGTCTCCCCTGTGGTTTTTTCAATACAAAGAAAGTGACGAATCAAGGTGTTGTAATACTTTACCTATTGCCCAAATGATATATCTGAATCACACACTTATGGTATGATTGCAAGTCCTGGGAGGAACAAGTTCATTCCCTGCTCCCATTAGCTTCTAATAACATTCACAAAAGGAGAATCTTGGACATTACAATGTAGGATATTATGGCTAATTTATCACTGCAACTAGAGCAGTAACACAGAAATGGAGGTAGTTGGTGCGTATATTGTTGTCACACAATAAAGGTTCTTATGTCTGAAGCTGCTCCTATGTGTGATTTTGCTTGGCTCAGGTGTCTTTTCTCTGTTCCAAATAGTGCACGTGTTCACATATTAACGCAGGAGTATCTACTCCCATCTTTAAGCTGATAGTGATTCAAGGGTTCCCACTGCGGTGGACGTCAATGAAATGCAGAGGAATCACCTGTAGATGCCTTCTAGCAAATGCACTTACACTAGAACTATGGAGGAAAGCATTGCCTTCTGGGTGAAAACCAGGAGGTTTGGAGTATAAAAAATTGCACTTTGCACACTGCACATTAAAGGGCCCCTTTACTTAGCTCGAGTGAAGGATTAGAAGAAAAAATACTTCCAGTTTCGAATGGTCGAATATGGCTACTTTGACCATCGAATAGGCTACTTCGGACTACGACTTCGCCTTCGAATCGAAGGATTCGAAGTAAAAATCGTTCGACTATTCGACCTTTCTATAGTCGAAGTACTGTCTCTTTAAAAAATACTTCAAACCCCTAGTTCGCCACCTAAAACTTACCGAGGCCAATGTTAGCCTATGGGGAAGGTCCCCATAGGCTTCCTAACAATTTTCTGATCGAAGGAAAATCCTTTGATCGATGGATTGAAATCCTTCGAATCGTTCGATTCGAAGGATTTAATCGCTCGATCGAACGATTATTCCTTCGATCGTAGGAATATCGCTAAATCCTTCGACTTCGATATTCGAAGTCGAAGGATTTCAATTTGGCAGTCAAATATCGAGGGTCGATATTCGACCCTATGTAAATCTGCCCCTTAGCCTTATTTGAAGAGAGGTACAGTAGTAATTATTAGCTGATTAGTAATTAATACGGTACATATAATTACTACATGGCAGCACAGAAACCAGTGCAATTAGCATCAGAATTTAATAATCAGCAAACCTGTAGCATCAGCTTATATTACAGGGGAAGCTCATTTTCTGCTGGATAATTAGTGACGAGCCCTAAGCTTAGCTTCTCAACAGCCAATCAGAGCCCACTGAGCATGTGAGTGTCACAGACACTTTCCAAGATGGTGACCCCCTGTGACAAGTTTGAAGTCCTGAATCATTGCTGCTATTGAAAACCTACAAATTTAGGCTGGGGCAATAAGTTCACTATATTAAATATAATATTTTTAGCCCAGCAATTTTAGGGTTTAGCTCTGCTTTAAAGTAGGTGAGATAGATATAGAGATGTATGTAATGCTAATACTTGAAGATGGGAGCTTTAAAAATGAGGGAGAGATCTGTGAAGACCAATGTTCAAAGGAAGAGAACGAAGGATATAAGGGGAAATAAATTAGTGCTACTTGTCAGTGGATCCTGATTTAAAGAGCCACTTTATTCTGCTGCTACTGTCAAACAGAGCTTGGGGGAGGATTATATGCTACAGGGTACATTTATCAAAATCAAAAAAAAAAGTCCTCATTTCTTCTCAATTCATCTTTAGCTTCACCTTATAAAAAAATCCAAAGAACCATTTCCAGTTTTTGCTTCTGTTTCTTGAAAATGATTTCCTCGCATTTATTATTTTAGAAAATGATTCACGAGTTACATGAGATACCTATAAGTTTCTTGTTGACTGGCTTTGCTAACTTAAATCAAAGTCCACTGATTGGAAAATATTTTTTTTTCTAGGCAAGATTGAGATAAGGGACATTTCCAGTAATCTGCCCTTTAAGTAGTGTTTCAATAAGATTTTTCTAAATAATCTAAGTTAAACAATTGTACTTGGGTTGATCTGAGTACAACTATTTTCACTGAGAATTGTGGGCAGATTTATTTTCACTGTAATTTTTTTGTGATGTTTCACATGGGTGTGTTTTGACTATGATAAAAGGGTAGAAAACCACTGATTAAAGGGATACTGTCATGGGGAAAAAAACATTTTTCAAATTGAATCAGTTAATAGTGCTGCTCCAGCAAAATTCTGCACTGAAATCCATTTCTCAAAAGAGCAAACAGATGTTTTTTATATTCAATTTTGAAATCTGACATGGGGCTAGACATATTGTCAATTTCCCAGCTGCCCCAAGTCATGTGACTTGTGCTCTGATAAACTTCGATCACTCTTTACTGCTGTACTGCAAGTTGGAGTGATATCACCCCCCTCCCTTTTTCCCCCAGCAGCCAAACAAAAGAACAATGGGAAGGTCATCAGGTAGCAGCTCCCTAACACAAGATAACAGCTGCCTGGTAGATCTAAGAACAACACTCAATAGTAAAAACCCATGTCCCACTGAGACACATTCAGTTACATTGAGAAGGAAAAACAGCAGCCTGCCAGAAAGCATTTCTCTCCTAAAGTGCAGGCACAAGTCACATGACCAGGGGCAGCTGGGAAATTGACAAAATGTCTAGCCCCATGTCAGATTTCAAAATTGAATATAAAAAAATCTGTTTGCTCTTTTGAGAAATGGATTTCAGTGCAGAATTCTGCTGGAGCAACACTATTAACTGATTCATTTTGGAAAAAAAAATTTTTTCCCATGACAGTATCCCTTTAAGAAGGATTATTAGATGCCTAGGGGCAAATTCACTAAGATGCGAAGTTGCGCCAGGCGCAACTTCGCCGCACTTCGCCGCACTTCGCCAGGCGTAGTTTCGCCAGGGCTCCGCAAATTCACTAAAATCCGAAGATGCGCACAGGGGTAGCGTAAGGTTGCGAAGTTGCGCTAGCGTTGATTCGCTATATAAAGCGAAGTTACGCTAGCGAAGGCTAATTTGCATACGGCGCGAAATTCAAATTTCAATGGAGGAACACGTATCTGCACTACAAATGCCTAGAAAACCTTCAAATCAGCAAATAAAAATTTTATTTTGCCCTACACATGTGCCCACTGTCTAGGTAAGTTGCCATGAGTCAGGAAATGTAGGGGGGAAGGAAGGGGAGCCCCAAAAATTTTTCGATCTTTTTCAGCCTATCAGCCATCATGTAGAAAACACGCCAGCGTTTTTTGGGACTTAGAAAAAAAATTGACTTTTTTTGAAACAATCCCTATCTACTCTATTGCGCTTCGCCAGGTCTGAGGTGGCAAAGGAAGTCTAGCGTAAAAGGTAGCGTTCAGTACACTGTGCAAGTTAGTGAATTTGCGTAGTTTCGTCGCTAGCGAAAATTCGCCTGGCGTAAGGTTGCGAAGTAACACTAGCGAAACTACGCCAGCGTTCGTTAGTGAATTTGTGCAGTAGCGAAAATGCCAAACGCTAGCGAATTAACGCTAGTGTTCGGCGCTTCGCGGCTTAGTGAATTTGCCCCCTAGACTTTCTAGAGTTCTGGATTCCTTTTCAACTACGGCACCTTCTGCACAGGCCTTTGTACATTAACAGGGGGATTTAATATATATTGTTACATAGCTACAGATGAATGCTTTATTTTTTACTAATTCTGGTGGCACTGACCCTAGTACAGTTGTCAGTACTTTTGCCTTACAGAAGAATTTGGTCTTCTATTCCAAGGAGTTTGCATATTATACCATGTCTGTGTGAGGCTCCTCCAGATACTCCGACTTCCTCCTACATTCCAAAAACATACAGGCATGTTCATTGGCTCCTGATAAAACTGTCCCTGTTGTGTGAATGTGATGGGGAACTTAGATATTTTACTGTGGCAAGAATTGATATGAGTGCTGGACTGAACAATTTTCGTACATGTGCATAGGGAACTTAGATTGTAATCTCCACTGTTGCAGGGGCAGATGTTAATGAAAAACAGCCTCTGTAAAACCATCCATAGTGTTTCAACTCTGCAGAAATAAAGAAAAATAATAAACTCGTTATGTCTTAGAATAAACATTTGCTCAATTCTCCTTTATAAAATTGGACCTGCGCCAGACTTTCACATGTTGTTGCTGACCTTCTTCTTCTTAATGAGCAATCAGAACAAAAACATTCCTTACGCCGGGCGCCCTATCTGCTCAGATTTTCTCACAACTGTTATTCAGTGATAAGTGAATCCATTTTGGCTTTCCAGATGTTTTGGAACTGAAGCTCCCACACTCGCTGTAAGAGCCAACTATTGTTAAAGGACTTGGTACAAGCTTTGCATTTTAGATAACTACAATCATTGTTGGAATGTTTGGTAGCAACTTTACTGGTGATTATTAGGAATGCTTCTATTACTTGTTTGTTAGCTCTTACTCTAACTCTACTCTAACTCTTACTCTAAGGGAAGTCAGAAGTAGTAATGGGGAAAAGACATTTTGGTAAGCTGCTATTTTGCGGCCCATATGCTCCAGTTGGTGACATTTGAACTTGATTTCTGCACCTTTTTAGCAGGCTTCCAGATGATATACTCTGTCAGTGTTGGACTGGCCCACCGGGATACCAGGAAAACTCCCGGTGGGCGAAGGTGTCAGTGGGCCCTCATGCTGCTAAACGTTTGTCTTATTTCATGGCCATTCCCTATTTCTATGAGAACAAAGTGGTTAAATAGGTGGAATAATAAATTATAAGTATGGAAAGAAAAGAGAGTAGGAGAATAGAGGTTGAGTGAGGAGAGGAAGAAAATAGTACTGGGGGTGGGCCCCCGGTCTAAAAACCTTTGGTGGGCCCCTGGTCTAAGGTTTTTTGGTGGGCCCCTGGTGTCCCAGTCCAACACTGTACTCTGTTATCCAACCAGACTGTTGATATGATGGCAATAATAATATCATTGTATTTTCACCCAACATTGAAGGTACAGTGGGTTCTATTTGTTGAAAAGATTGTATCGCTCTCTCTGCCAGAATGTTGGGAATGTGCACATAGGCTGATAAGTTTAAGAAAAGCGTGTTTATTCGTATCAGACACACATAAAGCCAGTTGTTACATGTTGGCTTAGTGCAGTGTTGGGCTCATGTAAATCATTAACACATAAATCTACAATTACAATCCAGGCTGCCTGTTCTAATGTTTTTATTACTGTATCTGACTGGTGCTTCTAAACAGATTGATTCAAAAAGAAAAAGTATACGTGCATGCCGATATTGGAATTATGCAACCAAGGAGGGAATTTAATACATTTATTGGTGCCATTATAGAGCTCATGCATGTTTTTAACTTGTGCAGACGAGCAATGTAGTTCTATAAGTATATTTTATTCCCAGTATAACACTTGTATGTATAGTAATACAGTTATGTTACATGCCTCTTCAAGTATTCCTATTTGCTCTACAACATATACAGGTTGCTTACGCTAATGCAATTCTTGTGTGCCAGTGAATTTCTTCAATCTTTGGATGTAAGGTGGCTGATTCCTCTATCACTGAGCACCAAGATAAGACTTCTGGGTATGTAAGGTGTGCGGTTTATCTAACCTTTCTTGGAACGTTATGTTGAGCTCAGAGGTGCTTTGGCCATAGGTTGGACCTGCAAGATGGACCTGAACTGGAAAAGTGTCAGGCCTCACCTGTCTAGAGTCCAGATGTGAGGAGATGAGGTCCAGCGGGAGTGTCACAAGCTGTGGCAGGCAATAGTAGTAAGAAGGAATAGGCAGAAGAGTAGTCGGAAGGCAGGCCGGGGTAGGTGCAGGCGGAGTTCAGTCATTATCGAAAAGGCAGGCCGGAGTCGGATGCAGGCGGATTTCAATCGTAAACAGATAAACAGGCTGGGGTCAGATGGAGGCGGAGTTCAGTCGTAAGTCGAGATTCAAAGCCGAAGTCAAAACCAGAATCAAATAGTCAGGGTTCCAAAAGGTACAGGAGCAGGTTTTTTTTTTATCAACAAGCACAGAGCCTTCCCCTGAGCGTCCTTTTAAAGAGGTATTTTGGTGCCAAATGTAATGACGCCTGCGTCCTGCGTCATCACGCGTTCACCTTAGCGGACGTTTTTGACGCCCGCATCTGTTTTGGCACGCAATGTAAGATGACGCACATGCGTCTGCGTTGGCGTCCATCTTGGCGCGCGCTCTCATGCACACTGAAACCTCACAAAAAGTCAAACAAACACTGGGGCATACAATTGGCTCAGCTGCCAACATCAGTCTAAGCTCTATAATTTTATCTCAAACATGCCTCTATGCCACTCAAAAAAGCTTATTCACTCGCATGTAGGATGTCTATAATACTACATAGTTCTACCACCTGGCAGAAAATACCCACAGTTTTCATTGAGCTCTAACTCAAAAGAGGTAACGTTCAGTAAAATCCACACTTTAGTGAATTTGCCAAGCAAGGACCATTCGCCTGAGTGAAAAGTCGCTTATCGCCTGAGTGCGAACGAATGATAGCGACAGTCTATTTCGCTAGTGAATTGTCATCTGCACCTGTTAGTGAATTGGCGATGTCCCTGTGGATGTGATTTCTGGTGAAAAATCGCTAGCTTTAGCCACTTCGCCCTTAAGTAAATCTGCCCCAATGACTTTCAGGCTTTTCAGATATCTTATGTTTTGCCCCCCTTTTCAAAATACCAAAATTAACTTACAGTGGATGCCACCACAGACATTTTTTTAAATGAAATTTGCATAAAAATAACCACAGTCTAAATTTCAGGCTTGATTTGCATGAAAGTGTGCCGGCTCTTTCACATGATACCTTTTGGGGACAATTTGATGCATTTTCTCCATGTGTCCTATGCCTAATAGAACGAAGCAGAAGTGTGAAAACAAATGCAGTTACGGCACAGAAAAAACTTCACAGCGTCTAATTAGGGAAAATAAAAAGTTATCTTGTAATGTAAAAGAAATAAATGTTTTAGTATTGAAAAAAAGGTGTATTTGAGAACAATGTGACATTGTGGAGGAGTAGGATGTTTGCCCAGATGAATCAAGGCTGTAAACGTGTTAATAAGAGTCAACATTTGATGTTTAGTCACAGTCTCTGCTTTTTGTGTATAAGGACACATCCAGTAGATAATTATGTTCCCAGCAATCATATCAACTTTCACTTTTTCAGACTGTCATAAAAGTCCATATAGATGTGTGGGTGAGTATGTTGTAATCTAGATATATTCTACTGCAGCCTTACCCAGAAGAGAACAGCTTTCTTACCAGCACTAACTGACACAATGATAAAGGAAATAAGATTTCCTTAAGCTCCCCATAGACGCGACGATTCTTCTTGCTGAACGTCCGATTTTAGGGAAGCCCGACCAATCCTTCGAAATTATCGTGCGGTTAGTGGGATTCGAACGATCGTACATGTTACGCTTTTTCGGCCGACATCTGTCGGGAAATTGATCGGCCAGGTCAAAAAATCGTTGTCAGTCCCAGTGCAATCTATCTATGTTTGCAGGGCTAAGCAGGCAGCTCCCCTTTGTTTTCCTGGCAAATTGGTCTTTTTAGTTGATGGTCAATTTGTACGATCGTTCTGAGAAGATCGTGGTCTCACGATGAGGATTGGATCTTTTAAAAATCTCAACATCTATGGCCAGCTTAAGAGCAGTTTATTACAAGGGATAACAATTACAGGGGTCATTGTGAGCTACAAACTGCTGGTGTTTTGCCCCCCTTTTTCAAAATACCAAAATAAAGTTCCAGTAGATGCCACCACAGACATTTCTATAAATGAAATTTGCCTAAAAATAACCACAGTCTCATTTTCAGACTTGATTTGCATGAAAATGTGCCGGCTCTTTGACTTTAATATTGAGACAGTTGCTGGATATTTAGAATACCGAACCTCAACTCATGAACCTAAACTCATTAGGGCTGATTTGCCAACAAAAGTGTGATCACTCTACTGTGGCTACACATAGCAACCAATGAGATGATTGCTTTCATTTTCAAATCTGTAGTAGTCTGATCAAAGCTAATTGTTTGAACTTCACAACCTTTGATGACATCATACTTGGCGCCAAAATTTCAAATGCAGGTGGGGGTATAAATACACTGTTATCACTGCATGTATGTATCCTTGAAAAAGGTGAAAAAGGCCCTACTGAGGGCCGAAACGTTGGAACACAGATTTATGCAAATAAATATTATCTAATTCACTAAGAATAAATGGTGTGCGGCTCTTTGTGAAAGCTATACATAATATTTGAACCAGCACCCACATCTAAGAAATCCGGATCTGAGTGCGGCTGCCTGCAGGGAAAAAAAAAAAAGAATATATATATATATATATATATATATATATATATATATATATAGCCTTTTAAATTTGTGAAAGATGCTAAATAATCTCAAGGGTACATTTTGTGATCTTATTATAGCCCATTAGGCTGATATTGGAATTCATATGGTTATAAAGGAAGTGAATGATAACTTGGCAAGCTTCAGCTACTTGGAACTGTCTGCTTGGCAATCTCTCTCATATAAAGTGTAAATTTGTGAAAGAAGAAGTAGCTTTCCCTGTTCCCGGGACACTGATATCTGCTGTCAGAAGCTGGCTGACACCCAGAATTTTGAAATATCCTTGGTTAAAGGGGAAAAGTCACCAATAAAATGACAGGGTTAATTAACTTGTAACAATGTGTAGTGCAGTTTCTTATATTTTTCTTTTTAATTCTTCAGGATAGTAGCTTTGGACATGACTCATTGGCTTGCACACTTGGGTGTGCCTCTAATCTGTTAAAGAAGAAATATGGGACATTTTATAATGAGCAGCGTAGCCTCCCAAAGTTTCCAGCACAATTAACAAGTTCCCTCTGGCACTGGGCAGAGTCAGCCGCCAACTGTGTGTTCCTTCTGCATCTGCAACCCAACTCTCACTGGTGCAGAAATATGGTGCAACTTCTCCAGGTTCCATATGAGAATAAAGACATTTTGGGGGGCAAAAACATGGAGCACCTTCTCCAGGTTCCATATGAGAAGATTGAGATTTTGGGGTGCAGAAACATGGAGCAACTTCTCCAGGTTCCATATGAGAAGATAGACATTTTGGGGTGCAGAAACATGGAGCAACTTCTCAAGGTTCCATATGAGAAGATTGAAATTTTGGGGTGCAGAAACATAGAACAACTTCTCCAGGTTCCATATGAGAAGTTGAGATTTTTGGGTGCATAAACATGGAGCAATTTCTCCAGGTTCCATATGAGAAGATTGAGATTTTGGGGTGCAGAAACATGGAGCAACTTCTCCAGGTTCCATATGAGAAGATAGACATTTTGGGGTGCATAAACATGGAGCAACTTCTCAAGGTTCCATATGAGAAGATTGAAATTTTGGGGTGCAGAAAAATAGAACAACTTCTCCAGGTTCCATATGAGAAGTTGAGATTTTTGGGTGCATAAACATGGAGCAATTTCTCCAGGTTCCATATGAGAAGATAGACATTTTGGGGTGCAGAAACATAGAACAACTTCTCTAAGTTCCATATGAGAAGTTGAGATTTTTGGGTGCATAAACATGGAGAAATTTCTCCAGGTTCCATATGAGAAGATAGAAATTTTGGCGTGCAGAAGCATGGAGCAACTTCACCAGGTTCTATATAAGAAGATAGACATTTTGGGGCTAAGTTTGCACCCATAGTATCCTGTTAGATCTTTGCTTTCTTCTTCTAAACAGTTGTAAGTCTGCATAGATTCTTTCCCTTTTTTTTAACGTTGTGCATTTGGTATTTTGGTCAGTAGGACACTGGTACTAAATAATATTGCCTGCATTGATCTGTATTGAATAAATATAAAAAAAAAGTTTGCAGCACTACAGGGCACAAGAGCCATTAAACCTGACAGAGCTGTATTATTGCAAAAGTAAACAGTTTTCTGCCTTTATTGCCAACTGATGGCCGGTGATAAAAGCTTTCAGAATAGCAAAGTTGCAAAGTGAAAAGAATACGATAGGAAGGAATAAGTAAAACATTCGGAGGGTATGTCTCTGTTAAAGGGGAAATAAGGTTAGAACTATTTACACCAAAAAGCTCTATGCGTAATTACTTTGTAGTAACACTATTGGGAACATTTGCGACCGCAGTTGCAGACACTCAAAAATCGATGCTGTAGGTGCACAAACTAATACCATTCGTACAGCTACAGGTATGGGACCTTTTATCCAGAATGCTTTGGATCTTTCTGTAAATTGGATCTTCATACCTTAAGGAGTAGATTTAGCAAAGGTCAAGGTGAATTTTCGAATGAAAAAAATTCGAATTTCAAATATCGAAATTTATCATGTACTGTCTCTTTAAAAATTCGACTTCGACCATTCACCATCTAAAACCTCCCAAAATGCTGTTTTAGCCTATGGGGAACCTCCTTTGGGAAAAACTTTGAATCAAATTCTATCAAATTCCTTCGATTGTATGATTTGAATTAGAATCAGAACTATTTGATCGAAAACTGACCTATTAGACCAAAAAAAAAAACTTTGACTTAATTTTGGTTGGTCTTTTTGAATTCGAATTTCGAAGTTTTTTCAATTCGAAATTCGACCCTTGATAAATATGCCTCTAAGTGTACAAGAAAATCCTTTAAACATTAAATAAAACCAATAGACAATAAGTTTTGTTTCCTATAAGGATTAATTATATCTTAGTTGGGAGTAAGTACAAGCTACTGTTTTATTATTACAGAGAAAAAGGAAATCCATTTTTTTATCTGTTATCTACTGTGTATCCTGTGCTTGAATGGCTGCCCCCATGGCCACACAGCAGCTTATTTATATAAACTATAGTAGTACTTGTCTGTTATCTACTGTGTATCCTGTGCTTGAATGGCTGGCCCCATGGCTACACAGCAGCTTATTTATATAAACTATAGTAGTACTTATCTGTTATCTACTGTGTATCCTGTGCTTGAACGGCTGCCCCCATGGCTACACAGTAGCTTGTTTATATAAACTATAGTAGTACTTATCTGTTATCTACTGTGTATCCTGTGCTTGAATGGCTGCCCCCATGGTTACACAGCAGCTTGTTTATATAAACTATAGTAGTACTTATCTGTTATCTACTGTGTATCCTGTGCTTGAATGGCTGCCCCCATGGCTACACAGCAGCTTGTTTATATAAACTATAGTAGTACTTGTCTGTTATCTACTGTGTATCCTGTGCTTGAATGGCTGCCCCAATGGCTACACAGCAGCATGTTTATATAAACTATAGTAGTACTTATCTGTTATTACTTTTATTTTTTGTTGTTACTTTTCCTTTAAGAACCATGAAGCTATAGCCAACTTTAAGCTGGCTTTAATTGCAGGGTTCCCACTGTGGCATCCATCAATGTGTGCAGCAAGCTTGCAGGCGTAACTTTGAGGTGTCAAAAACATTGAAGAGTATATATATATATATATATATATATATATATATATATATATATATATATATATATATATATATATATAAACTATATATATAAATATATATAAAAATATATATATAAACTGCTATATACTCACTTTAAAACCGGAATGTGTGCATTAAAGATGCGAACATAAGAGCATTCTAAGTACTGAGATGGGAGATCCCTTAATTCTAATATGTATATCTTTTTATTTTAAGCGAGTAAAAATATTTCTAATACCTGGAAAGAAACTTTTTTTTTCCACCCGAAAGTAAAACCTCCTATTTTGAATGAAGTCATGGTCTGTTGAGTAAGTTCTACTTCTACAACAAAGAATGAAACTCTTGGGACGTTAAGATGCGGAGAGATGGTCTAGTCAAGCAGAAACCTGACTTTTGAAACAGAAAATAAATCTTTCCCTCATTATCACACCTCACGATATTTCTGTGTGTCAATCAAGATTATTAACCGCACATTGTTTTTCAATACTTTATGTGTATCTAGTTGCTATGTTTTGACTGGCCTGTAATAAATACCATGGAGATAAAATTGGAATTATATGAGTAGGTAACAATATTTACTGCCTTTATCTCCTAATGAGAAGCCTTTATGTTTGGTCCATAAATGCCTGTACCACAAAGAGCAGTAGCATGGAAAGATAAAGTGCCTACAGTGGTGGGAAAGGGAAAGGACTGTGGCATAGCATGTACTGTAGTGTGATATGGGTTCTATAGTAGTAGTTGGTATAATAGCTTCTGACTGTGGCTGTGGGATATCAGGTATAGTAGGGAGAGATGGTGCCTATAGTAACAGTGGGATAATAGTCTCTGGGAAGGGAGTGTGACTGTGGGATATCAGGTATAGTAGGGAGAGATGGTGCCTATAGTAACAGTGGGATAATAGTCTCTGGGAAGGGAGTGTGGCTGTGGGATAGCAGGTATAGTAGGGAGAGATGGTGTCTATAGTAACAGTGGGATAATAGTCTCTGGGAAGGGAGTGTGGCTGTGGGATAGCAGGTATAGTAGGGAGAGATGGTGTCTATAGTAACAGTGGATAATAGTCTCTGGGAAGGGAGTGTGACTGTGGGATATCAGGTATAGTAGGGAGAGATGGTGCCTATAGTAACAGTGGATAATAGTCTCTGGGAAGGGAGTGTGACTGTGGGATAGCAGATATAGTAGGGAGAGATGGTGCCTATAGTAACAGTGGATAATAGTCTCTGGGAAGGGAGTGTGACTGTGGGATAGCAGGTATAGTAGGGAGAGATGGTGCCTATAGTAACAGTGGATAATAGTCTCTGGGAAGGGAGTGTGACTGTGGGATAGCAGGTATAGTAGGGAGAGATGGTGCCTATAGTAACAGTGGATAATAGTCTCTGGGAAGGGACTGTGACTGTGGGATAGCAGGTATAGTAGGGAGAGATGGTGCCTATAGTAACAGTGGATAATAGTCTCTGGGAAGGGACTGTGACTGTGGGATAGCAGGTATAGTAGGGAGAGATGGTGCCTATAGTAACAGTGGATAATAGTCTCTGGGAAGGGAGTGTGACTGTGGGATAGCAGGTATAGTAGGGAGAGATGGTGCCTATAGTAACAGTGGATAATAGTCTCTGGGAAGGGACTGTGACTGTGGGATAGCAGGTATAGTAGGGAGAGATGGTGTCTATAGTAACAGTGGGATAATAGTCTCTGGGAAGGGAGTGTGACTGTGGGATAGCAGGTATAGTAGGGAGAGATGGTGTCTATAGTAACAGTGGGATAATAGTCTCTGGGAAGGGAGTGTTTCTGATGATAATGAACAACAACTAAATGTCTACTTGTCCTACTCTATATAAATAGCAAGCCCAGAAAGGTGTATTTTGGTCCAACTTACACAATTATTAAAGGCTTCCCTACTGGAATTTGATATCTGCACATTTTAGCTATTGTAGCTTTGATTTGTGATTAAAATAAATACATATAATCTGTAAAGGAGATTTATTTCTGGTTATCCCCTGATAAATCCTACTATGAAACAGGCTTTGCACTTTGTAAGAAAGTAATTTCAGTGTATTTATTTAAATGACTCACTTGGTATGTAATACAAACACACACACCTGTATATGCCAAGAATTTACTAATAAAATTTCTTCTTCCTTTTATTGTGCAGTGCAGTGCTTTTGTTTTGGCAAATGAGGCTAAATGTTCATCTGTAATGTTCTTTTTGTTTTTGTGCCATCCCAGCCCATGAGATAGAGATTGACCGAGGGAGATAAAAACACACATAAGGGTCAGGTCACACGCTCAGATTCTGGGAGATTAGTCTCCCGGTGACAAATTTCCTCTTCTTCGTGGGGGGTTTAATCTCCCCGAACTGCCTCCCGCTGGCTAGAATGTAAATTGCCCTCAGGATGGCACTCGGAGTGCTTCGTTTTCCGAAGTTGCCTCATAATGAAACTTATTATACGACTCTTCTGTCCAAATGCATTAAAGTCTATAACCGTCCGAATAATTTTGACGAGCGTCAATTTTGACAAGCAACAATCTTTTTTCCCACGGCAAATTTTTTCGTCAGTTTGGCCAAAAAAAAAATTGCTGTAGGCGGAATCCGGAAATTAGCCGTGAATCCATGCCCGACGAATAAATTCTCCTATCACTATCCTAGGATATTATCCTTGTCTAAGAAATTTTTCAAGCCACTCTTAAAGGCATTAACAGAATCAGCCATCACAACATCACCCGGCAGTGCATTCCCCAAAACTCACTGTGAAGAACCACCTACATTGCTTCAAATGAAAGTTCTTCTCCTCTAGTCTGAAGGGGTGGCCTCTGGTGCAGTGATCTATTTTATGGAAGAGTAGATCTCCAGTAAGCTGTCTATAATGTCCTCTAATGAGAAATCATGTCCCCTCTCAAGTGTCTCCAGAGACCCCAACCTTGACAATCTACCCTGATAATTGAAATTTTCCATCTACTTGCTTGCTTTTTGTGACACATGAAGACCAAGGGACAAACATGGAGAAAACAACTTAGAGAAGGGCTAGAGAAAAAAGTTGCACACAAAAAAAGTGGAGAGGCCCATATGTAAAGTGCCTCTTCTCCAAACATATTGTAACAGTATAAACTATAGTCTTGTTGTCTGGCAAAATGAGACAAAATGTCCAAAATTGTCACTGATCCAAATCACTTGGTAGTGAGTACAATGGAAATAGCCATGAGAGGACTACTTTCTGGGGATTAATGTGGGTGTCACATATGCAGCATCTATTAATTGTCATCATTGTAGTCTAAGGGGACCAATTTAGGGATCAAAATGCTTTGAGTTCCATGACCTTAAACCCAAGCATCTTTGTGATCGGGGTTCGACTTAGTTTCACACAGCAGAAAAGTCAAACGTAACTTCCACTGTCATATACATAACTGTACCCAGCTCCTCACTATAGTATATTCCACCCAAAGCGTGAAGTAGTTCTCATCTTCAGCCGGTGTTTCGTCCACTTCATTGAACCATTTGTTCCATATTTTCTCGTGTTTATCTTGGCAACTGTTTTGTAGTGTTTCCAGCTCGCACACTTCATTCATATTGCTCAACCACATTTCTTTGTTGGGAGTTCTCATCACATAGAGAGGGATTTCCTAGCCAAGAACTGGGCTTCACATCTAAGGACTTATATTTAGGAGGTTGTTCAACTGCCAGATGTACCCAGCAAACATACGATCGGGTCCTGTGGGATGTAGCAGTGTGTCACAAGTTTATTTAGTATTCAAACCCAAATGCTTTTCATTTTCTGCAGTGAAATGAAATGTACAGTATGTCGGCCTTCTTCTTTCAAGCTGACATCTGGCACACATTGTAGATTTATATGAAAACCTACAACGGAGCATGTATGCTGTAATGGAGCTAAATGATTCTGTAGATGTCAGTTGTTGAGGCTGATAATGCCTCTTCCCATAGCTGCTCATTACTTAGCCTTAAAGGGGATTCTTAATGAGAATTATTCAAGCGTGTGCATAAATACAGGTTTTGTATCTACTCAAATGCCCGGGTAAGTCCCCAGACGCACTATGTAAATAAATGTAGATCAGCTTTGCAACATGCAAAAACGAATGGGAACCCAAGGCTTAAAGATAAAGTTTAGTTGAATACACTGAGCTCAAAACTAACAGACTCTCTTAAACGAGAACTACGTTTTGAAAACAAATGGAAATGGCATATTTCAAAAACCGAACTGCAAAGGTTCAGCATTTCTATAATATCGAGGACTTCAAAGTTGTCACAGGAGCTCTCCATCTTGGATTTTGTTTGGAGTATCACTGCCATTTGTAAATCACTTTGCACTCTTAATAAATAAATCATCAATCATTTTGCAGTTAAGTACTCGATTTACTTGAAGATTACAGCAATACAAAAAAATTGCATATATATATAGCAGTTAACGTGCCAGCAAAACCATATGTACGATAGTGAAAATGGACAACCAGAAAATGTTTCGGTACAAGCCTTTGCCAAGGGGAATTTTCCCTCCTACCTTTTAATTGGGGAGGTGGACTATACTCCAGTACCTTATTTATCTATTTAAACTGAAATTGAGCAGGTTGCATCATACATTTAGGGGCAAATTCATCAAGGGTCGAATATCGAGGGTTAATTACAAGGGGAATATGCTAATATTAAGCAGCATTTTATAGACTTCCCATTTTTATTTTGTGTTTGACCCTGTGAGAAGCATTTTCCCACTTAATATGTTGCAGAGATGCCCTTAAACGGCACATCTGAAATTTAGTGTTTTAGTTACTCCCTTATAGAAATGCCTCTGCAACAGAATCTCATAGGAGACCATGTTATGATCACTATGCTAAAATGCTAAAAGTGAGGTATGTCATAGAAGCTGATGCTACAGGGCAGATTATTAAATTTTGATGCAAATTGCACTGGTCTCTTCACATGTAGGCCTATCATTTGGCAGCCGGGGCCTTGAAGGTCCAGATATTCCCGTAGAGTTGAGCGGCAATGGGATGGAATCCTCAAAATTAATTTCTGGGGTTGCTTGAGGATTCCTGTATTTTCATTTCTACATTGCCTGTTTTTGTTGAGGCATTATTTGCCCTTTATTCTAATGTAATTTCTTAATGTATATTGAGGCCAGAGTTGAATATTTTACTTATTTGCTTTTTTCTCTTTAAAGGAGAAGGAAAGGTTAAAACTAAGTAAGTCTTATCAGAAAGGTCCATCTAAATATACCAGTCAACCCCCAAAGTAGTGCTGCTCTGAGTCCCCTGTCAAAAGAAACACAGCATTTCTTTCCTTCTATTGTGTACTCATGGGCTTCTGTATCAGACTTCCTTCCTTCAGCTTAAACCTCATTGCCCTGGGCAAGAGCATGCTCAGTTTGCTCCTCTTCCCCCTCCCCCTCCCTTCTCTACTGTAATCTGAGCCCAGAGCAGGGAGAGACTCAGGCAGGAAGTGATGTCACCCCACATTAATACTGCAGCTCCTATTCTAAACAAACAAGAGAGTTTCAAGAGCTTTTTACTCAGGTATGGTAAAACATTCTACAGAATAAATATAGCATTCTAGCTTGCACTATTGCAGCTAATCTATTGGCAATAAAATGCCTCCGTAGCTTTCCTTCTCCTTTAACAACAATGCCCACTTTCCCAAGGACTCAGGGATCTAGTTTCGTATATACAGTTTTATTTACCTGTAATGTCAGACAGAAATCTGGCAAACATGTGTGGGTATGGCTGTGAGAAGGCTTGCTTTTATATATCAGTACCTGTACAACTGACTTATGAGTAGTGAAAATAAACTGGACTCTTGAGCCTAGGAAGGCTTTAATACCTCCTATATCTTAGCCCTTCCCTCATATATCTAATCCCTTCTGCTTGACAGTTATTATGGCAAAGGAAAGTTTTTGCCTTAGGGCTATGCATTTGATTTTCTCTTTCCTTAGATCCAGCTCTTATGAGCAACCTTTGTAAGGGATCCCATAGTACTTTCTTTATACCTCCACAACAATATATTTTGCAAGATGTATGCTGACATTGGCTGCAGAATATTATTATACAGTGCAGAGGGTTGTGATGGGGGAACAAGTGTTATTACCAGTGATGGGTGAATATTCCCATTTGGCGGCAAAAAAATTAGCAAATTTTGACTCTGGCGTTAAAGTCAATGGGCATCCAAATAATGTTGACGCGCAACAGTTTTGACGCAAGTGACTTTTTGTATGCCCTTCAAAAATGTTATGACGCGAGAATTTTCACTGTGGTTTCACGCATTTATTTGCAGAAATACTAATTTATTCACCCATCACTAGTTAATACTTGTGCCATATTAATTCATAGGCATACACCACTAAATACCCAAATGCCTGTAGCCTTTCTTTTCTATTTCAATAATTGTCCTTCTATAAATCATAAACAAGGGATATGTTGTCTACCATAAATGCCCCCCTTGAACTGGTACAAGTATGGCATCCATTATCCAGAAAGCTCTGAATTAAGGAATGCGATCAAAAATAATCTACATTTTTAAAAATGATTTCCTTCTTCTCTGTAATAATAAAACAATAGCTTGTACTTGATCCCAACTAAGATATAATTAATCCTTGTTGGAAGCAAAACCAGCCTATTGGGTTTATTTAAAGGGATACTGTCATGGGAAAAACATTTTTTTTCAAAATGAATCAGTTAATAGTGCTGCTCCAGCAGAATTCTGCACTGAAATCCATTTCTCAAAAGAGCAAACAGATTTTTTTACATTCAATTTTGAAATCTGATATAGGGCTAGACATATTGTCAATTTCCCAGCTGCCCCAAGTCATGTGACTTGTGCCTGCACTTTAGGAGAGAAATGCTTTCTGGCAGGCTGCTGTTTTTCCTTCTCAATGTAACTGAAGGAGTCTCAGTGGGACATGGGTTTTTACTATTGAGTGTTGTTCTTAGATCTACCAGGCAGCTGTTATCTTGTGTTAGGGAGCTGCTATCTGGTTACCTTCCCATTGTTCTTTTGTTTGGCTGCTGGGGCGGGGAAGGGAGGGGGTGATATCACTCCAACTTGCAGTACAGCAGTAAAGAGTGATTGAAGTTCATCAGAGCACAAGTCACATGACTTGGGGCAGCTGGGAAATTGACAAAATGTCTAGCCGCATGTCAGATTTCAAAATTGAATATAAAAAAAAACTTTTTGCTCTTTTGAGAAATGGATTTCAGTGCAGAATTCTGCTGGAGTAGCACTATTAACTGATTCATTTTGAAAAAAATGTTTTTCCCCTATGACAGTATCCCTTTAATGTTTATATGATGTTCTAGTAGACTTAAGGTATGAAGATCCAAATTACAGAAAGATCTGTTATCTGGAAAACATCCCGAGCATTCTGGATAACAGGTCCCATACCTGTACTAAATTTTACACCAACTCTGCTTCCTTTTTTATCACCCACCACCAACCTACCCCGTGGCTAAAAATATTTTGATAACAGGAAATTCAAGAAATAGGCACCAAAATGACACTTTTGCTAGAGTGTGGTTCAAAGTGCATTCTGTCTGAGATCATTATTTATACAGAACAAAACAAACGTGCTTATCAGAACAAATAGAAAGCATGTCCTTTAATGTGGAAATGAAATCCATAGATTATAGTTACAATAACCATAAAGTAAAGTAAATATTACAGGGAAAGGCTTGTCCTCATGAATGATGTAAATATAAATGTCACATATTTAAATGAACTGCAGCAAACTGTCTCTTGTCTACAGGGTTTGAATAACCTTTTTATTTCAGTTCTATTAAATTGTCACATCTGATTAAAAAAAAAACGTAAACTACACAGCTTATTGAAAGATACGCAAAATGGTATCATGGATACAGTGTTAAGCTGGCAACAGACGCAAAGATCCGATCATACGAATCATCGTACGATCGGACTGTCCCATCTCCTGACCTGCCACTAACCATTCTGATCAAATAAAGTAGAAAATAACAGATCAGCCAATGTTCTGCCCTTGACAGCAATCGTAAGAAAGTTATGTCCAACCAAACCTAGTGACAGTCTCCCACTGAAAATCATACGATCGTCAATATATGCAGAGATATTATCGGCAGCCGACAGAAATCTTTTAACCTGTCCGACCAACCAAACGGCGTTCCCTGCCGGACGAAAAATGTCGGGACTGTCCACACACTGTCCGAAAATTTTTTTTTCAAAATGAATCAGTTAATAGTGCTGCACTGAAATCCATTTCTAAAAAGAGCAAGATTTTTTTATTTTCGATTTTGAAATCTGACATGGGGCTAGACATTTTGTCAATTTCCCAGCTGCCCCAAGTCATGTGACTTGTGCTCTGATAAACTTCAATCACTCTTTACTGCTGTACTGCAAGTTGGAGTGATATCACCAACTCCCCCCCCCAGCAGCCAAACAAAAGAACAATGGGAAGGTAACCAGATAGCAGCTCCCTAACACAAGATAACATCTGCCTGGTAGATCTAAGAACAGCACTCAATAGTAAAAACCCATGTCCCACTGAGACACATTCAGTTACATTTAGAAGGAAAAACAGCAGCCTGCCAGAAAGCATTTCTCTCCTAAAGTGCAGGCACAAGTCACATGACCAGGGGCAGCTGGGAAACTGACAAAATGTCTAGCCCCATGTCAGATTTCAAAATTGAATATAAAAAAATCTGTTTGCTCTTTTGAGAAATGGATTTCAGTGCAGAAATCTGCTGGAGCAGCACTATTAACTGATTCATTTTGAATTTTTTTTTTCCCATGACAGTATCCCTTTAACTCTAATACAATTATGTGACTTGATCCTTTCCATGTATAGTGTACAATTGTAGGCTTGAAAATATAACTAAAGAGATTTAAAAAAAAGTGAACTGCCTGGGTATTACTTATGCAGCCAATTAATGACACCTAAATGGCTGCAACTGGGGTTACAGATAGACCTCTGCCCCTTAGCTGTCCAACAGAGTCTATAGTGGTAAAGCACTGGGTATCTTGACAGCGCTATATAAATAAATGATGATGATGATGATGATAGTGATGACTGTAGATCCAAATCCTGGCAATTTGACAAATACTCATGTACTTTTAGAGTGATGAGCAAAATTCATTGCTAGGTTTCGCTGCTAAAAACGACCATAAAAATTTGCTGTTAAAAAAGTGAGCCCATGACTGAGCACCCTGAGGGGTGGATGGAGATGCAGCTATATTTTTAACTTTTCTACTAATAAATATATTTTTTTTAACTGAATATCTCTGGTTCTGTGGATCCGTTTGAGTGCCGGTCAGCTCTGCTTCCTTATTCTCTGCTGTTAAAAAAGTTGCCATGAAGAAATGCCCAGCAGTCAAAGGGGCAGATTCTCCAAAGGGTGGCGTGAAAATTTGTCAGCACAACGTCATTTCTGAACTTTGCAGATTCCCTATCGGGCGCAGGCGTTACTTCGCTAGCGAAGGAGATAGACACTAGCGTTGCTTCGCATTCTAATGCCAGGCGAATTTTCGCTCTGGCAAACTGCCGTAAATCCACAAATTCACTTTGCTTTGATTACCAAAGTAATGCTAGCGAAAATTCGCCAGCATTCAGCTCCCTGGACGCAACTTCACACTTTAGGGAATTGGCATTGTCCTAGCAAATTTATGCCTGGCGAAGTGTTGCAATGGCTGTAAAGCCGTCGCTGGCAAATTTTTGCTGCTTAGGGAATTTGCCCCTAAGAGATGCAAAAGTGAACCTTTTAGTGTTAATTTCTGTAGCACCTGTACCTGGAGTCTAGCTGTCCTTTGTACCTGGAGTCTAGCTGTCCTTTGTACCTGGAGTCTAGTTGTCCATTGCACCTGGAGTCTAGCTGTCCTTTGCACCTGGAGTCTTTCTGTCCTTTGCAACTGGAGTCTAGCTGTCCTTTGCACCTGGAGTCTATTTGTCCATTGCACCTGGAGTCTAGCTGTCCTTTGCACCTGGAGTATTTCTGTCCTTTGCAACTGGAGTCTAGCTGTCCTTTGTACCTGGCGTCTAGTTGTCCATTGCACCTGGAGTCTAGCTGTCCTTTGCACCTGGAGTCTAGCTGTCCATTGCACCTGGAGTCTAGCTGTCCTTTGCACCTGGAGTCTAGTTGTCCTTTGCACCTGGAGTCTTGCTGTCCTTTGCACCTGGAGTCTAGCTGTCCTTAGCAACTGGAGTCTAGCTGTCCTTTGCACCTGGAATCTAGCTGTCCTTTGCACCTAGTTCAGAGTTTCCAACCTAACCCCAGGTACAGAGTGCAATGCCATGATGTGCAAACCAGCCCTATATTAACTTCCTGCCATAGACAGCTCTATGCCTACCCCCTGCCTAAAGGACACGCTATGTTCCTTATCCCCCCACCCCCCATAATGCAGGTCTCTACGATCCGTTTTGGTGCACAGAGATCTGCATTAATGCAAAGCACAATATACAGGAAAACATGGCATATTTTGCCATCCTTTCAGAGTTTGCACCATACTGATTAATGAATAAACAGGTCTTTATTATTAATTATATTAATAATAATTAAAGGTTGTGTTTCCATTTGGATATAGTGCTAATACTTTGTTTTTAATTAGAGTTTGACCCCTTAAAATTCATAGACATCCCATGATAATATACATTTAAAATTCTTTGTGAACTGGAATTCCATCTTTCAATGACATTCTTAAATATATCATTAGAAATCCTAAACACAGATTATTCATCTACAGTATTTCAAAGCATACTTACCCTGATGGTACGTCTCTTTAGAAAGCCACCACTTCAGAATTCAACTGTGTAAATACTTAGCACTAATACTCAAGTGGGCAAATACTCCACATATTTAATTTTTACAAGCAGCCTCTTTGTATTTTGATGGCTGCTGCTGCTTTTTGATGTTTAATTACAAATCTCAGGTTTTTGTTATTCCAATGTTTTATACAGCCCACAATCATTTCCTTTCTCTGTAAAATATTGATGCAATGAAATGCAAAGCAAAGCCGTGCTTTTATAAAATGCATTATTTGCCTGAAAATCAAACAGGGAAAAGGGAATTAATCACTTGTTTTCTCTCATGAAAACTTCCTTATAGTCTATGGGGGAGTCAGGGTTTAGCAAACCCTGATGACATTAGAATGATTTATAGAAATTCCATTGAATCATAATTAATTAATCATAATGGAAAATGTGAAATCAAGAAATATCGATCAATTGCGATATTTAAGAAATTTTACAAATATCTTCATTTATAGAATTCTCCATCCCAAATGTTATTTCAGGTGGTCTGGAATAAGGCTTATGGTGGCCTTACACAGGCTGATAAAAGCTTCTGATTTGGTTCTTCTGTTGGCCTATGTCAGGGACGAGGACCACGTTGGCTTGTTGATGCGTTCCTCATCCCGATGACCTGCTTTGTGATCCAATCATTTGGGCCGAACGCCAAATGATCAGATCGTCGATATTGCCCAGCTCAGTGTGGGCATATTGAAGAAAGATTTGCTCATTTGGTGACCTCACCCAACAAACCTACCTTTAAATGTATGGTCAGCTTTAGATTGATTGATAAATATTAATCTCTATTGAATCAGCAAGGGGCACATAATAGTTTGAAATTCAGTAACAAGTTTGTCCTGTGCCCGTTCTCCTAAAGATCCTACCATTCCATCCACCTTTGGACACAGAAGGAGATATAGGAAACGTGCATGTACGCTACAAGTTAAGGACAAGGGAACTGGGCAGCCTATTTAACACAAATTTTTTGAGGGACAAGTGGAAACCAAGGTATCTAGCAGCGTGGAAGGTGTCTTTGCTAGATTAAAGTTATGTTTTATTGGACCTACAGTTTTTATATCTCTCAGCCCCCACTAACCATAGGAAGATGCAATTGGGTGGCCTCAGTGGCGTAACTACCAGGGGTGCAAAGGTTGCGATGGCACCTGGGCCTCGCACCCTCTTGGGGCCCACCGGAGCCATGATAATGGATATCGTGGGTGGTTGAGCAGGGGGAGATTTTACAGCGCACGCGATTCATATGGGGGAGGACCTGACAGGGGGGCCCAGGTGCTCATCCTATACCAGGGCCTGCCGGTGAGTAATTACGCCACTGGGTGGCCTATGTCAGACTTCTTCCTGATTTGTTTTGTGTTCATGCTGTCATTCAATTGTAGGCCAGTCAGGGTAATAGCTATGCATACGGGCCGCTTGAATGAATGGTGAACATTTTTCAAGATTTCTCAGCTAGTTCAGTTGCTTTAGACTTATCACTACTAGATACTGTATATCTTGGTCTGGATAGATAAAAACCTCCACAGACCCGGTATGAAGTATTTTTTGTCTGACCATGCATTATGTCTAGCATGTTCCACACAGTGGCCAAAAACTGGATAAACCAAGTGTTCAGGGGGGGAATATTGTATTAAATTGGTGGCCTCCAAAGAAGTCTATGGAATTCTTGAAATGTCCTAAGGGAGATGTAAAATTTCCCTTGACCACATCAGTTCTATGGTCTCAAGTTGGACAATACAATATAGTTGAGTGTGTAAGGCACCACAAGATATTGGGCTTAACATGACTAAACGCGTATAACTAGTAATGGGCGAATCTGTCCCGTTTTTGAATTTGTGAAACTCGAGAAAATGTGGAGAAAAAATCGAGAAACGCATCAAAGTCAAGGGGCGTCAAAATTATTTTGACGCAAAACTATTTTGACACAAGCGACAATTTTTACTTGCATGACTTTTTTGTCCAAATGCATTAGTCAATGGCGTCAAAATTATTTTGACGCTCAACAATTTTTATGCGCATGACAATTTTTACACAAGCGACTTTTTTTGTTGCAGCAAATTTTTTCGCCGTGAATTTTTGCAGGTGTCGGAATGTGGAAATTTGCCGCGAATCCATGCGTGGCGAATAAATTCGCCCATCACTACTTATAACAGAAAGCCCAGCATCATTGTTATAAATGTCCCTTCTAATGTTATAGCCCAGGATTATCTCCTCCCAACCACTCCTTTCCCTTACTTATTTTAGAGAATAATACCTGTTGACAGTACAGAAGCAAATATTGCTCATTTCTTTTTATTTGGTTCATAGTGGTTTAAGAATGGTGAGACCTAATAAAATGGATGACACATTCTGAGTTGTCATGCACAGGCAGTATAGAACAATTTGTCAGCTAGAACATATTGTATCAAAATATATAATCCTGTAAAAACATGAAGCAATAACTCAGCAGAGAGCTACTGAATCCATTAGTAAGTGGTATTGTTAGCTTCAGTCCTGACGTGCTGTTTTCATATTGAGCTGTGGTCTAGTTTTTAGCTTTCTTTCTTTTTTTTTCTTTTAACCTGGGTACTGACACTTATTTTTGATATGTCCCACAGCATGCATGTCACGTATTAAAATAGAATGGCCTCTAAGCCACTGTAATAGCATCTCTCTCGGGTTTCAGCTCTATGTGCTCGTTTGGAGAGTTTAGTAAACCGACAGAGGACCGGGGAGATTAGATGGAGTGCACACGTTGCATAGCGAGATTTACATTTTGAACAGAACAGAGAACCGGGCAGGAAGAGTTCCGAACCTTGTGCTTACTTCGGCATATCAAATACACATTTTTTGGAGTGTGTGTCATGGCCGACATATTGTACAAAGTAATCAAAATAAATGTTGATTTAGAAACAATTAGTGATGTTGGTTAACACTGCAAATGTTTATGATGGTGCTTATGCCTTTTAGAGACAGCAAGGCTTAATTATTAAAGGAGTGAATCAAATAAGAGGTGGGGAGAGCACTCAAGAGCAGGAACTACTGTGATCAGAGTTTTTAATGCAAGCCTACATCGTTTACACACTTATTAAAGGAGTGCTACATGCCCAGCTGCCTTATTGATGCACTTCCTTGGTTCTTTTAATTATTTAATAAATGACCTACAGAATGCTGTCCTCCACAGGAAGCCCCTTTAACTAGGATTTGCCCCTTTAACTAGGATTTCTAATTTAAGAATGTTGTTTGATCTTAAAAGCAGGTTAGAGGGGAATGGCGTTCTTCTTGGGATGTGCTTTTGGGAATACCACTAACCCAACTCCAGCCTGACCACTTTTCTATAAACCACCCCCCAGCCAGGTTTAGATATCATCTGATGAAAAAAGGGACAGTCAGGAGGTATACAAGTGCAATTTTCTTCATATTACTGATGTTAGGGTCAACTAAATGTCCAGCCCAACCCTAACCCATTATGGCCGAACCTGACCCCAGCGTTGGACTTGCGGGCCCAGGGCCGAACGGGCCTGCAGCCTCAGGGGCCACCCACACCTTCCCCTGGGCCCCCCAGTCACAAAGTCCTCTGTGCAGACGCATGTGTGTACCTCTTTTCAGCGCATCAGCAGGACCGGGTTCAGGGAGGGCAGGGAGAGGGAGGACAGGGAGCTGATCTGGGCCGACAGGGCCCAAAAAGCTGGGGCCCACTGGGTTTTTTGTGGTGTCCCGCCAGCCCGGTCCAATCCTAACTAAGCACATTCCCCTGTTTATATATCCATGCCCACTCAACAGTGATGTCATGGAAGAGGACTGGGCATGCTGGCATGAGTATATAAAAAAGTGCTCACTGAGGTGGAAGTGGGGCAGTAGAAGGTCACAAGCGGGATGGAAGGAGGTTAAAGTTCAGTTCGTACCCACCTTCAGCCCAAGAACATTGTGCAGAAGTCGACCTGAGCCACAGGATTCGACCTGGCCACACATCATCACTTCACATATTGAAGATATTGGAGGTGACCTTCATGGTGGAAAATATGACTCTATCATCCCCATGAGATGATCTGCCTCCAAGAAATGAACTTGTAGTCATGTAGTGTGTGTTGTGTTGGAACTTAAGTTTATCTATGGTTCATTATCATTAGAAGATTTTTTCTGTCTGTTTTAAAGAGGCCATTATACCCTCGTATATTGCTATCGCATTGTGCTTGGTACAGGGGAATGCTGGCACTGTCTTAGTCTTCAGTTTATAAAACCTATGCAGTCTTTGCTATGGTGTTTTGAGTTACAGCTCCGTTTTGGCTAGCAACTCCTCTACTAATGCCATTCCATCCCCCTGGCTCCCAGGTAGGGTTGCCACCTGGCCTGTGTTTTACCGGCCTGGTTGATCCCAATGTTATTAATAGAGAAAAATGATAAATTTATCGGAAGACCAGTATTTTTTTCTGGAAAAGGTGGCAACCCTACTCCTAGGTCATGCCTCCATCCTTTCTTGTTATATGGCAATAATGCAACGTAAGAGCAGAGGTGATTCTGGGGCTCCTGCCACCTTAAAAATCATTGTCATCTCTGGTCAAAGGGGTGCCACATCGCTAGTGCAATGATGCAATAATGAGAGCAATATCGCTGAATATATCGCTGAATTAATAACATAATGTAATTAACTGTAAATTCAGTTCTTAAGGTTACAATAGGAGGCTTTTTGCCGCCCCTTGTAACTGGCTGTTCTCACCTTGCCTCGTGGCAGGAGTTAGTGATGTGCGGATCGAGAATTCCTCAACCCCCACCCGACCCTAACCCGCCCTGGGCCTGCTGCTGCTGCTCTCTATTTATAGACCTACGCCCACCCCTCAGTGATGTCACAAAAGGGGCGGGCGAGCGGAAGTCTATAAATTCTGGCCTTGGAAGCCGGAAATGCTAGGTCGCGGGCAGGGAGAGCAAGAGAAGAGCTCGACCGGGACCCGCCCATGACCAGTCGCTTTTGTGTAGGTGTCGGCCCGAATCCACAGGTCCCAAGGGTTTCTGCCCAGGCCGCACATAACTAGCAGGAGTGGCCCTGCATTAGAGATATGGTAAATTATATAGAAGTGTCAGGTATCAAGGCGAGTCTGAAGGTATGAGCCTCCCCCACGCTTCCCACTGAGCTGCGCCCTGAAAGTTGGTACAGGACGGTCCCAGATAAGGAATAGCAGGAGTGCTAGGTGAATAACAGGTAGTAATAAGGACTCAGCACTTATCTGCACTTGAAGAGACGAAGTCAGGGACAGGCCGGGTCATACACAGAGAACGATCAGGAAGCAGGTGCCAATTGAGGAAAATCCAGCAGAGTAGTCAGGGAAGCCAAGGTCGAGATCAGGAATAACAAACACAGGAATCCAGGGATAATCAGAAGAATAGTCAGGAAAAAGTCGTAGTCGCAATCAGAATAATCATCAGTAGTAAGTACGCTTAGTGTCAGTAGAGACGATCACCTCGCATTGAGCCTAGGCCTGAGTGACCTTTTAACCCCAGGGCGCACGTTTGCGTCAGAACACGCGCCTGTGTCAGAACGCAAGCCTGCGTCTCTAGTAAGAGACGCTGGCGTGAGGACGTTGGCCAGAGGAGACGTTGGCCAGAGGAGACGACCTGCTGGGACCTGACAAGAAGCTTGTAGGTGGCCAGGGATCATTTACAATATGAAAAGTTCAAAAACCAGGTGCAAGTTTCTTGCTCTTTGTACCTGACCTTGTGGTGACCACTTGTAGGTTCACGTATTTTAGCTGCCTACATTTGGTACACTGCTGTGCATTATAAACATATAAATATGTGATGATAATAATAACAATAATATACATTAGGGGTCATTTACTTAAGAGAAGTAAAATTCCACTATAGACCATTTGTTTTGCATCTTGCTCACTACTTTCCTCTCCAACGCATACAGTGGTGCCAGCATTCTCCTTGTCCCCTAACTTTATAATCAGTCAGATGCACTAGTAGAGGACACAGGCCCTATGGCAAGCTTTGACAGATGGACTGGCCTGCGGGATCCTGATGATATGCTCTGCACCTTGTGCCTGATTCTTTATACTGCAACCATTCCCACAGGCAGAGTTTTCTATGCACGAGCACTAAAGGTTAAATCTGCCTGGGGTCATAGGAGATTCCCTTCATTAAATCCAAAGCAAACTGCTCTTTCATGATTTCCATATTTTATTCCAGAGCTTTCCAACCATCAATATATTGGACATGTGACTGCTCATACGCCACAGAGGCCTACAAAGCTTTGTTTCAATGTGATTGATCCATTCATTCGGCACTGGGGAATTTTCTTTTATAAAAAAGAATCTATAAAAAATGGCATTTCATGTCAGCACATGCTAAATGGTATATAGGGCATTGATCAAATGTTCCTAATATTTAGCAATTAAAGGCAAAATCCACACGCACCGAAGGTGTTCAACTCTAAGGCTGGCGCAGCTCTTCGGATTCCAAAGAAATAAACTGGCATCATCCACTAATCTCGTAGCAGTGAACGATTGGGGGAGGGGGGACGTCAGATCTCGCAATTGCTGTGTTTTTGCCAGATAAATTAACATTCCATTTGCGCTCGTATTAATAAATGATTTGAAATTATTTGAGTTGAACAACATGCAAAGTAATTTGACTGCCAGAAAGAGTGAATAGGCAATACACACAATTTATTCAATTTCTGTCCCTAGGCTCCTTTTTTATGTTTCTTCACATGGTGATTTCTTGTACATTGTTCATTATATTATTTATGCTAATTGTGTATCCTGCAGTGAAAGCATGGCATATTTCTCTGTTATGTAGATACTGTCATTTTCTGAAAGGTGATTAACAATACAGATCAACTCTCTGGAGCTGAGATGACTGACTGCCTGTTATCTTACTGCTGACTGTTATCCTATTTTAGGGATTTTTTTTAACCTTTAAAATATACATAAAGACAATCTATTCAATCTCAAGATTGATGATTCCTAATATAGGTTCCCTTACCTTTGTCAGTGAGTCCCAACAGGCCTGCTGTTTTGGTTTCCAGCTGCTCAATTATTTATACTTGCTCCGGTTACGGTTGTCACCATTTCTGGAAAAAAATATCGCCCTTCCTTTATATTTATCATTTTTCCCTATTAATTCCATTAGGATCAACCATCATTTTTACCAGCCAGGCCGGTAAAATCCTGGTCAGGTGGCAACCCTAGCTCCAGTACGGACCCAAGGTTGTCCTTGCGTGTTACAGATCAAGCAAGCTGTTCTTCTGTTGTATATAATCTCATGCTGGTCCATCACTTGTCAGTTTGAAGAGTAATAGCAGCAATTATTCTGGATTTTCCCTAATTAGTTTGCCCCACAGTGCCTTTGGTTATGATTCGTGCAAAGAAAAAGCTGGTGTTTGAGATGCTCTGGATCTCTTCTTGCTCTAAAAAAACTAAAACGTAACATTCACATATCTTACTAGTTATAAACATGAAGGGATAGGCCTCATTAACACTCCTTAGTGGTGTTTTTGGTTGCTTAATGGCTAGTCCTCTGTGTCTTCAGTCTTGTTTTAGCTATGTCCTTAATTCTAGTGCCCCCTTCCTCTATTAGAGTTGCCAACACCACCCAAAACATGGTAGTCATCCTCCCTTCTCATTAAAGGAGAACTAAACTCTTAAAATGAATGTGGCTAAAAATGCCATATTTTATATACCGAACTTATTGCACCAGCCAAAAGTTTCAACTATTCAATAGCAGCAATGATCGAGGACTTCAAACTTGTCACAGGGGGTCACCATCTTGGAAAGTGTCTGTGACACTCACATGATCAGTGGGCTCTGAGCAGCTGTTGAGAAGCTAAGCTTAGGGCTCGTCACTAATTATCCAGCAGAAAATGAAGTTGGTCTGTTATATAAGCTGATGGTACAGGGTTGATTATTAAATGCTGATGCGAATTGCACTGGTTTCTGTGCTGCCATGTAGTAATAATCTGCTTTAATTACTAATCAGCCTTATATTGTGACATTTCTATTCTATGTGTACTGTATATTGTGAGTGGGTCCCTAAGCTCAGTAAGTGACAACAGCACAGAGCATGTGCAGTGAATCAGCAGAAAAGAAAATGGGGAGCTACTGGGGCATCTTTCGAGACACAAATCTTTACTGCTAATATCAGTTGTCCAAAGCTTTAAGGGAGGGGCACATGGAGGACTTTGCAAATCAAGTTATACATACGTACTCAAAGCCACTGCCACATAATCTTTATCTTCTACCCAAGAACTGAGCACTAACCTTAGACATGATTTCTCACCATGTCTACACTCATATAAGACTCACATTTTACCAGAATGATTTCTACTCCACTCGTTTCCATGATGCAGTTGTAAGAATTCTCTTCTTCACAGTTTTCTGAGAGTTTTGAGCTGGATGGACTCTAAGCATCCATCAAGTGTTTGTTAACATAATTTAAGGTTCCACTGGCATCTGACACTTGTATTTAAAGGGATACTGTCATGGGAAAAAACATTTTTTTCAAAATGAATCCATTAATAGTGATGCTCCAGCAGAATTCTGCACTGAAATCCATTTCTCAAAAGAGCAAACGGATTTTTGTATATTCAGTTTTGAAATCTGACATGGGGCAAGACATATTGTCAATTTCCCAGCTGCCCCAAGTCATGTGACTTGTGCTCTGATAAACTTCAATCACTCTTTACTGCTGTACTGCAAGTTGGAGTGATATCACCCCCTCCCTTTTCCCCCCCAGCAGCCAAACAAAAGAACAATGGGAAGGTAACCAGATAACAGCTCCCTAACACAAGATAACAGCTGCCTGGTAGATCTAAGAACAACACTCAATAGTAAAACCCATGTCCCACTGAGACACATTCAGTTACATTGAGAAGGAAAAACAGCAGCCTGCCAGAAAGCATTTCTCTCCTAAAGTGCAGGCACAAGTCACATGATCAGGGGCAGCTGGGAAATTGACAAAATGTCTAGCCCCATGTCAAATTTCAAAATTGAATATAAAAAAAATCTGTTTGCTCTTTTGAGAAATGGTGCAGAATTCTGCTGGAGTAGCACTATTAACTGATGCATTTTGAAAAAAACATGTTTTGCAATGACAGGATCCCTTTAAGAAAGCCCATAAATGCTGTTTTGCATTTTCCAGGCTGTTGACATAACAACAGTGAACTTTAAAATGTTTATCTATAAACCTTTACTCATGACTTGGGCATTCTGTAAAAATCAGTTTTCATTTGAAAAAGTACAGGGACCATTGTACCAAGTTATATAATTTTGCTATAAATTCGGGGCACCATATTTGGTTCAACCTATTGCTCTTTATCTGTACCTGAAATATAGCACAGCTGCTATAAAGGTCCGGAGGGGCCCCACAAGAAATTGTAGACACCCAATGAATTTATGATAAATTTAATGAATTAATTAATTTTCATTAATTATCTACTGAATTAATTAATTAATTTTAACTTAATTCATTGATTGATGTGATGGCACAGAATTGATTTGGTAATTTTAGCACATGATTGAATTGGCACTCAGCACTTTATAATATTTGCTGCACTTTATATTTATTTATTTAAAATCAATTTTGGAAAATATTTGGAGAGTGTGGGGTTTTACTGCTATCCTATCTAAGAATAATTATAAAAAAAAACAAGTGGTGATGCAGAACCTCGTTTTTCCATTGATTTCATAATCATGTCTCAAGCCTGTGCAGCATCTGTATGAGTCACCAGAGTGCAGGCATGTGGGTTTATTTGCCCATAAATAATGGGTAATATTTAACAAAGGTTGATATTGTTACCAAGAATGACTTGTGTCATTCAATTTTCCAGCCACTTTTTATCTGGGGTCCAAACGTTCACATTCTGTTGTTTCCTAGACAAGTACAGTCGTTGAATCAGTGGCGTCATTTGGCCACGTCTGTGTTACTATATCTTTGTGTGATTATCCTCCTGAATTTGCAGTCTCCTCTAGAGTAGGTTCATGTGAACCATCCTCAGGCTGGACACATTGTGGTCTCAGAAGTTGATCTTAGTACCATTTGTTCTTCAGTGAGTCTTCGTTGATCATGTGATTACAGTTATAGGGCTGCACTAACATAGGTATAAGGGTATAATGCTTAAAAAGTAGGTGAATTTGCAGTTGTAGGCCCCAGACACATGGTGCTTTTTGTCCATCTCTGCTCTCAGGTGAAGAACAGTGGTGGACAAGAGGTGCCTCTTCTGCTCGTTTCCACTCCTATGCTAATGATGGTGAAGAGCACAGTTGAACACACACAGTGTGGACCCAAGTGTCACATGCATAGGGGGCATTTAGTCTAATGCTGTTCTTTGCCTGAGGGCAGTGGTGGACAAAACATGTCAGGTCCCAGGGGCTTCAGTCTTCCATAAATGACTATTGTGTCAGGTCTGCTGATCTCAGCTTTCTTTATATCTTCTCATATATCTCCTTTTATGTTATAACCCCCTTACAAAGACCCATAGGGCTTTATGCCCAAGAATGTAACATGGTAGGATTGGTGGCCCAGTAGCAAATACTGTAAATAAACATAAAATACTGAAACTGCTAAAATAGCAGTAACAGGGATAACCAGCTGTTTGCCCATATCCTTATCCTCATACTCCCTTGTCCTGGCTGGAGAAAAAACATAAATGCAAAATGGCCTTTAATACTGATTCTAGTGGACCATTTTCTAATCAATTCGCACATTCAGAGTTTTCTGATTTTTTTCACTAGTAATTGTCTGAAAAACTCACATTTTTAGAGTTTTGAGAGCTATTCATATTTTGTAGAGCCTCGTTCAGCATTTCTTCCCTGTTTGTACTATTTATATTAAGATTTTTTAATAACCTTCACGGCATTCGTAGTTAAAAAAATACAAGTGGTTTCAAAAACCACTAAAATTCAACCTCCAGCTATAAATAGGTCTCCACGTGTGATCTTTATCCCGCTTTCTGTATCCTGATAAAATACCACCATTTTCTTAATGGCGCATTCTTTGCAAGATGGATTTTCCAATAGAAAGAACATGAGGATATCTTGCAGACGTTTGATGTTCTCCATTCAAAAAAAGAGAGTGCAGATTTCCCCTTTAATTACAAGGCACTCTGCTTGGCGCATGCCCCCCCCCCCACCTTGCAATGCAAATTCCCAGCCCCCCTTCCTTAATCCCCTTTCACTCCTACGCACAGTTTGGCTGGTAACCAAGTGGTATTTGTGCTTCCATAAATATAAATAGATTTACACTAATGATGACTGTGCATCAGCTGCACAGAACCCAAGTGCCAGGAATCTGCTCTCCTGAAACAGTCTGACGGGAAATGACATGAATCAAGGTATCACAAAAAGAACTGCTGCATTAGCCATAGGTGCCCCTATTCACTTACAGGAACCGTACACGGGGTTTGCTAGAGAAAATGCCGGAGCAGAAATTGTTTGATGGTGATGTGTTTTTCTTTGGTGTCTTGCTATCACGGATTCTTGAAGGAAAAGCCTTTGCTTGATAATTAAGCTCCATAGTTCAACACAGAAATTAGACCTTTTTCTCCCATCAAAGAAGCATTTGCTGTTGGGTTGACATATCTAGGACAAGCTCTATCTCTCGCCTCTGACAGCAGATACAGGTTATTCCAGCCAGGTACAATATCTGCTATTCACATAAACAGCCCGGGTCATACAAGAGATTCAATGGCTGAATCTGCTTTAAGGGGGACTTTAATAATTTAAAGGGATAATAAACGCATGTTAGAAGTAGATAGAAACGAGATGAGGAGGGCAAAATGGCACGACATTGGGGGAGTTGGGATTTCAGGTAATTGGGGTAAATTTAGAAACTGCAATTAGTAATGTAGGGATAACTATAAGTGGCTTTGCCATAGTTGTAAGGCGTAAAGGGATGGTTCAGAGACACATGGGAAGATGTGGGGAGATTTTGTCACACAGCAACTAATCGCCTCTTTAAAGTCGTCCAAAGTTGCCTTATGAGGAAATTTCAGCAAACTAAGTGCTCCGAGTGCCATCCCGGCCGCGATTTCCATTTTAGCTGGCGGGGAGGCTTTTCAGAGATTTGCGGCCCAAATAAGAGGCGACTAGTCAGCGGGCGACTAAATCTCCCTGTCTCTGTCCTTAGTATGTTATAGAATGGCTAATTCTAAGCAACTTTTTAGCTGTCTTCATTATTTTTTTTTATATATATAGTTTTGTATTTGTCTTCTTCTTCTTCTGACTCTTTCCAGCTTTCAAATGGGGGGGGGTCAGTGACCCCATCCAAAAGCAAATGCTCTGTAAGGCTACAAATGCATTGTTATTGCTTATTTTTATTACTCATCTTTGTCTTCAGGCCTCTCCTATTAATAATTCTGTTTCTCATTCAAATCAATGCAGGTTCTGTTCTAGATCATCAACAATCTCTGTAAAGCGTTGTGAAATATGTGGGCGATATATGGGATAATAACAAAACAAAGGATAATAATAACAATAACCTGCAGTCTCATGTCTGAGGTTGCTGATCATGGCAGCCAAGATCATGGGCAGTGACATTAAGGGCAGAGACACACGCTCAGATTGAGGGATATTTAGTTGCCTGGCGATAAATCACCTCTTCTTCAGGGTGACTAATCTCCCCAAACTGCCTCCCACAAGCTAGAATCAAAATTACCGGCGGGATGGCACTCGGAGCGCTTCGTTTTCCAAAGTCTCCTCGTGAGGCAGCTTCGGGTGACTTTGGAAAACGAAGCAAACTGATTGCAATCTCACCAGTGATTTAGATTCTAGCTGGAGGGAGGCAGTTTGGGGAGATTAGTCACCCTGAAGAAGAGGAAATTTGTCGCTGGGTGACAAATCTCCCCAAATCTGAGCGTGTGTCTCTGCCCTTAGAAGAGGGGCAGCTTTAGGAGAACAAAGAAGAAGATTACAGACTGAGGAGGGACATCTGTGGTTGGAGGTCACATAAATAAAGCTAAGGTAGATCCATATACAGATATGGTTGGTTAGGGTGGAAGAGAGATTTAATAGGTGGAGGTAGAATTTTTGCCACATCCTTATCAGTCACGCTGCTAATGGTAATGGCAGGCGGGATGAATTGCCACCCCTTTGCTAAATCTCCTCCAAACGTCCAAAGTAACAGTTCCACCAGGATTAATATAAATTTTGGGTAGTTACATTTATCCATGGCATGTGCATTAGGGCTCTTACACACGGCCATTTTTACCTGCGCTCCCTTGCGTTGAGCTTTCTTCCATTCAGGCCGCAAGGGAGCGCAGGAGTAGATGCAGTCAATTATTTTGAAGGGGGCTGTACTCACACAAACGCATGTATGCGCTGAACATATGTGAAATGCAAAATGCTGCGTCCAGTAGCGATCCTAGAGGGGAACGGGCCCTGGTGCGTGATGCGCAGCCGGGCCCCTCCGTTCGGCCGCATTTTCAGCGGCGCACGGACTGCCGGGGGGCCCTGAGGGGGTGCGGGCCCTGACCCGCTCGCACCCCCTGCTCCCCCGGTAGTTCCGCCACTGGTTGTGTCCCAACCTGTGTTTGGTGCTTACATGCAGGGGAGCGCAGGTAAAAACAGCCATGTGTTAGAGCCCTTACACATTGTTGTGGGTGAGTGCATTGCCACAGCTGCATCCAGTAAATCAAAGTAAACACAATTAGGGCTCTTACTGACGAGCATTTTTACCTGCGCTCCCTAGCGTTCCGTTTTTCTGCGTGCAGCCGCAGGGGAGCGCAGGAATAGACGCATTTCTTTTTTTTCAATGGGACTGTACTCACACAGGCGCGTGTAGGTGCCGAACGCAGGAAAAATGCAGCATGTTGCGTCTCAACCTGCGTTCGGCGCCTACATGCGCCTGTGTGAGTACAGCCCCATTGGAAAAAATGTAATGCGTCTATTTCTGTGCTCCCCTGCGGCTGAACGCAGAAAAATGGAAAATCGCCTGAGGCGAGCGGCTCAGCTCGCCTAATTGGCGGCGCGCCCCTGCTTACATGCATCTGTGTGAGTACAGCCCCCATTGAAAATAATTCAGTGATTTCCTTTTTCTCTATAGTAATAAAATTGTAGCTTGTACATGATCTCAACTAAGATATAATTAGTCCTTATTGAAGGCAAAACAACCCTATTCAGTTTAATGTTTAAATTATAATTTAGTAGACTTAAGGTATGGAGACCAAAATTACAGAAAGACCACTTATCCCGAAAAGCCCAAGTCCCGAGCATTCTGGATAACAGATCCCATACCTCTGTACTGCCGGTTTAAAGGTGATGGTAGCTCCAGGGTCCCTGCTTCAATAGGTGCACTTGTATGCAATTCATCCAAACAGCCTGGTTGTTCCCAATTATGCATTAGTGTTGGGGGTGTGTTTAGAGACAAGTACATATAATGAATGTCATTGATGCGTGCTATGACTACTTCCATTTCAATGTGACCAGATCTACGGATGTTATTGTAAATGAGCCCTAGTGATGATTTCCTATGAAACAAAAAAAACAAACAAACATGGAATATTCTTGCACTAGAATAGTATGTCAGGCCAACATCAATCATTTTCATTCTGGCCCTTTAAAGTCTCCCAGGACAGACAGACAGAACCAGAATGGACCTCAGTTAAGTGCAAGAATTAACCTAATTCTATTTTGCACTAAATAACATTAAAAAAACCTTTGATTGGCCATTTCACGAATAATCTGCTTGAGTCGTTTGCTGCATTGGGTATAAAGCAGGGATTCCAGCCGGCTGCCGAGCCTGTACACCATACTAATTTGCCTGCGTGCATCACTTTCCCTGGCAGTATATAAATGGTCACAGGATATATTAACTCTGCTGCTTTGGCCGGCTGCCATTGAGTCTAAGTGAATTCTACTTGGGATTAGTCACTTGCACAAGTAACAGTGGCTTCCACTCTCACATACTCATCTATTCTGCATAATTGCACGGATCCCAGAGGCAAATTTTCCTTCCTTTCCACCCTCGGATACATTACTCTATAAACATGGGGAGGGTCTGTTAGAAACACTGGACACATTTGCACCTGGGCAGTAAACCAATCAGATAATTACTTTTAGTGATCAACCTGCAGCTGGCTGAAAAAAGCTAGTCACTGATTGGTTGCTATGGTTGCCCAGGAGCAAATTTGCCCAGTGTTTCTAAATGAGCCCCAGGGTCTGCATATCTTCTATCTCTTTGTAATTCTGTATACAGCATTCAAGCAGAGTTAGTGGATAATCCGATGCAGATGTGGCGCCTCAGTGGTTAATAGAGCAGCTTGACATGAACTGCTGATGAGTCATAAGAGAATCCCCTGTCGTTGTTAATGAAGGGGAGCGCCTAGCAACGGCTTAGTGGTTAAGAACGAAACTACCAAGCTGCAGCTGCAATTACGGAGGTGGAAAAGTGCTCTTAAAGCTTACCCGCAGAGTGAATTTAGCCTCAGCGTGCAGCACCAAAGCCGCTACTTATTCCATCACTTGTGTTTAGGATGATTTTAGCTCTTTAAAAAACGAACTGAACAAGAACAGTCTCCTGGTGCTTTCAGCATAAACGTGTTTTCAGTTTGTAGTTACATAACCAGCAAACAACCATTAAGCAAGGTGACAATTTCATTTTGATTGTGATTTACCTTTGTGTTAACTTTTAATATGTTATAGAACAACTAATTTTAAGCAACTTTTCAATTGGTCTTCATTATTTCTTTTTTATCGTTTTTTTTTTCCTTCTTAATCTTTCTAGCTCTCAAATAGGGGTCACTGACCCTGACATCTAAAATACAAATGCTCTGCAAGGCTACAAATGTATTGTTATTGCTACTTTTTATTATTCATCTTTCTATTCCGGCCTCTCCTATTCATATTCCAGTCTCTTATTCACATTAATGCCTGGTTGCTAGGGTAGTTTGGACCCTACCAACCAGATTGCAGAATTTGCAAACTGGAGGACTGCTGACTAGTGATGGGTGAATCTGACCGGTTTTGCTTTGCCAAAAATTCTGAAATTGTGAAAATTTGCCGTAATGCATTGAAGTCTATGCGCGACAAGTTTATTTTTGAACGTGCAGCAATTTTTTTCCACCCATTGGAGGCTATTGGCATCATTTTAACGGCGAAACTTGCAGAGAAATTTCACTCATCACTTAATGCTGAATAAAAAGCTAAATAACTAAAAAAACACAATTAATAAACAATGAAAACCAATGGCAAATTGTCTCAGAATATCACGCTCTACATCATACTAAAGGTGGCCATAGACGCACAGATAATATCGTACGAAACAAATTTTCGTCCAATATTCGGTGCGTGTATGGTGGAAAAAGAGCCGACCGATATCGGCAGAAGACTTGGATTTCGGTCAGTTCGTCGATCGGGCTGGACGGAAAATTTTGATTGGGTGCCTTTGAAGGGACCCAAAAATCGGCCATTGTTAGTGCTGAATCGTCAGATACAGGTAGAATTCTATTGTCTCTTCCCGTATATCTACCTGTATATCTGACGATTCAGCTCTACACGTGTGTATTGAAATGAACGATCTTTCTTGGAAACATCTTTTCCAAGAAAGATCGTAATTGTTACGTCTACGGCCACCTTAACAGTTATTTTAAAGGTGATCAACCCCTTTAAGCTGGGCAGGCCAGTTTGTAAATGTTGGACCTAAATGAACATTGTATCGCAATTTGTCTGCCCAAAACTGCAGTACCTACAGGTGCAAATACAGTTTTTGGTGAGTGCTTTAATGTAGCCGTGTGCACAGAAGCAAGTGCCAAATGATGTGTGTACATAGTATTTGCTATTCACTGATGTCATAACATTATGTATGTACAAACAAGGCGACATTTACTTATCCCAGGGGGCAAGTGCCTAAGTGTGTCTTTTAGTGCTAATTTAACAAGTACTTGCACCGCACTCTGGAGCATTACAAATCTGGCAGAGAGCAGGGGGTGCAGGCCAGCCCTGTCCCTACCGAATGGCAAAATCAGGCAGTAAAGACAGGGCCCTGTTATGGCCTATGCCCTCTGCAACAAAAAATGAAAGTGACCTCAGTAATAATGATGTGCCATTTAGGTTCGCCGAAAAATTCGCGAATTTCCCGCGAAATTCGCAAAACAGCGAAATTTTTACGCTGGCAAATTTCCGCAGGCGTTTTGCGAATTGCAAATAATAATAATAATAAATAAATTCGCCCATCACTACTAAGTAATGAAAAGTAATGACAATATAATGTACTGTTGTCCTGCACTGGTAAAACTGGTGTATTTGCTTCAGAAACTCTACTATAGTTAATATAAACAAGCTGTTGTTTACATTTAGAAGGACACACACAAAAGACAAGCGTTATTTAGTAGCCTCCGTCACTGGCACTGGTATGTGAATCAAGAGGCAAAAAGCGGAATACCTGCTAATTAGTGTTTATTGTGCATCCACACGACATGTTTCGGGCAGCAAGAGCCTTTTTTTCAAATGAGGACTTTTAGCAACCTCGGGGTATAATAAATCATGAAAAATTAGAGGGTTTTTTTTCACAAAAATTTCAGATTTTATAGTTAAAAAACTAGAATTTTTCACGTTTTGGGCATTCGGACTTTAATAAACAAGCCCCCCCATGTGTCCTGTGCTTCAATGGCTGCCCCCATGGCTACACAGCAGCTTGTTTATATAAACTATAGTAGTACTTATCTGTTATCTACTGTGTATCCTGTGCTTGAATGTCTGTCCCCCATGGCTACACAGCAGCTTGTTTATATAAACTATAGTAGTACTTATCTGTTATCTACTGTGTATCCTGTGCTTGAATGGCTGCCCCCATGGCTACCCAGCAGCTTGTTTATATAAACTATAGTAGTACTTATCTGTTATCTACTGTGTATCCTGTGCTTGAATGGCTGCCCCCATGGCTACACAGCAGCTTGTTTATATAAACTATAGTAGTACTTATCTGTAATCTACTGTGTATCCTGTGCTTGAATGGCTGCCCCCATGGCTACACAGCAGCTTGTTTATATAAACTATAGTAGTACTTATCTGTTATCTACTGTGTATCCTGTGCTTGAATGGCTGCCCCCATGGCTACACAGCAGCTTGTTTATATAAACTATAGTAGTACTTATCTGTAATCTACTGTGTATCCTGTGCTTGAATGGCTGCCCCCATGGCTACACAGCAGCTTGTTTATATAAACTATAGTAGTACTTATCTGTAATCTACTGTGTATCCTGTGCTTGAGTGGCTGCCCCCATGGCTACACAGCAGCTTGTTTATATAAACTATAGTAGTACTTATCTGTTATCTACTGTGTATCCTGTGCTTGAATGGCTGCCCCCATGGCTACACAGCAGCTTGTTTATAATAACTATAGTAGTCTTTCACCAGTTAAGCGTTTGAAGCTGCGCTCCCCTGCGTTCCGTTTTTATGCGTTCAGCATTCAGTTTTTTTCAATGGGACTGTACTCACATGGGCGCATGTAGGCGACGAACGCAGGAAAAATGCAGCATGTTGCGTCTCAACCTGCGTTCGGCGCCTACATGCGCCTGTGTGAGTACAGCCCCATTGAAAAAAACTGAATGCGTCTACTCCTGCGCTCCCCTTTGGCTGAACGCATAAAAACGGGAGCGCAGCTTCAAACGCTCGTCCTTAAGAGCCCTAAAACACATTCTTTTTTTTGGTGTTACTGTTCTCTTAATTCACACACCTGATGTGCAAGTTAGGGACACCGACTTGCCTCTCCTCTCCCACCCTTTCCCCAAAATGTGGTGCAGAGACCTGCAGCAATGCAAACCGAGAAGAAAGCAGTGTGCAAAGTACCTGAATACCTAATAAAATATTCTAGAACTAACATGGTTTTGTTTCCCAGGCTTTGGTTACCGCTCCTATCCCAGCAAAATAATAAGCAATGCATGAGAAATAAAGCTGCCGAAGTAAATCTAAATGCAGCTTCACCCGCGAATGAATCATAATGTGTTGCCACTTTATTATTCTCCAGCACAATCTGTAAACAGCGCGGAGACCATTCAGCAGATCACTGGCAGCCAGAAATCCCAGAAAAATAGAATTGAACTGATCCTCTGTGCTGCTAATATTCTTGCCCCACATAAAATTTTAAAGAAGATACATTTTGTCCAAACCTTGTGTAACATGAATATAAACGACATGACATAATAGATCTCTTTTTTTGGTGTGTGTAGACTTTTCTCTTTCGCCTTTTCACTGAAGCCAATGAGTCATGCTATCCTATGACTGTCTAGGCATTTTTCCAGTCGGAGATTATAAAAAAAAAAAAAAATGCCCTTGACAAAAGGAACCTTCAGCTCTTTGCTAAACATCGCACCAGGTAACAGGGATGACTCGTCTGTTTATTTTTATGGAGACAAAAGGCAACAAATCGGAGCCATTCCCAGGGGAAAAAGCGAAAAAGGACAAACTTAATATGTTTGTAGGCCGGAGGCAATAAAATAACTATTCTTAAGTCCAAAGTACATTGGATTTTAGACATATATTTTTATAAAGCCTTATGCTTTCGTTTAATAGGAGTTCAGGTCTTTTTTTTTTTTTTCTTTATTCTTATTGCTTTTGAAATAAACATTTTTAGTGCTCTCCTTTAACTACTTGCCTGGGGAACAGTAACGTTTATAAGTGCTGCCTGGGAAGGAACTGACTGCCAGGGCTTTAGATTTAAAGGGATACTGTCATGGGAAAAAAAATTTTTTCAAAATGAATCCGTTAATAGTGCTGCCCCAGCAGAATTCTGCACGGAAATCCATTTTTCAAAAGAGCAAACAGATTTTTTTATATTCAATTTTGAAATCTGACATGGGGCTAGACATATTGTCAATTTCCCAGCTGCCCCAAGTCATGTGACTTGTGCTCTGATAAACTTCAATCACTCTTTACTGCTGTACTGCAAGTAGGAGTGATATCACCCCCCCTTTCACCCCCCAGCAGCCAAATAAAAGAACAATGGGAAGGTAACCAGATAACAGCTCCCTAACACGAGATAACAGCTGCCTGGTAGATCTAAGAACAACACTCAATAGTAAAAACCCATGTGCCACTGAGACACATTCAGTTACATTGAGAAGGAAAAACAGCAGCCTGCCAGAAAGCATTTCTCTCCTAAAGTGCAGGCACAAGTCACATGACCAGGGGCAGCTGGGAAATTGACAATATGTCTAGCCCCATGTCAGATTTAAAAATTGAATATAAAAAAATCTGTTTGCTCTTTTGAGAAATGGATTTCAGTGCAGAATTCTGCTGGAGCGGCACTATTAAATGATTCATTTTGAAAAAATGTTTTTTTCCCATGACAGTATCCCTTTAAGTTTTCAGATTGCTGTTTGAACTGCGGTGTCTGGCCCCCAAAAGGCAAAGATTTAAAGATTCCTTACATGGACATGTGAAAGCCCCCTTGGGCCAAATTGGCAGCCCTTGTAGAGGGGAGACCTTGGGTTGGCATGGCTAAACGATATCCCACCAAAAACTGACCTCTAGCTATTGAGCAGGTTTGAAAATCAGATCACAATGGTTTTCATTTGAATGGTCTCTGAAGGCCCTCTATATGATTTGATGATTAGCCCTGGGGCCAACATTGAGATCATTCTGATTTGGATCAATGCGTGGGAGGCCAAATTGGACAGATTTTATCATGTGTGAAGTACAAAGTATGATGATGTTCTGTTTACTGGTATCTGTAAGGCTGAGAACTCAAGGCTGAGATACCGACTTTTGATGCGGAGAGGAGGAGAAGTTTGATCAGCCATGTTTTTGCACTATTTATATCTACTGCAAAAAGCATATTCAGTTTGGCTTTTCCCCATAAGTGACTCTTAATTCCACCAATGTCACCTAACTTTTTCCTTAACTGATCCATACCAATCCAAATAACTCTATCTGCAAAGTCTAGGCCTTGTATTGGTGCAACTACAGGAGAACTTGTTTTAGGGGCAATCATAATGGAGATGCAGCAAATAGCGAGACACAAATTTGCGTGAATTTACTCATTTAACCGCAAGTGAATTGACTTTAATGCATTTGGAGCAAATAGTCGCGCGTATATAAATTGTCACTCGCGTCAGAAAATGTTTGACGCCCATAGACTTCTATACGTTTCGCAGATTTTTCGCCGTTTCGCAAATTTTGCACAGATTCGCCCATCACTAGCAGCAAACTATTTTTTGTGACATTTCCGCACAAGAAAATGTATTGATAAATAGGGGGGGAAAGTCCATGCGGATTTGGTCTAAGTCGTTTTCAGAAAATAGTTTTCAGATTTTGATAAATAACCCCGTTATTGTAATGTTTTTACCTATAATGGTATATCATACTAAGTTACACACTCAACTTTGCACTAGTATAAATGATCCCTAATATCCGGTAAATGGGGTTAAAGAACCAGATTCTGCGTTAAAGCTTTATGCTAAAAGAGGGTGGATGTGGAAAGCAGTGTTCCTATGGTAGAACATTATCTGACACCAATTCAAAGGTAAAAGGTTGGGAAGGACACTAGTGAAGGAAAAGATAAGAGGATTGTTGAATATAAAGCAGTAACATGGGTATAGCAGTGTGTGGTTGACAGTGTCAAAAGCAACACAAAGGTCAAGTGTCGCCAGTAGAGCGGAGTTTCCTCTATTCTTTGTTGTATGTCGCTGTCAGTTTACTTTTGTTAGAGATTTGTCTATTCTTTCTCCAGAGCAGAAGATAGATTGCACAGTGTCAAGTACAGAGATTGTGTAAGCATGCACCAGTGTGTGTGTGTTAGAGTCCTGTGTGGAACCAATTTCTAAGACCCGAACCCGCAGCCCGCGACCCGAACTGCAACCTACTGCATATTTACCCACTTTGATCATCTACCCGACCCAGACTCGCAACTGCCTTATCCGCAACCCGCTGACCACCATCAAACAGGATGTGGTGTTGCTGCAAACCAGAAGTGACATCATCAAAAGTGGGCGGGGACACAAACAGGTTTTGTAAAATTTTAAAAGGACTAAAATATAGACAATATAACATAAGAAATTTAGGTGAGAATTGTAACCCGACCCGCAGGCCCGCATCTATACCCACACCTGAAAATTCCACAGGGTATCCACTTTTTTTGTGGGTAAACCGCGGGTACCCGACCTGCTGCAGGACTGTGTGTGTGTGTTTGGGTCTTAGTTAAAGGGGTTGTTTACCTTTATATTATCTTTTAGTATGATGTAGAGAGTGATAATCTGAGACAATTTGCAATTGGTTTTCATTTTTATTATTTGATTTTTTTTTACTTATTTAGGTTTTTTTCCAGTAGCTCCCCAGTGTGACAGTTTCAGCAATCTGGTTGCTAGTGTCCAAATTACCCTAGCAACCATGCATTGATTTGAATAAGTGACTGGGATGTGAATAGGAGAGGCCTGAATAGAAAGATCAGTAATAAAAATTAGCAATAACAATCAATGTGTAGCCTTACAGAGCATTTGTTTTTAGATGGGGTCAGTGACCCCATTTGAAAGCTGGAAAGAGTCAGGAGTAAAAGGCAAATAACTCAAAAACGATATAATGAAGATTAATTGTAAAGTTGCTAGGAATTGAACATTCTGTAACATACTGAAAGTTAACTCAAAGCCGAACCACCCCTTTAATCAAGGTAGGTAAGCTTATTAATGGAGATCAGGAGAAGGAGAAATATTCAGTGAATTTCTTTATAAATATGAGGGTGAAAAAATTGACAGATCCAGAATTAAATCTCAGCTTGAGTGGAAGCTGTTTCCAAGAAGCTACTCAAAGGCATTTCCATTAAACATTGATCCTAGAACCTACAAGTGATACTTCCAGACAGAAATGCATTAAATAAATATATAAAAGCTATACATAGAATATTCTGTATTCTATTCCTGCTGAAAAAGGCCAAATCCCGAACCGAATCCTGGATTCGGTGCATCCCTAATAAAGATATATGTTATAGTTATAAACATGTAGCCAAACAGAAGATGATATTTTCATATTTGATAGGGATGCACCGAATCCAGGATTCGGTTCGGGATTTGGCCTTTTTCAGCAGGATTCAGATTCGGCCGAATCCTTCTGCCAGGCCGAACCGAATCGGAATCCTAATTTGCATATGCAATTTAGGGGCGGGGAGGGAAATTGCGTGACTTTTTGTCACAAAACAACGCAAGTAAAAGTATTCGGCCGAATCTTACGTAAAGGATTCAGGGGTTCAGCCGAATCCAAAATAGTGGATTCAGTGCATCCCTAATATTTGATGCATTTTATGATTCTAATGCTTTGTTCCGGGTATGGGATCCATTATCCAGAAACCGGTTATCCAGAAAGCTCCAAATTAAGGAATGGCTGTCTCCCATAGACTCTATTTTATCCAAATAATCCAAATTTTAAAAAAAATAGAAATAGTAGCTTGTACTTGATCCCAACTAAGATATAATTAATCCTTATTGGAAGCAAAACCAGCCTATTGGGTTTATTTAATCTTTATATGATTTTCTAGTAGACTTAGAGGGTTATTTAGTAAACTCCAAATGCAGAAAATCCCCAAAAAATTTGTTTTTTTTAGTATAAAATCTGAATTTTAAAAAATCTGGATTTTTTTTTGGAATTTATTATACCCCGAGGATGGAAAAAGTCTGAATCTGAAAAGCCGGCATCTCAGAACTGCCGAGGTTGCATATAAGTCAATGGAAAGATTTTTTGATCTGCGCTGGGTTTTGTGCAATAATCCATACGTTTTCAGAAATCAGAAAAAATAATTTTTCCTGAAAGTGTATTAATAAATAAGCCAGAAAAAACCCGAGCACATTTGGTCAGAGTTTTTTTCAGAAAATATTGAGATAAATTCAAACTTTGATAAATAACCCCCTTAGGGTATGAAGATCCAAATTATGAAAAGATCCGTTATCCGGAAATCCCCAGGTCCCGAGCATTCTGGACAACAGGTCCCATACCTGTAGTTGCAAACATACACCCAAACTGTATACATTTGATATACAAATAGAAAGGTTTTATTATTCTTAGTTTTTGAGCTCAATATTCTTTTTCTGCTGCTGTCTGGCAGTTGGAAATACGATATTGCTGGCTCATGCTGGAATCATATTTGTTAGCCAAAGTTAATTTAGTCTGTGACTAACAGCATGAGTGGGATGAGTGAAGCTGTTAGATTGATAAGCTTATAACTAGAAATGAGCGAATTTGTGTCGTTTTGCTTCGCCACGAATTAACGCAAAATTCCTGAGAAATTCGCGAAACTGGGCAAAATTTCTCGAAACTGGCGAAATGCCAATTTTACCGCAGGTGCCCATTAAAGTCAATGGGCGTCTGTTAATCATCACCAGCTTTGAAATTGTTGCAGGCGTCGATTCCGCCGTCCAAATTATTTTAACGCGTCTAATTTATTCGCTGGTGGAAAAAAGTGGAAATTCGCTGCAAATTCGCGCGTGGCGAATAAATTCGCCCATCACTACTTATAACTAAAGCTGGCGATAAACTATACATACCTATACAATTGTATGAAACGGTACCTGTATAGGGGGGGCGATAATTCCTGTACAAGGTTGACCCATGTATGGCCTTTAATCATTACATATCTTAAAATGGTAAACATGAATTACTGTCAGTTTCTGTTTTACTTTTATGAAATATCAACTATAAACATCAGCAGTGCGTCACTCATCAGATTCGATTGTTAACATTGGAGCAGTTCAGTTACAGTGCAAATCTCGCACAATCAGCTATAGGTTATACAATACAGGCCAAGGAATAACCAGGTACTCTCCCCCCTGCAAAGCCAAGGAAATAGACCCTTTCCTTCCTGTTGTACCTTCAAATATCCTGATCAGGCCCATACATCATAAGAACATCATATCCAATTACAATCCAGGATATCCTCTCCTTTTAAGAACCTTATTCAACAGAGGAAACTCTATCCCCTACTTTTGTATTTTGGAAACACATACATATATATATTTAAATGTTCAATAAATTGTGTAATGGATTCATTACATTCAGTTCAACATTAGGCAAAGGATGGTAATTGCCTGCTCGTTCCAAATGGACTTTTGCTGTGAGCAAATTTGGCAGTAAAAAAGTTCATTAGAGCATTGCTACATTTAGTGGCATGTTTATTTTAAAAGCTGGGTTTTAACCGTGCTTCGCTTCAATGGCTTTTTTTTTATGGTATACTAAATTTCTCTGATTGCAGTCTATTAAATATATATGTAGAAGATAAAACTTTCTAAAGAACTGGGCTTTGTTGTCTATATCTTGTTTGAACAGAATGCAAAATATCAATATTTGTAGTCTGTTTAATTAATGTACATAGTGAAAAGTATCAGCCCTCCCTTTCATTGAAGTTGAATGTTAGGCAACACATTGTTGGCACAAGTGTAGAATTCAGTCCACAGCCATGTATTCTCGAAACTATGTACTGCTTCAGTAAGAGCACCGGAGTTCTAAATTAATCCATATTAAAAGATACTAATGGAGGCCCCTTGGCTTCCCACCTTGGCGCTAGAATGACCATATTCAAGAGATCATAGACCTCAGAGCTCCACATGACACCTTAATGGTTTACCGCCTTACCAACAACTCAGTCAAGTCCTGTTAGAAATGCATCTGGTCAATTATAAGTGAAGTGGGAAATATCTAGGCACAACAGTTCAATCACAACATGACTGACCATTTTAAAGAGCTCTGAGACCTTCAACATGGCACTATAATGGTATACCACCTTACCAACAACTCAGTCAAGTTTATGTTCTGTTAGAGAGCCATCTGGTCAATTATAAGTGACGTGATAATGAAGTGGAAAATATCAAGGCACAGCAGTTCAATCACAACATGACTGGCCATATTAAAGAGCTCAAAGACCTTCAACATGGCACCATAATGGTATACCACTTTACCAACAACTCAGTCAAGTTTATGACCTGTTAGAGAAACATCAGATCAATTATAAGTGAAGTGATAATGAAGTGGGAAATATCTAGGTACAACAGTTCAATCACAACATGAGAGGCCACACAAATACACAGAAAGGGTCTTTGCATTGCTGATGTTCCTTTGGATCACTATCTATCACATTCTAATAAATGACTCTGGCAGCAACATCAACACAAACATCCCCCCCATCCAACGAGTCATACGGTTGAGTCATTACTACCCATATTAAACTGTTGAACTCTATCATGACGGACCATATTAAAGAGCTCAGAGACCATCAACATGACACCCTAATGGTATACCACCTTACCAACAACTCAGCGAAGTTCATGTCTTGTAAGAGATGCATCATGTTAACTATAAGTGAAGTGATAATAAAGTTGAAATCATCTAGGTATATCAGTTCAATCACAACATGAGAGGCCACACAAATACACAGAAAGGGTCTTTTCAGAGCTGATCTTTCTTTGGATCACTATCTATCAAGTTCTAAAAAAAATGTCTTGGGAAGCAACATCAGCACAAACATGCCCCCCCCCATCCACCAAGGCATACGGTTGAACTCTGTGGTTTAATTTCCTGCATAGGACAAACAGGAAATGGAAGAGCAGAAATCCAAACATGATCATCCTCTGGTGTTGATTAGGTTTTCTGGTATTGAATAATTGTGTTGAAATTCATCAGGGATTCATTATTAGATAATAAAGGGTATATTAATTATGTCTTATCAGTGTGCCGAAATTAAAATCAATACAAAATGCTTATTAAACAGTCAATAATATAAAATAAAACAACTTTATTGACAGATCAGCAGTAATGATAATTACCATTTAATAATATCCCTATCTTTGTTCATAGTACCTCATAGACTGAAACAAAAGCAGCCATTATTCATTTGCAATTTTTTTTTTCATTATGTTTGAGCCATTTGTACACTTTCAGAAATTGGTTTTAGAAAAGCTCTATTAATATTCTCCACAAAAATCCAAAATTAAATCATGAAAATTCTTAAAAACCAACAGATTAATACACCTTCCAAACCAACTGCCAACTTCCCAACCAACGGCAAGAAACGTATTCATTACAATCGATTCAAGAAATCCAAAGTAACTTTTCACATTCCAAAAGGACATTCAGGACTGAATGTGGACCATATTCATATTTGATTGAACTGGCATCTCTTCATAGGTGAAAACATTTTCACTATCAAATATTTTTTGCCCTTGACCATTGTAATTGTTGTATCAAACAACTTTTTATCCATTCCCCACTAATAAAAGTAAATACCAGATTTATTTGTATCAACCAAGTCTGTGCTAAGACAAGGTGCAAAACCAAGTTTCAGGGAAGAACACAATAATCACAAGGTCCCTCAGACTCTTTTCTTAACCTGGAGAGAGAGGACATGGTCCTGCCTTTGCCTATAGTCGGCCAGTCATCTCTTCAGCCCAAAATACATTAGGCACTAAAAAGTAATGCCACTAAAAGAAAAAAAATCAAAATCTATCCAATATCTCCTCTAGAGTGCTCCTAAGTCTTACTAAATGTGCCTTCACGTGAAAGAAGAATGTAAACCTTTAAATTGGCTATATACCTGTTTGAATTGCAACCAATCACAGGGAATTCAAAGCAGTCACAGGGTTAAGAAAAACGTTGAATGAAAAACAATCGATAGTGGCACCAGCTCTTCCCACCTACTAAAGGGAGAGGTATAAAATGAGAAGCATACTGGAAACTCTTAGGATACAACTAGGACAAATGCTATAGAAAACAACCAAGTACAAGTAAGGGGCCTGTTATCCAAAATGCTCAGTACTTGGGCTTTTCCTGATAACAGATCTTTCCATAATTTGGATCTTCATACCTAAGTAGCAGAGACACGCTCAGATTTGGGAAAATTTAGTCGCCCGGTGATAAAACGCCTAATCTCCCCGAACTGCCTCCACTGGCTAGAATCGAAATCACTGACGGGATGGCATTTATTCCTCGTGAGGCAACTTCGGGCGACTTCGGAAAACAAACACACAGATTGCTATCCCGCTGATGATTTCCATCCTAGCCGGCGGGAGGCAGTTCGGGGAGATTAGTCGCCCGAAGAAGAGGAGATTTGTCACTGGGCAACTAATTTCCCCTAATCGGAGCATGTGTCTCTGCCCTTATGTCTACTAGAAAATCATGTAAACATTAAATAAACCCAATAGGCTGGTTTTGCTTCCAATAAGGATTAATTATATCTTAGTTTGGATCAAGTAGAAGCTACTGGTTTATTATTACAGAGAAAAAGGAAATCATTTTAAAAAAATTGAATTTTTTTGATTATAATGGGGTCTATGGGAGACGGCCTTTCTGTAATTCAGAGCTTTCTGGATAAGGGGTTGCTGGATAATGGATCCCATACCTGTAGTATGGTAATTTAGCTGCACCATTCCAGTTCGAAAAAACTAAGGTCTCTCTCTCTCTCTCTCTCCCTCTCTCTCTCTCTCTCTCTTAATCGGTGCTTTTCTTTTTTCATTTGGGAATCAATGTTAATTGCCTTCCTCAGTGCACCCATAATTTACATTCCCACATTTTTTAGAGCTTTAAGTGCAATCTTTTCCAGTAATTGCAACATGATTTCCTGAAACACGCACCAACAGCTTTTCTTGTTAATAAACAGGGACCCTCAATAGCTGATATTTTCAGGATATCTCACATGAGCTCATGTATCTTATCAACAAAGAGGTCATTATGCTGATGGAGATGCACATATGCAAATGGTGATCGTCTGTGGTTATGAGGTTATACAATGCAAACAGGACTTGTAGATTGGAATGTAGCCTTTATTGTGTACATCTGGACAGTACTGTGGATTTGCAGGCAAACTAACAGTCTGAATTAATGATTGTAGGCGGTCTGTTGAGGCCCACAGTTGGAAGAATTTACAATGAAAGTTGAAGATTGCACCGTTCTTAAATGACCTCATTTGTAAATAAAAGCAAAAACAAGTAGGCACTGTTTCTATGTTAAATAGGGACATTTATATTCCACCATAAATACTTATTTTCCTTTTTTTATATCCAGTTTCCATATAAAGAAAAACGTAAGTAAACGTAGATGTCAGGGGGTGTGGCCTGATGGTCTAACGTAAGAGGTATGTGGCCAAACAAATAGGTCCATAAATGAAATATGCCAAACCAGTGTCAATTCAATAAGTATTCTTATAGTCTGTATAAAGCCAACATGGTATTTTCAAAACTAAGGACAATCCAGGAGCAAATATTTAGGCTATAGCATCCCTTTAAAAATGTCAAATGGAGGCCCTACTTCATTATCCTTACTAGGATTTTCTGTTTAGCAAGTAATTTGCCCTGCACTTTAATATAATCACATTGGTAGTCATTGTGTTGCATAAATAAATAACATGCCAGATGAAACTGTATCTTTGTGTATATTTGTAACTAAGGTTCATTGATGATTCCTTCTAATGCTGCCTCTGATTCACATGTTCCTGCCCATTTGCTTTATGTACAAGTCACCGCAGACATGGAAATACAACGAGCCTTTGCAATGCATTTAGCACTTTGCTTTCAGTTTAAAAAATGCTTGAAGCTTTCATTGGTAGAATGGTTTTGGCTTCGGTGTGAGTCATAGAAGTCATGCCTGCCGTGCTCTGTTTTCTCCAAGTTATTTTAATAAAGTGAGTCAAATGATACAGCATCACAGGAGCCACAGAACTGGATGTCCGATCTTATTTCTGCCTACATAAACTGTTCATGCCTAATCATTACCCATTCCCGCTTGAGTAAGACTGCACCACAAAAATGTGACCGATGGATGTGTGGAAATTTAAAAATAGACCAGAATGTTTTTCTTCTTCTGCTTTAGTGTGATGACCGTGACTTGGATGCTACGGCTCACTGTGCTGGGGTCGGCATATGCTTCTTATTAAGGCTTAGTCATTTATAGGATACATCAATGCCAATATCCATCTGGTCTTTTCTACAAGTCAGATAAATGCATGTGATCTTTCATAAGTGAAACCAGTCAAGCAGAAATGAAGCAATGTTAGTCCGAGAGTAGAACCTACTTAATCTTGGCTCAAGGTGGACAGCCAATGAAGGTCCCTGGGTATTTATAATGTGGAATAATTTAGAAGCCAGGTGCTCCTATTGATGCAGCCAACAGTAAGAACCTTGTAATTACTGTCACCCTTCAGGCTGGTGGTAGCTCCAGTGCTCCCCTGCATCATTAGGTGCACTTGCTAGAGATTCTTCAGAACAGATGTGGTGGATGAAATGGCATTCAAATATGTAAGTGTGAGGAGCACATTTAGATACAAGTACAGTTATGGAACCTCGATGACCTGTGGTTTTTCAGGTAACGGATCTTTCCATTATACGTCTACTAGAAAACCATGTCAACATGAAATAAACCCAATAGGCTGTTTTTTCTTCCAATAAGGATTAATTATATCTTAGTTGAGATCAAGTACAATGTACTGTTTTAATACTACAGAGAACAAGGAAATCATTTTAAAAAAATGTTGATTATTTGGACAAAATGGAGTCTATGGCCGTTCCGCAATTCTGGATGACAGGCTTCTCAATAACAGATCCCATTCTTGTATAGTATATGTCGTCAATATGAGCAATAATTGTGTATGTTTTGAGGTTTTTTTGTCACCACACTTGGGTCCGTTCACTCACCATCACTGTTGGAACTGAATTATTGAGAGGATAATACAAGCAATAAAACCAACTAGTCGTCCTCCAATAAAATGTAGGCTACCAACCCCCCCAGAGTACATATTAACTGTCTTCTTGATCCCTTCCTTACCACATATACTTGTTTCAATTTCCTCTTTTTTCCATGCTTGCCAATTATTGTCTTATGTTAGTCTTCACTCTCCAATCTGTTGGACCCACCTTTTTATTCTACCCATGATTTCTACCTCTATGCCTATCTTTAACTAAGTCTCTGCCTCCCTATTTCTTTCTCCTCAATTCCCAGCTCTCCTTTGAAAGCATTTATCAATATCCATTCCTATATTAACCCCCACCTCCTTGTTTTCCTTCCATGCAGTATTATAAAGCATTCTAATACACCCTACACTTACACTGCACCCACTGGCACTATTTGTGAGTCCCTTGGGCACTATAGTTCTTTTGTGGAAGGGCATGGGGCAGAATGTTTATGGCACTAGAAGGACTAGAATGCACAGAACAGCTATTTTTCCTAGAACATTCATGCACAGATGAGTCCAGTAAATCAAAATCATTTCAAAGCATTTTTTAATTGTTTTGGAAAGTACCAGTGTGTATAATTGTGTGCAATGATTAACCTTCTGTTGGTAAATGAATAACCCAGATTGTTTTATCTAATATAATAGGATGCATATTATCTGCAGCATGCCAGTGTCAGGGTAATTTCCTTTGCTGGTGGATAAGGCCATTTTATGCAGCACAAATCATGGCAATTTAAATATTTATGTAAATGGATAGCAGGAAACTGAATGCTGAATTTGCACTAAATGTTTATGATAATCATGGGTATTATATTGCAATCTAGGAGCAGCCGTGGGTTACCGCTATAAGTGCTCTCTAATACCGTGCTTTTGCATTTTTAAGCACATTGCTCTCCAAATGTCCAGCTGTAATTCTTGTGTTTTTAACCCTTCTTATTGTTCCGTGCTTAATGGCTAATATTACAGTACATTCAGTGCACTCTGTAGGGACGCTATACATAATCTTTCCAGACCTGTCTTGGATAAACTAAAACAGATGTGGTGGTTTTCATTGAGAAAAAAAGAAATTAATTCACTGAACATTTTAATTGCTCTTCCATTATCATTTATAAAGTTGAAGGAGCTCAGCTATATTCTCTACATTTTTTAACGTACGGAAAAAAATCTAACCTTGGAACGACTGCTAAAATGATCTTGTGTTGCTATAATACTCATAATAGCTATTTAAGATTTAGTTATAGGATCCATTATCCAGAAACCCTTTACCATTTTAAGCATATAATTCATATTTTTAAAAATAATTTCCTTTTTCTCTGTAATAATAAAACAGTGCCTTGTACTTAATCCCAACTAAGATATAATTAATCCTCATTGGATCTTAAACAATCCTATTGGGTTTATTTAATGTTTAAATCATATTTTAATAGACAAGGAGATCCAAATAATAGAAAGATCCTTTATCTGGAAAACCTCTGGTCCTGACCATTTTGGATAACAGATCATGTACCTATACTTTCTAAATTAGGAAGAAACAAGAACCAAAGTACAACAGTGTCAGTCTAAAAGCAATAAAGGGCTAAAGGACTGTAATAGTAGTTGGTAAGCTTGTCAACAAGGGCTGGTTCCTGTTCAACATGCCCCTTAGGCTGGCGACAAACTTGTGCCCCCATCCCTGGCTTTGCACACTGGGGACAGGGCTATCTGGAGATTTGACAGCAGTTAAAATACCTACTCTAGCTACTTACTATGGACCAGGCAGCAAGCAACCCCAAAACCTCTACCACCCTAGACCTGATCACAAATATTGGCATCATTCCCAAGCTAGCCTATAGTAACCAATCAATAGGTAGCATTTTGATGCTATTTGAAAGCAAACACCTGATTGGTTGCTATTTGATGCTAGCTTTATTATTTTACTCCATTGGTGCTCATTGGTTACTGAGTACTGAGTAATGAAACTTGAGACTATTCCCTCAATATACCGAAAGCCACATGGACTTGATACAGGAGTTTTAATAGGAAGACACCTCTTGTGACTTCTTGTTCCATCTCCTTTGGATTTTAGGGCCTTGCAAGCAGTCCTTCTATTCAAGAACCTTTATTTATTTTTATTGTGATGCGTGTGGAGCCCTGTGTAATGAAAGGCATAGTACACGGTATAAAGATATAATATAAGTACACACCCCTGAGTGGGAAGTCTGGCTTATCTAAGTAGTATTTAACGTTGCCATATAATGAAAATTTTTTATTACTATTTGTTAGAAAGTACCTGATATTTTTTGCAGTCCTGTTTAGTAGGGCCCTGGGCAGTAAACTAGAGTAGGCAGTAAAAAAACAATATAAGAGAGACCGCTCAAGCTCACCGCTCAATCCTCCCTTTGCTAGGTGCTCAGTCTGCAGTGTCCCCACTGTATCCAGTAACAAAACTCGAGGTAGACGGCACTTCTGGACAAAGTTTAATTGATGATTAAGGGATTTGATCCTGAAACGCATTAGGTTCCTGTCCAGCAACCTGCCATATTACACTTTGTCCAGAAGTGCCGTCTACCTCGAGTTTTGTTACTAGAGTAGGCAGTAGCCCTGTTAAGAGAGATCCTTTGTATGCATTTAATCACCACTGATTAAGAAGTAGTACTTAAGTAAATAAAATCCCTGAAAATTCCTCCAGAGGTAGTGGTGGTGGTTACTTAATAAATTGTGGGTTGAGACATGCAAAATGGTCCTGTGACAACTGAGGTTCATAAACACTGGATTAATACAGGGATACAGCCTAACAGTCATGTATCCAAACTTGCAGTCTCCATGTTTTGTTCTCTTAAGATCTCATCAGTGCAAGATATTTCTAAGGAGTAGGACTTGGGTTAGGGTAAGAAGGGCTGAAGGAAGCCAAAGCGTTGTCTACCTAGATTTATCTATTTAGCTATCTATTAGTGATGTGCGGGCCGCCCAATACCCGAGGGTCGTAGTAGTGAAATAGAGCAACATAATTAAAAGTTATTAATTTATAAAGCCATCAAGGAGAGCTTTTTTCATTCTCTTCCCCGTTCTGGCTTCCCTGACAATCAAAAGGCAACCCAATGTTTTAAGTATCACATAAGGAATAAGGGATGAAGATGAAGCTGGCAATTGCAGCAAAGACAGGGAGTATTCTGCCAGCATAGCCAAAAACACCTTTATAGACCCGAGGGTGAATTAAACATACTCATCTATTCACCTCTTAAAGGCATTCTGTCATGGGAAAACATGTTTATTACAAAAGGCATCCATTAATAGTGCTCTTCCAGCAGAATGATTCATTGAAATCTGTTTTTCAAAAGAGCAAGCAGTTTTCTTTTAATATTTAATTTTGAAATATGACATGAGGCTAAACATGTTATTATTATTTTTCCGGGTGCCTTCAACCATGTGACTTGTGCTCTGATTAGCTTCAGTCACTTTTTACTGCTGCGCTGTGACCCCCTCCTTCACCCCCAGCAGCTCATCAGCAGAACAATGGGAAGGTAACCAGGTCCCTGACACCTGTGTTGCTAAAATGCTCCTGTGTCCCAACTAGTGGTAGATATAAGGAAAGAACTCAATAGTAAATGCCCAAGTTGCAATTGAGTAGGAGAAACAATAGCTTTTCTGAAGGTAGTTCCATTGTGAAATGCTGGCTCTTTCTGAAAGCACATGATCAGATGATGAGATGGCTGCCAACACACCAATATTACAAATTATTGGTTCAAAAATAATATTTTTAATGGTAGAATGAATTACTTGCAATGCACACAGTATAATGTAGTACTAAAAACAAAACCATATCAGAAAGATGTAAAAGAAAGACAAAAGAATACTATAGTGTCCCTTTCATAATAATTCAGGGACATAAATATAATACATACTAAACATAATACCTGCAAAACATACAACATCCTTGTGAAAGGAAAAAGTGAAAGGGAAATGTGTCACATGCTGGCGTGTGTACATTATAAGCAAATAAGGGTGTTTTATTAGTGTTTGCTTCCAGATCTGCTTTGCAGATATATTTAACCAGCTAACCTTATCCCTAATGTCAGTGCAAGTTGTCATGGGCATTATTTATATGTTGGGTTCCCTCTATTTGATATATGACTTTGGTTTGATCCAATAATCCCTGTAGTGTAAAGCTGTTTTTTTTACTATACATACTTTCCATGCCTGCTTTCACTGAGGCAGGTTCCCGAGTCTTGAGAAGAAAAGAATGTCCTTTGTCTTGAATGGATATAGTCAAGGGCAAGTGGTTTAAAATGCCTCATTTTATTGGTTCCCCAAATTCTGGTAAGCTGGTAGCCTTATTGTATTGATACTAACCAAATATACTAGAAAGTGGATTCATTACCTCTGACCTGTCAGCCTTTTTGGGTGTAAAGGATCAGTTTCCAGGAATACGCAGGCAATATCGAGCCATTCAAATGTTCCTATTGATTTGAGTGAATCGATCAAAAAATTCCTGTAAAGATCAAATGGACAGGAATTTCCTTTCATCTTCAATTCTCTGCTGTGCTGCTTACACGAATAATTAGACCAATAGGTAGGGTCCATACCCTGTGTGGCCCTTTGTACACAATCTATCTGTACAGGCTGCGGGCCAATTGGGTAGAGAGCATACCTGGCAACTTGCTGGACTGCATGGCCACCATAATAATACATTAAGGGGGTTATTTGTCTAAATTTTAATTTTTTCATATTTTTTAAAATAAAAAAGTCCAACCAAACTAGAATCCATGATGTGACATTATTTATTATTAAAAGAACAAGATTTAATTGGATTAGGACAAACTGGATAAAATAAGGCGAAAAATCCAAATGGAGCAAAAACCCGAATCGTGTGATTTTTTGCTGAAAAGCCCAAATTTTTCGGATTTTTGCCCGAAAAGTCAGACATATTCGGATTTTCGGGCTAATTCCAGCAAAGACCACAGACATAGGATAGGGACCGCTCCCATTATATATAACCTTGGCAGGTTTGAGATGCCAGATTTTCGTATTAGAACTTTTCGCAGCATCAGACTTTAATAAATCCCAAAAAATTTAGTTTTTTTCCCACTAAAAAAATCTGAAAAAAACCTCAATTTTTTTCTAGTTTTTTTTCCATTCTGACTTTTATAAATAGCCCCCTGAATGTAAATGCATACAAAACGTTTTTTATTTTTTTTGTTTTACTTGCTTTTTAAACCATTGTGTTATTTTAATCACGTAATGGTAGCAGATCATTACAACCCACAGCAATAAAAACCAGACTTCTTACATTCTTTTGACAATGAGACTATTTGCTTTTGGTTAAGGCTGTAGCATATTCATAAATATATATACAGTATATATACATATGACATCATGTAATCCTTTCTTTTCTTCTCTCTTAAAACTTATCTCATTTCCATTGGCAAAGGTCACACACACAGTATTTGTCCTCAGACGATGCGGTTCAAATACCTCATTCTACAAACAGAACAGCGAAAATGAATGCAATATTTCCATTTACAGGGATTTCCCCATAATCATAACCACCTGGTATGTTTCCATCATTTTCCTATTTTTATACTTCCTTTTTATGTATGTCTAAGTAGTAAATGCTGCCCACTTTCCTGATATTATGAATATATAGTTAGTTTTTATAAAATGGTTAACCACTTTCAATTATAACTGATAATTTTCCCATTCCTTAATCAAGGAAATAACAGCCTTTTTCTTAATTCATTGCTAAGATATATATTTTACAATAATCAACGCCAGCTGTCATTTCCAGGAGTGATAATGTTTATTATTAGAGTTATATTAGTTGGTAAATGCATTGTGGGTACCCAAGCATAGAAAAAAAGCAAACATGCCTTATAATTAAGGGCTGTAATAGTAACACATAAAACAAGTGGCTATGACTTCACCCCTTCAATAAAATTTAACACCTGATGTGACAGAATATTGCATTATAAAGATTATTAGAATTTCACCCACAAAGCAGTATAGGGCCGATGCTTACAATGAATTCAGATAGAATCCATGACAACTGGGACAGAATGCCCTGTTATAAAGATAGCTAGAATCTTAGCCATTAAACATGACACATCCGGCGATTATTGAGACAAATTAATGGGCCTGATTATAAGTATGTGTTCTGTTATCTGAAAACCCAATAACCTGAAATCTCTGGAATACAAGGGTACCATTACCCATCGTGTTCAACAAGCAAACGATTGTTCCATTTAGGCTTATCGGCCTTTAATCTGTGACAATAAGACAGAACTTTGAACTTGAGGGTACAATAGGTAGCATCAATCTTTTTGATGCCAAAACAATTCTAGTATTGGATGGTTTTAATGTTTTTAAAACCTTTAGAAGAGAGGGGGGATAGGAAATGTGTTATTTTATTCTATTGAACACCCAGCCAGTGGCCTGGGAGAAGATCAGTGAAGAATAAGAAAAGATAACATGTGCTCCAACCCAAGATGATGCATTTTCAGTAAACAGTCCTGGGTCTCGGGTAAGTAATTATAATCAATGGTTGTTGGCATACAACCCTACTGTGATAATGACTGTTCTACTTTAAAAGGATTGCTCCATATTATGGCAAAACCAAGAAAACTAAGAATTTTCGCGACATTTTGTACAAGACTGTACAACTTGATCAGAATTTTAGTTAATACTTTTTTTAAATGAAATCTACTCCTCCTTACTAAATATTACACAATGTTCATTGGCGTGTACTATATAGTCTTTAGCCAAACTGGTTGGCATTTGGCCATCTGTTTAGATCTGAATAGGTAGATTCCATGCTTGAATCTGCTTGGAATCAAGACTAGACAGGTGTGTGTAAACACATGGGGCCAATAATCACTGCTGTCAAATAACCAGATATTGACTGGTGTTGGTTAGTTGGCCCTTGATCTGTCGTTCATCCATCGGCCAGAGATGTTTATGTGTAATGTACCCACAACTTTACTCTGTTCTTTTGAACATTCTGTTATATGTATCTACTTATCTAAACACGTTGGAGAGGGTGGGGTTTTGTTTAGAGAAGAATTGTCTGGAAACACCAGGGCTCATTGTAACCACCATAGTCTTTTCAGAGAGAACCACAGCAATGAAAACACCCTTTCTTGCTGGCTTGAATGCTTGCCTGTGACATACACTTGTGTTGGCTTGTATTGTTGAACATTTACTAGTACTAGAGTTTGCCATGGGAATTATCTGGTTATGGGGGTGAGTGTTTGGCTGGGAGAAGCACAGTGATTCTCTAGGTTGAGCGATAGAAATTGATGCAGAATTGTACCCACTGAGATCCTATATGCAAAGCACTTGCACCTACTTGTGCTTATCTACAGTAGTACACTGAAACCACAATCTTACATTCCTTGATTTTAAGTTTTTACTTTATTTTACACCATTTTGTGTGGTCCCTCCAATATATAATGCATAATATATTTCCCTGAGTTTACTTTTTTCCAAAATCTACATAATTTTTTTGCTTGTCCCCTGAAAAAAGTAAGGGTTCTAGTGTGTTTTGATGTTTGTGTGAGATGTGTGAGATGCAGCATTCTCTAGGACAGGGGTCCCCAAAGTTGGAGAGCAACATAAGCATGCAAAAAGTTCCTGGGGATGCCAAATAAGGGCTGTAATTGGCTATTGGTAGCCCCTATGTGGACTGGCAGCCTACAATCAGCTCTGTTTTGCAGTACACATGGTTTTTATGCAACTAAAATTGCCTCCAAGCCTGGAATTCATAAAGAAGGCCACGGGGAGCACCGCCAGCTTAATTCTGCCCGTGAATGGCTACCTTTACAATTGTGTATTTATCTATTTACTCTAAAACTCAAAAACTTTAAAACAAAGCTTCATCTAAAACAGGGGTCCCCAACCTTTTTTAACCATGAGCTACATTCAAATGTAAATAGATTTGGGGAGCAACACAAGCATGAACAAGTCCCTTGGGGTAACAAATAAGGGCTGTGATTGGCTATTTGGTAGCCCCTATGTGGACTGGCAGCCTACAAGATGCTCTACTTGGCACTATACTTCGTTTTTATGCAATTAAAACTCACTTCCAAGCCTGGAATTCAAAAATAAGCCCCTGCTTTGAGGATCCTGAGAGCAACATCCAAGAGGTTGGAGAACAACATGTTGCTCACGAGCTACTGGTTGGGGATCACTGATCTAAAAGCTGGCAAAGTTATAAAGGAGTCAATTGAAGCTTTCTTCTGCAATTTCTAAAATCTTTGCTTTGAGCTTTTAGAGGATTTCAGGGGGTATTGTAAGAAAACGAGGATTTAGAGTAGTGATGAGCGAATCTGTCCCATTTCACTTCGCCACAATTTGTGAAAATTTACAATATGCATTTATGTCAATAGGCAACAATTTTTTTTACACGCAACAATTTGTCTCTTACGTGTGCAACTCCAAATGTATTTACCTCCGTGAATGTTTTTAACGACAAATAATTGCAGCAGTTCAACAAAAAAAAATTGCAGATGGCAAATCTATGCCTGGCGAAAAATGTACTCATGACTAACTCCAAGGTTTTTGGTTTCTTATTTGGATTCGTTCTGAGTTTTTATTTCCTTGTGGTTTTTGTATTTGGATCTTTGAATACATAAGTAGACATTCTGGCTTTTTTAAAACGTGAGTTTTAAAACTACACAAATTTGAATTTTGACAAGCAGGCCCCCGCTTGTAAGTGCATGCCCATGTTCTTCCCTTGTGCAGCCCTCTTTCTTTCTACTTCTTTATGCTCTTATTTAATATGTGCAATAAATTTTTGCTAACACCAAAGGAGGCTTTATGTCTCGTGTGCAGTAGCCTCTTCTAAAACTTGATTTGTGTTTATTATCCATATCTTATTGGAGATTAACAAACAGGGTTTTAGTATTTCTGGCTGGATTAAATCAGTATTGTTTGTTATGCTGCTGATTTTCATCAAGTTGTGTCTTATTTTTGACACTTTGATTAATTGTCCCCATAGAATCGCATATCACAAAGTGATATTATCTGATCCTAAGAAAAAATGAATCTGTTCAACGACTGGCCTCCGTGTGTTTTCTTTCTGATTATTTGCTGTTACAAGAAACTGACCCTGTTGGCACCTCACCAGGACAATCTATGAGATGCTCTAATAACATTTGTATTACTGTAGTCTTGGAAAAAAAATGGCTGAAGCACAAAACCGATAACAGTGATTCACCGCTTAACACAAATCGGATTCTCCGGCTTGTAAAAGAAGTGAATGAGAGGTTAAGAAATGTAAAAGGGAACAAAGAAACAGATAAAAAAGGAAATACAAGTTAAAAAAGTGTTTTTTATGTAAAAGGATGGGTTCCTTGTTGCTGAGAGCTAAATAAAATATCAATGAGTTTCTTGATTGTGCCTCTAAAGTAGTCTTAATTTACCTTCAGATTTATTATTTTCCTTTTGTAATTGTCTAAAAGAAATATCAAGACAAGAATATATAACTCCTATATAGTGACTCAACTTGCAGCTTAGGTGTGATCTACAGAGGTGATCAACTCATCCACACTGGATTATTTTGATTAAAATACTGGTAATAGCCCCCCACTAAAACAGCTGACCCCCTGGGTCCTTGTGCAGAAGTGCTGTTCCTGTATATTGTTATAATGAACAGTGTGTTGAGCTGCAGAGCAGTTAAAGGAAGAGTGCAGAGCAGTAGAGGCAAAATGGCCATACTAGTTCTAGACAGGTACCATTGGACAGTGTTGTCCAACCAGGCGTCTATGAATTCACTACTGTTACCAAAATTTGGTTCAATAAGATATATTTCAAAAAGGATATTTAGACTATATACAGTACTTTAATGCATGAGAAGATTTTCTGCACAGCTAGTGACTACAATCAAGTTTAAACCCTTGTGGGCCAGCTATACCTTTGTGGAGCCTAACAACAATATGACATAGTCCTCTTACTACTGGATTTGGCACAAGGCATAGTGTCCAGTGAAGCCTGTACTTTACTGCTGTAAACTAGATGTAAAATATGTATTGTTTATCCCTCTATCATGTGCAATGTAGCCATATAACAGAAACGCCTTACCCCCCAATGACACATTAATGATGTGGATGCAAATGTTTGTGTGTATTATAATATCTTTTATTCCTAGTGGTATACATTTGTGGTGAGTAGCCTAATGTGAAGTTACTTTGGAATTCTGAGGAAAAATGCATTATAGGGAAAAACATTGCTAATTGCACCATTTGTTTAAAGGAAAAGGAAAGCTACTGAGGCAGTTTATTGCAATAGATTAGCCACAATAGTACTAGCTAGAACGCTGTATTTATTCTTTAGAATGCTTTACCATACCTGAGTAAACTGTTCAAGAAGCTCTCCCTGTTTGTTTAGGATAGCAGCTGCCATATTGGTTGGTGTGACATCACTTCCTGCCCGAGTCTCTCCCTGCTCGGTCATAGCTCTGGGCTCAGCTTACAGCAGGGAGGGGAGGAGGGAAGAGGGAAAAGGAGGGAATGAGGGAGAAGGAGGGTAAGAGGAAGAGATGAGCAAACTGAGCATGATCAAGCCCTAACCCTGGAGGTTTAAGCTGAGAGAGGGAAGTCTGATACAGAAGTCCATGTGTAAACAATAGAAGGAACGAAAGGCTGTGATTCTTTTGAAAGAGGACTCAGAGCAGAATTACTTTGAGGGTTTACTGTATTTTCATAGACATTTCTGATAAAAAGCTAACTTAGTTTTTCCTTCTCTTTTAATCTAAAAAAAAATTGAAGCCAGTTGTTTGTTTGCCTCTTATGGAGTGCTACAATGCTTGCAAATGAACCCCTGATATTTTTATATGATGGTACAATGGCCGTGAATTAATCCATGCTATTCTTATATGATGGTACACTGGTCATAAATGAGCCCTTGCTGTTCTTATATGGTTGTACAAAGGCTGCAATGTTACAAACAATAGTTTCTGAAATATAAGAACAACAGGCTAGAAACACAAGTGAAGTTTTGGACTTTTTTAAATGTCTCATGTGAATCTCACAATGTAGTAATATTGTGCAAATGAGCTCCCATGCATAGCAACAACTTCAACATTTGCTTTTGTAATTCTAACTGAATGAGACAAATGAAAGTTAATCACCGAGTTGGCTGCCATGGGTAAAGCACTGGAGACAATTTGCAAAAAATGATTATCTAAACCTGAAAGACACTTATGAAATTACTTTACATTGATATTACCCAGCTGTCTTCTGAATGAAAACCAGAAGAAATGCCTAAACGATGGAAAACTTAGAAGAGATAGCTGTCTCTTTGTACTAAAGTACATCATCATCAGCTGCTACATGTCCCACACATTGTGCCTCTTCATCTTCCAACACCTCCTACAATTCGTGGGATCACCAAAAAAAAGAACAACAATTTCATTCCTCAGCATGTTATCACACCGAGATATGAAATGCTTTAGAAACAGACAAGTTGAATGGTTTAAACGAAATAAGTGAAAAGATATTTCTAAGACAGTATATAACTTTATGGAGGTTATTTATCAAGGTCTGAATTTATCTCCGTATTTCTAATATCTAACTTTGAGCAACTCTGAATTCCAGAATGGACCTTATTTGTGAAGAAAAAAGCCTGAAAAAAAAAACGGTCCGGCAAAACTCCAAAAACTTCTGACCTTTTCCCCGAAAACTCCGAATTGTTCAGAGTTTTCCGCAAAAACTGTCATGTTTTCTGAGTTTTATGCTTCGAATCCCCGAAATCATCGGTTATCGGTTTGGACATCAGCGCAGACACTGGGACCTTCCCCATTGACTTCTACCGGACCTCGCGAGCTTTTAGATGCTGGGGTTTCGGTTTCAGAGTTTTTAGACCATCGGACTTTAATAAATCTCGAATAATTCATAGATGAACTGGAGCATCAGAGAAAAATGCCCTACAAGTCAGCTGCACTCCTGGAAACAGATTAAGAAGTGGGTTGAAATTTCCCCTGATGGCTAGAATGTCAAAGGTCTGTAGGAAATGCTGCAAATGGAGGATTTGTTAATGAAAGTAAAGTTTGATAAATTAAATAAAAAATATTATGACATTGTCAATGTATTACCCATCATTTCTGATCAATTTAATTCTACATTAGTGACATTGTTGGGTGCTTTTTCTGCACCCAGATACATTACCTCTGCTCAGGTGCAGGCAAACGTTTTGGATTTTGGCATAAAATGCAAAATCTTGCGTTATCCAAGCAAAGTCAATGTTTCCAGGTGAAGGCACATCAGGCAGAAGGGCAGCAGTAGAGGAGCTGATCTTGTCTGGCCCATGGCCTAAGAATTGATTGCCTGTGTCTACACTGAAAGGTAGAGATAGACCATATGGTCTCTTCCAGGGGTAAGGTAGAGTGTAAAGCCAAGCTTTCTTCATTGGTACTGCATGATAAAATTAAAAGAATAGATTAATATTAATCTTACGTGCTGGGACCGTGTGGATTAAACTTAAAATTCAAAAAAGGTTTTGTTGGATGTTACATCAGAACTAACATTCCCATATGGACATAACTGAAAGCTCCATCTTTAAACCCCACTTGCTTGCTTGCTAGTGAAATTTTGGGTAGGAAAACCTAATAGCTAAAAGTAGGGATGGGCGAATTTGACCCGTTTCGTTTCGCCAAAAACTCCTGCCGGCCATATGTTGCCGACGCCCATTAAAGTCTATGGGTGTCAAAAAAATTATTATTTTTTTGACGCACGCCGCCATACAGTCTATGTGCGTAATTTTTGCGGCGAAATGAGGCAGAAAAATTTGCCCATCCCTAGCTAAAAGCCCCCATAATAGCAATCGATTGATGTTATCCAGCTTCTCCTGCCGAAATGATGGCAGCTTTTTTCTGATGACTGTATCAGCTGAGAGAATCCTAATCAATGTAATAAAAGCTTAATCATAAGGTAAGAAATAAAATGTCAGTCTATATGAGGGGTAATGTGGGTCACACCGAATGTTATTACCATTCACGGTAATAGGATTTACGACCTGAATAGTCTGTGTTACTGATAATGAAGTTTGATGGATCACTGTGTGATGGATTTCAAATTAATTGCATTCTTACAAACGTTGTGGCAGAGGATAATTATTACATAACATTCATGAACCTATAATTACCCAAACTCAAATAATAGTTTTACATAGGGATATTGTAAACTGTGCAATTTTTTTTTTGGGGGGGGGTTAAATATTTTCTACTTGTATATAAAAATATTCAATGTCACTAAATAGTAATTGCACATTTAATTATATGTATCATGTCATTTCTAAAAGACCAGGTACAATACATTTTCCCGACCGCATACATTTGCTAGTCTCTTCATACCATTCACCTTTTCTCTCTAGGTAGTTACTGTTTGTGGTTACTAATTATGTTTCGACTACTTCCTTCCTCTGTCTGCCAGAATATATCTATAAGGTCATGTGCTGCCTTGCACTGGTTTGGGCAACGTAAATCTGTGGTTTCTCATTCTGTTCGTATTGCTCAGCTCTTCATATCTTGGTCAAAGCAAACCTATGATTACTCACGCTATACATCCCACTCACTGTGTTATCTGTGCTTGCTCATCCCTATCATTGAGACACTCCTAAGTAGGCACATTTAATTTAAAATATAAATTACACAATGTTAGCTTGAACCAATAGTTCAGCCTAGATGGCAAAAATGGAAGCTTACAGAGAGCAAGGCAAATACTGTCATGGGAAAACATGTTTTTTTCAAAATGCATCAGTTAATAGTGCTGATCCAGCAGAATTCTGCACTAAAATCCATTTCTCAAAAGAGCAAACAGATTTTTTTATATTCAATTTTGAAATCTGACATGGGGCTAGACATTTTGTCAGTTTCCCAGTTGCCCTAGTCATGTGACTTGTGCCTGCACTTTAGGATAGAATTACTTTCTGGCAGGCTGTTATTTCTCCTTCTTAATGTAACTGAATCAGTCTCAGTGGGACTTGGCTTTTACTATTAAGTGCTGTTCTTAGATCTACCAGGCAGCTGTTATCTTGTTACCTTCCCATTGTTCTTTTGTTTGACTGCTGGGGAGGGAAAGGGAGGAGGTGATAAAAAAAAAGAGAAAAATTTCAGCACGACCAAAACGTAGCCAAGACAAAAAAGTTGCTATATGAAAAAACACCTGTTGACTTTGTATGTATGTATATTTTTATTTGTAAAGCGCTCCTTGAGGGCTAAGCACTTTACAGCAAAACAATAAATTAGTAGTAACAAACAAGGGGTCATTGGAATAAAAAGTAACAATAAGTGCATTATTAGAAATACAATTCACATAAATATATATAATTACAATACAGACTAAGTGCTCAGTGTCAAGGAAACAAAAGGCTAGAGGACCCTACCCCGTAGAGCTTACAGTCTAAATGGGAGGGTAACATACAGACACAATTCAGAGGGGTATTAAGGTGCTGTGGGTTACAGTTTGTTACATTGTTATATAAGTGACTTTAATGCATTCGGACAAAAAAGTCAGTGAGATAAAAAAAAGTCAGCGAGGCAAATAAGTCGCTGAAATGAAAAAGTTGCTACAAGAAAAACACCCATTGACTTTAATGCATCTGGTATGAGAAAAAATGTTGTGCACATAATAAATGTTTCGCCGTTTTGTGAATTTTTCCCCATTTAGCGAATTTTTTCGATAAATCGAAATGGGACGGATTTGCTCATCACTACTTATAAGATGGATAAAGTCACAGCATATGAGGGTACAATGTCTTTCACAGTGTATAATGTGCATGGGATAGTAGTACCTGTTGCATCTCGGTGTATAATGTGCTTGGGTTGCCAGTACACATTGCCACTCACTGTATAATGTGCTTGATTACTAGTACCCACTACTTCTCTACAATGTAATTAGTATGGCAGTGTCCACTGCCTCTCACTGTATCATTTATGTGGGGTACCAGTGCCCTCTGCCTCTCACTGTATAATGTATAGTGCCAGTAACCACTGTTGCTCACTATGTCGTTTGCTGGAAGTGCAATTATCTAATTGTAATCTATTTAAAATATTCCTGCATGGAAAAACATGACAAATTAAATATACAAAAAAGCTTCACTTTAAGGTGGGTGTGGCTGTAAAAGATTGTCGTGGTGGTGGGTTTCAGATGTTCGGCTGAAATACAGCACCAAAGAAATCATCCAATGTGCCTTAAACCCAAAATTAATCCAACAGAAAGAACAATGCTGTGCATATCTCAAAGGCCATTTTCCTAGTCGATTTTTATTTTCATTTTTAATATGAAATCAACATCTGGAAAGGTCCCAAGAGAAAAATATTGTCTGAATCATTTATTCAGCTACTTTGTCAAAATATTTTTCTTTAGTGTCTTGTAGGTTTCCATGTTTTAATCAAAGGGCAGCTAAAGAGCAACATCAGATAAACCTAGAATTGATGAGCTTCAGATGTAAGAGGGTTGGTTCCCATAACCAGGTGTGTGTTCTTTTCACTCATTCGCTTCCTTCTGGTCCGGTATCCACCCTGCAATTTAATATGCTTTCTGGGGGGTAAGTGAGCTCAGCAAGGAAAAACAGAGGAAAACAAAAAACAGATGGAAAGTGATGGTTGTAACGCCCTCATGCTAAAATTAATAAAGGGCTATATGAGAATGGAGGAGAGCTGTGTCAACACTCTTTTGGGTATTATATATGTCAGTATATGTCAATTCAAAAGCAAAAATCCAGCTGCCATTAGTAATAATCTGACCCTATGCTTCTAAGTTAGCAGGGCATTTCCCCCAGATGGTTACAGTTATTAACCAATGAAAAAATTAAATGCCCTAAATGCATGCATTCTCATCTAATTCACCAACAATGCATTATTATATTAACCTTCGCTCATGATCTCTTCCAATTCCAGTTACTTTCTGCAAACCCCCCACTCTCGGGGTCCTCTTCTGCCATGGGGTCTCTCACTGGGTAACCTCCTGTAGCCCCCGGACTAAAGATGTGAATGTAAAAGTAAGGAGACACCCTTAAGCACATGTGACTGTAAACAATGACTAGCAGACATAAGAGGCCTTACAAGGTTATAGTTGTATTATTGTATATAGTAACATTTTAGTTTTCAGTTCTGTTCATCATTACTGATGATTGAAAAAATTTGCCATGGTCAGTTTCGCATCGAATTTCCATGTTTCGTGAAACTGCTGCAAAAATTCGCCATCCGTTTCACGTTTCGTCAAAAAAGAGGAGCTCATAAGAAAAATGTTTGATAAAAAAATTTGAAGCACGTAAATAAAAATTGACATACGTAAAAAAAAAGCGTTTCGCAAACTTTTTGCCATCTTGCGAATATTTTCAGCGTTTTGCTAATTTTTCGGCCAAGCGAAACGGGACAGATTCTTTCATCGATATTCATCATCCAAACGATGCAATTAATCTTTATTCGAAGAAAAAACAGCTTATTGGTTTATTTTTTTTTTTAGTAGACTTAAGGTATGAAAATCCTAATTATGGAAAACACCAGGTCCCAAGCATTTTGGATAACAGGTCCCATACCTGTATATGAAATTATCTTTATACAGGTATAGACCTGTTATCCAGAATGCTTGGGACCTGGGGGTTTACAGAGAACAGATTTGGATCCTATACCATCATCATCATCATTTATTTATATAGCGCTGTCAAGATACTCAGTGCTTTACCTTAAGTCTACTAGAAAATCATGTAAACATTAAATAAACCCAATAGGCTGGTTTTGCTTCCAATAAGGATTAATTATATCTTAGTTGGGATAAAGTACAAGCTACTGTTTTATTATTATTTATTATTACAGAGAAAAAGGAAATCATTTTTTACAATTTGGATTTATTTTTTTATAAAATGGCATGGGAGATGGCCTTTCCGTAATTCAGAGCTTTCTGGATTTACGGATAACGGATCCCATACCTGTATAAACATCTGTTAGCTGTTCCATCCTAAACTGTCCATTGTCATTGCATTTTCCAAAACGGTACAAGGGGGGCATTGGGGTAAAAAAATTAAGGGGGCAGCCTGCCTGCTTCATGCGGCACAATCGGGGTTTCCAATTTGTGTTTAAAATAAAGGTAAATACAAAAGCAGTTTTATGTTTCTATAACTCTTAGGGCAGAGACACACATGGAGATTCGGGGAGATTCAGTCACCCGGCGACAAATCACCTCTTCTTCGGGCGACTAATCTCCCCGAAATGCCTTCCCGCTAGAATCTAAATCGCTGGTAGGATGGCACTCAGAGCACTTAGTTTTCCGAAGTCGCCTGAAAGTCGCTTAATTTGCCTCATGAGGAAACTTAGGGTGACTTCGGAAAAAAAAACGATCCGCCGCTGATGTGGGAAGGCATTGCGTAGAGATTAGTTGCTCGAAGAAGAGGCAATTTGTCTCAGGGCAACTAATTTCCACGTGTGTTTCTGCCCTTATAAAAGCTACTTATTCAGTATGGGATCCATTATCCGGAAACCCGTTATCCAGAAAGTCTGAATTATGGAAAGGCCATCACCCTTAGACTCCTTTTTATTCAAATAATCCAAATTTTTAAAAATGATTTCCTTTTTCTCTGTAATAATAAAACAGTGCCTTATATCCAAACTAAGATATAATTGATACTTATTGGACGCAAAACCAGCTTATTGGGTTTATTTAATGTTTAAATGATTTTCTAGTAGACTTGAGGTATGAAGATCCAATTTATGGAAAGATCCATTATCCAAAACCCCCCAGGTCCCGAGCATTCTGTATAACAGGTCCCAATACCTGTATTTTTACATATAAGCATAAATCATAAAGCTGTAACCTTTGCATCTCACTCGGCACGATGATAAAACAACGTCATAGGATTTTGTATAAATTTCATGTAAATTAAGTGTATTTTGTGCATAACCTTGTTTAATTCAGATGTGTACAAATATCTCCATGACAATTCCAAACATAAATAGAAGAAGCTTATGAAGGTTGCTGCCTCGCTGAGTGGAAATATTTGCCACATTCTTAGAATTCTGCTCTTTGGTCAGGCTTAGTCATTTATATCTGTTTCTGTCTTGTCAACAAAGCTATGAGCCTTTCCATGGCAACCGGGAGTCCTGCATAAATAAACCCTACTGTGTCACTTCTCTAAGATTCTACTGGTTATATTAACGCTTTATCTACGAGCATTGTCTTCTGCACTGACTCTTTATCCAGGCCACCCAATAATGTGCCACTGATATAGTCATTTCAAATGAGAGGCTAATAATATATATTATATAATATAATATATAATATATCATTTAGCTACAGAAGTGTGTATCACAGCTGCCTTTGTTTATTGGGCTGAGTATAATGGTTCTCCTACCTGCTTGCCACCAGCTGTTGTTCAACTACAACTCCCAGAATCACAAGAGAAAGAGAGAAAAACTGCCTGGGGATGTTGGGATTTGTAGTTTACTACAGGTATGGTATCCATAATCCAGAAACCCATTATCCAGAAAGCTCCTAATTATGAAAAGGCTGTCTCATATAGACTCTCATTTTATCAAAAAAATTCAAATTTTTAAAAATGATTTCCTTTTTTTTGTACAGGTATCGCACCTGTTATCCAGAATGCTCGGGACCTGGGGTTGTCCGGATAACGGATCTTTCCGTAATTTGGGTTTTCATGCCTTAAGTCTACTAGAAATTCATTTGAACATTAAATAAACCCAATAGGCTGGTTTTGCTTTCAATAAGGATTAATTATATCTTAGTTGGGATCAAGTACAAGCTACTGTTTTATTATTACAGAGAAAAAAGAAATCATTTTTAAAAATTTGGATTATTTGGATAAAATGGAGTCTATGGGAGACAGCCATTCCGTAATTCGGAGCTTTCTGGATATCGGGTTTCCGGATAAGGGATCCTATACCTGTAATAATAAAACTGTAACTTGTACTTGATCCCAACTAAAATATAATTAATCCTTATTGGAAGCAAAACCAGCCTATTGGGTTTATTTAAGGTTTACATAATTTTCTAGCAGACTTAAGGTATAAAGATCCAAAATATGGAAAAAAAAAACATTATCCAGAAAGCCCCAGGTCCCAATCATTCTACATAACAGGTCCCATACCCATAAAAACTAAGACCCCCAAGCTAAACATTAATTCTACATTTTTTGTGCTTTTTTTATTTTATAATTAACAAACCTAATGAAAAGATTGGTTTTGTGAAAGATCTTTTTACTTGTGAAAAAGAAAAATATCCTGTGTGGTCTTTTTACAAGTCTCACGTCTTGTGGCCACCCGCTGGGAGGACTTCCTGGATAGTTTAAACACTAAGTGCACACCATATGGATCTCCCTGGCTATGTACAGTATGTAGGTGATGAACCATTTTATTTGATTTATTTTTTTGTTTTATGATGATCTATTTAAACACTATCCTAAATGCTAAGTGTCAATGAAGAACTCAGTTTATAGAGTCTGATATTTACAAATAGCTGCTACAACTAGGGCCGCTTGGAGCAATCACTGGCTCATTACTTCCCAGCTGTTAAAAGGGAACCTTTCAAAGTGGTTTCCTAGGTGTTGGCGGTACCCCTCTCACTACCCAAATTTGAGTTTGTAAAAGGCAGTGTGGTTTCATTTATTGGGCCAGATTTAGGGAGCTAATTATTGCTTTATCGATAAGGGCGCATAAATAATCCCTATCAGTTCCCTAAAAATCCCAAATGGCCCACACCCACCCAGACTGCAGGATCTATGGTGCTGCCATTTTTCCATGCTTTTTATTCTACGAGCTTTAGCAGTAAAAGGGGTAAAAGAAAATCCATTTACCCATTATGAGGGTTTGTGCCCAGACAGCATAACATATACGGGGTCATATACAACTGCAAGTGCAATAAGGAAAGTGCAAAATGGAGCACAATTGCCATGTTTTTTCCAAACTCAATTGCAGAAAATATTTTAGGTGAATTTCCAGCAATCGACATGTGGGTGACATGTAGTGATGGGCAAATTTATTTGCGCGATTCGCCACCAGCGAATAAATTCGCGAAAACGCCTGCGAAAATTTGCGGCAAAAATTTGCGGCAAAAATACGCCAGCGTCAATTTTTTTTTTTCGAAAAACGTCAAAAAAATGGCGTCAAAAACGAGACGCCAGCGCCGTTTCGCAAATTTTACGCAGTTTCGCGAATTTTGCGCGAAATTCACAAATTTTTCGGCGAAGCGAAACAGCGCAAATTCGACCATCACTAGTGACATGCACTCCCTATTCTTTTGGTACAACTGTGCTACAGCAATTGAAGCAGGCTTCAGTGTACACATGCACCTACTTATCTTGCCGATGGGGAGTGGGAGAGAGAAAATATGTAGGTGTCCGGACCAGGGCCATAACTACAGTGGAAGCAGAGAAACAACACTGGTTGGTATCCCTGTATGTATATATATATATTTAATCCTTATTTAGCCCAAACTATAGGTAGAGGTCTGACAAAGTCAGTGAAGGCAGACTCTGCAGCTTCAAGGGCCCAGGAGGTACAGGGGGCCCCATGACCATGAGGCCCTAATTAATGAGCAATTTCAACATATATTGGTAAAAAAGGATAATCTCTGGATATGTTGGGGGCCCTAAAATGAATTTGCTGTGGGGCCCAGTAACATCTTGTTATGCCACTGGCCTGGACTAGGAGTAGGCTAGAAATGACCACACCTTTGCGCCCTAGGCACATGCCTCTTCTGCCTACTCCTAGTTCCGGCCCTCCTATGCGGAAGTGCAAATTTCACCTTTGATGCAGGTTCTTTTAATCAACAGAATTGTTCACGAAACTGACTTGCAATTATAAATGTCTCTAGACCAGTGATCCCCAACCAGTAGCTCATGAGCAACATGTTGCTCTCCAACCCCTTGGATGTTGCTCCCAATGGCTTCAAAGCAGGTGCCTATTTTTGAATTCCAGGCTTGGAGGCAACTTTTAATTGCATAAAAACCAAATGCACTGCCAAGCAGAGCCTCAATATAGGTTGACAATCCACATAGGGGCTACTAAATGGCCAATCACAGCCCTTATTTGGGTGGCCAGGAACATTTTTCATGCTTGTGTTGCTCCCCACCTCCTTTTACTTCTGAATGTTGCTCACTGGTTCTAAAGGTTGGAGATCCCTGCTCTAGACCAAAACAGAAAATTATTTCTTTATTTCTAGTGATGGGCGAATTTGTCCTGAAAAATTCACAAAACACATTGAAGTCAATGGGCGTCAAAATCATTTTGACGTGAGTCCATTTTAATTTTTATACACGCGTCTCATTTTAATCAGTCTAATGCAGTCTGAATGTTATACACATATGTATACAGCAATCGGTTACTATGAATAGCTTGGCAAGAGCAAACTCTATTCGGTACCGTGTGCAACCTTAATAGAAATATCCTCTTTTAAAATTCTCAGTTCCTTTTGTATTTTAAATATAATTTACACTTTAACAGAAACCTAAAGCAGAACTCAGGTTTCATCTGTTTGCAGCTGTCTACCTTTTATTTCAGCTTCATGTTTGCAGATACCTTGTTTGGATTATATGCTAAAAGGGTGTGACAATATCTTTGTTCCCATAAATACAAATACATTTAAGGGCCATTATTTTCTTTATTTTTTTGTTTGAATAAATATTTATTATCCTAGTGCTTTCCCCCCCTATTTCATATGAAGTTGTTTCTTTGCTTTGCATAAACTGCCATTGGCCTATTCAATTACAAGAAGCTACCAGTGGTCATGGCAAAACAACACAGGGGGCATAACTTGGCATAGCATTACCCAGATTTGGTTTTCTCATATTTGGTATAGTGGTATACTGTAAAACCATGCCAGCAGGCACAAATCTGTGGGATGTTTTGGGTAGAGTGATCCTTAAAGTCAGGCAACTTTATATAGTAATTATTAAAGTTACTGTCAAGCATGTTCAATGATTATACTATGAAATGATGATCTTTACATGTGCATTTCAGTCATTTACATTTCATTTATATTTGTTTAGTTCACAGGGGAAACCAGCTTCTGAACAGAAAATAAAGGGCAAGTGTCTACAAGACTGGGAGCTTCTTTCCTGAAGCAAAGGAGGATACAGAATAGGCGGAGGCATGAATACATCATTGGCACTAATATGTTTTACAAGCTACAATAGAGCAAGACAGGACTCCTTCATTTGTGTGCATGCCAAGTTAACTTAGGGTGTGACATGGGATAGAACATTAACATTGCAGAGTTGCTAACTATGCAACAATTCAATTCATAGACTTTAGTAAATGGGTCTGTAGCGTGAAGGAACTTACTACAGTCTTGGCATGGAAATAGTAGTATAGGTTGCAGCCCAGATATAGGTTGACGGAAAAAGAAAAAACAATAGGCAATTATTTTCTAGCTTGCAGCAAACTGATCGGCACCATGGAACACGATGTGCTTGGAATAAAGTAATAGGAAGTAGTCAGAGACAGCCCTACATATTATAAGTTAATGTTTGCATGACATGACTAACTCCTATACTATTCCCTATCCTGGTTCACTTACTGCTTTAAAAAATATCAAGAATCCCACTCACCAATGTGTTGATGGACTTTTGTGTTTATTTCAACCCACATGCTGCCATTATAGAGCCATTTTGGTACCTCTTAAACCATAAACTGGAATGCTAAGTGATGCTCTTTCATAATAAAATGTAGAAATTGAAAATAAAATGCATAAGCATTCACGTAAGCCTCTAAAACGCCTACCTATAGTGCAATATATCTGTATAGCTAAGTAGCACCCATTAGAAGGCTCATTTCCCATTTTAAAACCTGTCTCTGCCCAAGCTATATTGCAGATCAATGTTGTAGGTTCCAAAGAGTTTATTCTTCTATCCCTATAATAATCACTTTAAAGGGTCATCATTTTCCACAAGGTTAAAAAATATAAAGTGGTGAGCACATAGAATCCAGTGTATATACTGTGTATATCTTGCAGGGTTCGGTGTGCAACCTTGGCAGTGCCTATAGAAATTCATAGGGGATAAGCCCCAGGGAATGTCTCCAATCTAATCATGCTGATCATGTGTTTTAGACTCTCCACAGTAACTGTTTTCCTATACCGAGGTAGGAACAGAAATAACGTGAGTCAGCAGCCTATTTTACTTTTTTAAACGTTGTAGTAAAAGGCATCAGAGCAGATCATTTTTCGTCTGTGGACAGGTGAGCCAAAAGTCTTTCAGTGCAATAAGGGAGTATTTGTATAATGTGTACCCAGCCCATAGACTGTGATTGCTCGGTCATGTTTGAAATGTTAAAGTAGAATAATCTAATGAATATTACATTGGGTAGACTTGAGTTTGAGCCAGGTATTTTTTGTTGTAAGATACCACCAGCCTTTCAACATTGGAACAATTCAATAAGGTTGGGTTTCCCCCCTACTGATCAAGCACAGTCCTAGATATATTTCCCAGTTTCCTTGTAGGATCCACTGGTGTTTCCACTATGTAAATGATAAGCACCCATTTTCCCACTCTGCACTTAATATATGGCCTCCTGCTGACTTTACAATACTCTGGTTTATTTTCTCCACTGGAACTATATGTATCACCATGGAAAATAATTGTCTAAATCCCTTTTCCTTGCATCGGGGAGCAATGATTCAGATGGGCGATAGTGCTCAATGGTGATTGGCAGCACTGAGCACTAACAACCCATAAAGCAAAAGCAGTTGATAGTGATGAGAAAATTGCCCTTTTACACTTTCCTGGAAAATTGCACTGTTACACTTTCCTGAAAAATATGTGAAACCATGAAAAAATATTTGCAAAACTGCAAAAATTTGCTTAAATTTCACCAAAAATGGGCATATTTCCTGGCTTTTTTTGGGGCACAAAAAACATTTTTTTTTTTTACTGACAAATCTATTATTGACATTTGTTTTCTCATGTTTTTTTCCATGGTAAAATTCTAGTGCAAATTGGCTAAAATTTTCACCAGTTAAAAAAACTGTCAGGAGAAAAATGTGCTCATTCCTACAGTTGAACACATTCAGGTACCTGCTATAATAAATGTGTCACACAGACATTTTTGGATTCACTATTTCCATCTATCTGATAATATGCCTCTTAGAGACAAGTATTATAGGTAAAAGGCAGTGATTCCTCGTATAAAAAAATAAATGAGGCTTCCATTTGCCACTGTTTCTATTGGGCTTCTTTAAAAACTATAATTCCCATTCTATCAGTGCATGTTAAAATTGCTAGTTCAGGAGATACAGAGCGCATGTTTATTAGTAGCTTGAGTACACATACTAATATGTATGCAAATGTGCCAGCCTAGTCAATTGGCTTGGATTTGTGTATATCACTAAGATTTACGAGGATTTTTTTTTATCCGCACAGTTGTTTTATTAAGCCTCAGCTCAGGAAATTAATATGTATTTTTAAGATGTGTGTTTCCCATTCACCCACTGATAAATCTCAGCTTTAAGATTTGAATGAAGTAAAAATGTAATTAAATGTTGAAGAGCAATGGCGACCGAAAAAGAGATAATAATAACAGTGGAGACATGGGAGAGCGAAGAACATTTAATAGTGTGACATAGAGGAGCATTTATAAATCCAAACAATTGCGGAAAGTCACTAGAACTGCCTCCTGGGTCTAATTCTCACTATGGGGCCTTCTTACTAACATTCACATTTTTTTTTCATGAATCTCTAAAAATTTGTGGGTTTTCTATATTTCTTTAAAACTCTAAAAATTTGACATTTATTATATGTAAAAACCACAAAAAACTCACCAGGTAAAAGTTGTTGAGGTCCTATAGAGGTCAAAGGGAGCTACTCAGACTTTATTTGACCATTTTTAATCAATTTGGATTTTTGGAGGTTTTCTGTTTTTTTTTAGTGATCACTAGCAATTGTCCGAAAAACCACACTTTTTTTTTTTTTTTTTTATAAATTCCATGGCTTTTGTGGTTTAAAAAACATACTAGCATAATATACTGGGATATTTATGATCAATGTTCACTTGAGATTCTAAGTGAAAATCTAACGAATTGATGCCCATTTTCAAAAATTTTCTATTAAGGCAGCCCTTCTAGCCTGACTCCATTCACCTCATTCCATGTACGGAGCTGATCATCCACAATTCTGCATACTGGGGGCTAAATAATTCAGAAAGTATTGGGCCAGATTCAGTTCAGTGAGAAAAAGTTAACACATGGTTTATAAAGTAAAAACTCATGGAAGATACTCAATTAGAGGAGAAAAAATACAGTTAGAAAAGTTTTTCTAACTTGAATTGCATCTCAAATTTAATCTGGTCCATGAGTTTTCATGTGTTAAACCTACTGAATCTGTCCTGTAATGTCATCCACAGATTTTGAACCCCTAGGCTGGCTCAGGACCATAAAAAATTCTTAGAGGGCCACATTTAGTCCACAGATTGTCCTTCTCTACTGAACTACTGCTACTACTGGTGAACAAGTTAGTGTTGTTGACTAATATGGCTTTGTGCACTGTGCTTTAGGCACATGTAAATGCCATTAAATAATAGAGATAATATGGTAATTTAGAAAGACCACAGAGATACAATAGGGCACCTCTTAGTGCACATGTAGAGTGCAACGTTGGTAGATACAGGTTGACCCTGACCTTGACAGCAAAAAGTACAAGGCCCCTATGCAGCCTGCATCCGCTGCCACCTTCTAACGTGCATGTCTGATTGATGTGCAATTCAGGGGACAGGTAGGGGGCCATATGGGGATCACCTACATGCCTCCCCCATCCACCCCTCATGAATACAGAAAGCATTGTATCCATGGAGGCAGCAGCTGATCTTTGATCAGTGATAAGTAAGTAACAACTTGATGGAATTTTCAAGATTAGAAGAGGCTCAGCCAAAAGAAAGAAAATGGCATATCTATTTGGATGGTTACATGTAAACATTGATGAAGTGAAAATGTCTAACCAGTCTTATTTTATGGAGCTTGTGATCACAATAAGTGCTTTATGTCAGATAAAGTTGCAATCTACAAATGGAGAAACACAACATTTTAGGAAAACGGATTCAACCGAGATAACGGATGTCATGCAGTAGATCAGTTGGGATGGAGTTTTTCAGAACACATATAGCTAAATCATTTAATTTTTCTAATGGTATGGCCCCAGCCAACATGGATTATATGCAGGCAGAAAAAGAATATGGAATGCAATCACTGGATTTAGGAAGTAAAGGTCAAATGGGAAGAAGCTTCAAGCTGAAATACAAATTTTAACACAAAAGTAGATAAAATCTGATTGCCAAGTGTTATATGTGAGTGGTTGGCAAAAAAAAAGATAAGAACTTAGCAATATTGGATGCAAAATCACCATGTTTGTTACCCACAATGCAGTGTTTTCCCCATAATTTCATCATAATTGCGGCCATGCTCTGAGTTGTCTAGATTTCCCTGATAAATTTTCATTGGGTGCAAGTTGCACCCCCACAATCCAATGGGATTTGTGTCACAGTGCACCTACATCCAATTCACTGGGTGCAAGTCGGGTTCGCCTATTGGCACAACCTAATGATATAAAATAAATATTTAGGTTAAAGGAACAGTAACAGCAAGAGTGTTTTAAAGTAATTCAAATATGATGTACTGTTGCCCTGCACTGGCAAAAGATACTATATGGGGCAGATTTATCAAGGGTCGAATTAAAAATTAAATTTCAAGTTTATTTTAGTGTAATTCGACTAGGGAATAGTCCAAATTTGATTCGAGTTTAAAAAAATTAAAAATTCGAATTTAGAAATTTGGTGGACTTTTGAAAGAAAAAAAATTTGATTCGAGTTTGCGGGTCAATCCTATTCACCCGAATTTAAAAAAAATAAATTATTTAATTAATTTTGATTCTTTTTTTTTTTGAATTTCGAGTTTATGGGAGTTTTTATAAACTCCCATAAACTCTAAATTCGACCCTTGATAAATCTGCCCCTATGTGTTTGCTTCGCAAACTCTACTATAGTTCATATAAACAAGCTGCTGTGTAGCCATGGGGGCAGCCATTCAAGCTGAAAAAGGAGAAAAGGCACAGGATACACTGCAGATAACAGATATGCTTTGTAATGGAATACAATAGTATCTGCCATGCAACCTGTGTTTTAAATGGCTGCCCCCATGGCTACACAGCAGCTTGTTTATATAAACTATAGTAGTACTAATCTGTTATCTACTGTGTATCCTGTGTTCAAATGGCTGTCCCCATGGCTACACAGCAGCTTGTTTATATAAACTATAGTAGTACTTATCTGTTATCTACTGTGTATCCTGTGCTTGAATGGCTGCCCCCATGGCTACACAGCAGCTTGTTTATATAAACTATAGTAGTGCTTATCTGTTATGTACTGTGTATCCTGTGCTTGAATGGCTTCCTGTATAAGGTACCACCCTTAGTTTAGATAGATACACAGCAGCTTGTTTATATAAACTGTAGTAGAGTTTCTGAAGCAACGTTTTTTTTTATTGGCAGAGGATCAATTTTTTTTTAAAAAGAACATATATGTGCACTTTTTGTGTAAAGACACATACACACATCTCAAAAGCACGTTTGTAAATATTTCCATATGATGAATAGGTTATTTCACTAGTGGAAAATCATTAAAATGAAAAAGAAAATGTACATATTTCAATAAATTTATTTTCAGTGCAATTTATTGTGCCCCCACCATTCCATCATTCCTCCATATATTATATTCCTCCTCATTCCCTGCATTCTTTTGCTCAGTAGCATATTAAACAACCAAGTTGCCCTTACTTCTCTCAGTCAGCCCATTGCCGTGCCCAATATTGTAGGCACAGTTGTGTGCGCTATATAAGCAAAACAATACTCCCAGGAAAACAGTAACTCAAACAACATGTTTTAGCATTTAGGAAAATCTCCTCCAACAGGGAAAAGTAGAGTAGCCAATCTATCTTCATTTCTCTGTAGCTAAACATTTGTATAGGATTATTGAACTGCGGGCTGTGCTCTGTTTTACCAATTTAACACCTGCTTTTACATGTTCCCCAGCATGGGTGGTGTACCTGCAGCCTGGCATCTGTTGTATTTAGCTCCGGTGGTACCTACACAGCTCTGGCATAAACAGTAATAACTCTCTAAAGGGAAAGGAATGAATTGCTAAATGGTGACTGTAGGGCTGCATATTCTAACAAACTGCTGATTTCATGTTTAGGGAAAAAGCAGGTGTCTGTGGGTATCTATAAATGTTGTACGGAAGTTTTGCCAAACAAGGAGTCGCTTATTTGCTGATCTTTCATAGAGTAAAGTGGGAACATTTTATTAAAAGTTACGATTATAAAAAGTATGAACGGGGAAAAAAAAGCAATGAAAGATCTTAAAAAAATCTGAATACCATGAAAAGCTCTAAAAATTAGACTTTAAAAAACTCTAAAAAAGTTTTTTTTTTTTTATGCTCAAAATGGTTAAATTCGACTACGGAATTATTAAAATTTGATTTGTTTTTTAAAATTTTTCGATTTTCAATATCTATCATACACTGGCCCTTTAAGAACTCGAATTTGACTTTTCGCCACCTTAAACCTGCCAAATTGCTGTATTAGCCTATGGAAGACATCCTGGGATCAATTTGGAGTTGTTTGCAGCCTCAATTCGAGTTTGCGGGTCGATCCTATTCGCCCGAATTTCAAAAATTTGATTTTTTTAATAAATTGCAATTGGTCAAATTTCGAGTTCATGGAAGTTTTAAATAACTCCCACGAACTCGAGATTCGACCCTGGATAAATCTGCTCCTTAGTAGTGACAAAAACCTCTAACATTCTGATTTGCACTTGATAAATCTCAAATTTTTTTAACCCTAGCCCTAGAATTTTTTTTTTGGGACGTTGGCTGGCGGTAAAGAAAGGGCTGACCCTGAGCACTAAGGGACAGGCTTTTGCTTCTGGAGTGTTGGTAAATGACCCCCAGATATTGCTTTCAATAGTCATTACATTTACGAATAAACACAGAATATAATTAAAGTACACAGGATATTTGAATAGAGTTTCATGTTCCTCATTATGCAAATACAGTTTTTGGGTGGAGATCCCCTTTTAAAAAGTTACCACAACTGGACCTTGTTTTTAGATCTAACATCCTCTTAGATCCATCATGCTGCCTTTTTTAGTTAATTGCCACAGGTTAATTTGTCCTTTATACTGGGCAATTTGCTCTATTGAGTGTGATTGTTGCAATAATTGTAAGGCTCTAAATGATCTTTAAATGCTTTATTAACATCAAAGGGCTTGACACGCAATCTACCTTTCTTGCCTTAATATGTCATAAAACAATTTTCCCTACAGATCAGTAACTGGACAGTCCAGCCCCAGCCTTCCAAATATCTGGCAGCTTTACCAAGATAGAACTGGGGAATCCCGAGGCATGGTCAGAAGTTTAAATTTTAGCCATTAAGAAACACTTTCCTGAATCACAGTCAAGAATGAGAATAAATGACACAATTAACACAAATGATTAATGTGTTTGACTACTTTGAGGATTCTGTTCACTTTGGCGCTAGTGTTCAGTGGCAATTTGAAAAGTTATGATTTCAGCCAAATCTTTCCAGGGCAGAAAAGAAATAGTAAAATGGGAAAGTTTGGTATTTCTGCCATACTGTAACCATTATTAATTACTTGGGCTTTTCATGTTGTGTACGAAAGAAGTAAATTTATACTAAATTATTCTAAACTTATGAGCTATCAGTTAGCTTTTGCTCCCACCAATATGAATATTTTATAGGGGTTATTGAGAACACAAACTTTCTCATGATTGCCAATACATCCATCCTGCCTATAGATCAGTGACCCCCAACCAGTAGCTCGTGAGAAACATGTTGCTCTCCAACCCCTTGGATGTTGCTCCCAGTGGCCCCAAAGCAGGTGCTTATTTTTGAAATCTAGGCTTGGAGGCAAGTTTAGGTTGCATAAAAAACAGGTGTACTGCCAAACAGAGTCTCAATGTATGTTGACAATCCATATAGGTGCTACCAAATGGCCAATCACAGCACTTATTTGGCACCCCAAGAACATTTTTCACGCTAGTGTTGCTCCACAAATCCTTTTACTTCTGAATGTTGCTCACGGCTTCAAAAGGTTGGGGATCCCTGCTCTAGATGAATAGTGTGCAACTGCCCCTATTGACCCTGGAGCTACTACCACCCTAAACCTGCAGTGAGCTCTAGTGTTTCCAAAGTGCATTGCTTCAATACCAGACTTGTAGCCAGGGGATTGGATGCAAATACAATACAAATACGCATGCTTGGGAACTAACAAATCCCCTGCTAACAAAACTTGCACCCAAATAGTGTTAAAAAGCCAGCACCATTGCAGCCATTGGGTGTAATTGTGGTGGATGCAGATTGAAGCCTGATATTATGGGTAAAAACCAACCAAAAAACATGACAATTGCTGTGGTGCATTTGTAAATGACCCCCTATATCTTTGTAGAGATCTCAGGTTCATTTTTAAAGTCGATAGGAATAGGTTTTATGTCTTAATTGGCATGCATTTTCCCAGTTGTAGTGATAGAGCCATGTTGATTTTATTTCCATCTTCTAGAGCTGAAACCTTTTTTTAGTCTTTTAATATGAAGCAACTTCTAACTGACCTTCTACCACTCTTTGGTTGATTTGGGCACATGTACTGTAAATCCACAAGTGCAGAATCTGCACTTCCCCCAATCAGTTGAGCATAACACCTCTTATTAAAGATACTTACTTCAAAATCCACTCCTAGCATTTCTGTAAAGTTGCTGCTCAGTCCTCCCTGCACTCAATTGCTGTTTAAGGGATGCTAAGTCTACTGACGAAGGAAAACCCTCAACAATGGAAATTAAGCCAGACAGGCTTCAAAAATATTTGGCACAGCTGTGATCAATTTGCCACAAAACATGCAGGCAGTTGTGTTAACTTTGGTTGAATCGGGCACAATTGTGGTAGGATCAGTTGCATCAAGAGCATTGCTCCGTTTCAATCAATGACATTGGAATTCTGGGAATAAAGCACTCGATATTGGAAGGAAAAAACATGCCAGTTGCACTAGAAATTGCACTTTTATCACTGCACTTGTGGACGACAATGTGCCCTATAATATGCAGATACATTACTTTGGGTAGCTTGAAAAGTATTATTATAGTATGATTATAGTGCTTTATCCAATCAAAAATTAAACATAGTATAATAGCATGTTATTAATACCTGGACAGCACTTAAACCCTTATGCAAATCTGTTCCCAACCTAGAATCTACTGAAAGAAAAGGAAATATCCAAAAGTGTCTGAATGATTTATAGGGAAGGAATGTAAACTGACAGCACTATCACGTCAAGCGGGGCAATCCTGTAGTGCAGCAAGGCATACTTCCCCTGAGGGGCTTCTTCAACAAAAACCAGAGCAAAGAGTTGTTTTTCCTGATCAATAGAAAGACCCTTCTGGAAAACATAGGTTGAAAAGAAATAGAATGCGGGTTACCCTTCTAAAATTGGTTATTTCCTGCAATTAATATCATGGGGATTTCACAAAAGCAATAAATAATGACTAGTGACTGGAAAAGCCTCCCTCATTCCATTTAAGACTATGAATGTGGCTATCTCCTATAGCAGTCAGGGAGGAGAAATCGATGGATCGTCGCCGTGTCGCCTTTTCTGAAGAGGAGCACAAGCGGAGTGTAGGTTAGTTATTTCTTAATAAAGACTTTGCGAATTTAAAGTTAAATGTGTCTTGGTGGTTTTTTTTTCGTTATGTACAATTTTTTTTATTTTTTATATGTTACTGGTCCTTTGAGGGTGTTTTAAGGCCCCTTAATTAGCTAACGAGCATTTTTTTTTGCTGCAAAAAAAGCCCATAGACTCGAATGGGTGAAAAAACGTTTGTACTTCAAAAGAATTATCGCACATCAAAAAAAAAATTGTCACCCATAGACTTCAATGCATTTGGTGAATTTTTCACCATTTCATTTTTCAGGGAAGTGAAAAGGGTTTGATTCTCCCATCACTACCTCTAATAATCAAAAACATTTACTGGCCTGAACCTAACAATAACACTTATTCGGAAAAAATAGCATCAGGTAGTAGAATAGCCATTTTGGTAATCAAGGAGTCAGATTTATGAAAACTTAAAGTTTGAGCTCACCACAGTAAAATATATTTTATATCTATACATATTTATTTTATAAAAATAAATTGAGAATGGCAGAATTTTACTATCATGAGATCTAATTCACAAAATGAAAAATCTATTTTTACCAGATTGATGTTCTTAGCCCTTTTTTCTATAGGCAGAAGTGTATACTCTCCTGTATCATCAGATGCACTGGCCAAATGAACATTCTTGCATTGTGACTTTTCCAGTCCCCAGCTCTGCTTTCATTCTTTTCATGTTGTTAGAATAATGGTAACCATGGAGAAGTCATATTCATCTTCTAGAGTAGATATAGTTTGCTCAACATCTTTCACTAAGGCTATAGTGTTTCTGATTATACCATAAGCCTCATTTATGAAAGTGGTTGCACTAAAATGGAGCCAAATTTTGCACATGATAACTCCATCTGCTACTGCTACTTGTTTAAACTCACTCCTTGCACTGTTGTATAGTTGTGCAAATTGTCATTACGTCTGATAAATTGTGCACAAGTCTGCCTATTGATGTCGGGGGACCTTGGACTTGGTGGTAATTATAGGGTTTCCATAGCTGGTTGCGACAGTAGGTGCGACTGGCTTGTGCCAAAATAATTGCACACTATGGGGGTTATTTACTGAAGTCCGGTCTGGCTTTTTGTTGCAAAACTCGAATTTTCATTTTTTTTTTTAATCAAATTTTTCGGGATTTATTAAACCCCAATGCAGCAAAAAGTCAGAATCCGAAAATCAGTAATCTCAGACCTGCCAAGGTTATATATAAGTCAATGGGAGATGTTCCTATCCTATTTAGAAGTTTCTGTGGTCTGTGCTGGAATTAGCCTGAAAATCTGACTATTTCGGGTTTTTCAGGCAAAAAAAAAAAAACTGAAAAAACTCATACGATTCAGGGTTTCACTCGATTTTATAGCGTTTTCCCTGATCCGAATAAATTGTGCTTTTTTAATAATAAATAAGGTCAAATCGTGGATTCTAGTTTGGCTGGACTTTTTTAATTAAAAAAAATCTATTTTGCATAGGTAATTTACTTATTTTATTTACCTCGCATTAGATTGCAGTGCAAATATGATTATAGTTACAAGAAAATCATCATAAAAATAAAAAACAAGTGTAACCCTTTCGACACCCCTTTGTCGGTGTTACACTCCACGTGTGGCGCTTAGCTGATGGCACGGGACAAACCTGAGCAACTCCACAGTGGTATGGGGAGAGACTGGGTACTTGGTACTTACTAGCGCAGTGCCTCCACCTAGTGGGATCCAGGAATACACCTACGGGTGGCCCCATTAGGAATACATTAATAACACACACAGTATTGGTTAAAATAACAAACGGTTTATCTAAAATAACTGGCCAACTAGTACATGCAGCACTCCTAACCGGTGGTTTAACAATGTAAAACTACAAAAGAAAAACAATAAAAAGAAAGTATAATGAAGTCATAATAAACTTAGGTTATGGCATAATTAAATAAGTGTCTCCCCAGAATTGTAGGGAAATATAATTGTATTTTGTTAAATAACCACCTAAAGCTTTTTTAATATATGGTGGTTGAAATTCCTGTTCTGAAAACTTTGACTACATAAAACATGCATCTGAAATTGAACCCATTTTATCATATTGGGAACAAATAAATGCCTAGCTGAATTGTGGGGAGGATGCTGCGTTATGGGTAAAAAACATGGCAGTTCAAATTTACACATTGCTTAGATCAACTACAAAGAATGAGGTTACTGAAGCTCAACAGGTGCCACCATGGGAGTCCTTACATACCCTCATTTACAAGTTACTCAGCTATAGCACTTTGGAAATGAGCTTTATGAATAGGATTTTATAAACAAAAACTGGACATCATACACAATAAAAAAGTTGGTCTCTCTGTGAGAGTCAAGGAAAGTCTACAGATAAATGACAAATAGAGTCTATAGGGTGCACTTTTATATAGGATGTTTCTTTCTCACACTAGGCCTTATTGTTAAAATTCAGATTTGTGGAAGTTTTTTCAACCTTCACTAAACTCACATTTTTAAAAAGCTTGAATATAAAGCACAAACAAAAAATATGTGAAATGAATACCTCAAAATCCACAAAGAATGTTTTGGTTACAATCAAAAAGTGTCTTGAAAAGCTCTAAATCCTTGAAGTAAATACATATTTTACTATTTGCTAAGGAATCTTCCCATTGAATTCTACATGACCTTGGCTGCTTTAATGTAGATGCTGAAGAGTTTTACGAGATTTTTACACGGCCCGTCTCAGTGGTCTTTTCTATGCAATCTGAATCTGCAATTTTGAGTACAACAACTGTGTCTTGTCTGTGCATACAATGCAGAGAGGAATTGATTTTTCTACTAGTTATTTACACTTATGTACTTTGTCAAACTATATTTTGAGCAAATTAGGAACTGCATTATTGACAGGTATATTTGTTTTGAAGACTTCATCAATTGTAAACCTCTCCTCTCTGTCAACAGAAGAGCTGCCAAATGACCTTATTACTCTTGTAAAACCTTTTCTTTTGTGGTCCAGTGGCCTTAATTGAAACTGCGGAAAAAAAGGTTTTTAAATGTCTTTAATGCTTTTTTAGGATTTAGGGGCACATTTATTAAAAGTCAAATTTTTCCAGTCAGGCTCTTTGTATCAAAAAATCAGTCACAGAAAAAAGTGACTTTTTCATGATTTATTATGTGATAAAACTGCAACAAATCCAAAATACTCCAGCTAAAACCTGTTGAAGTAATGTAGAAGTCAATGGCAGATATTCCTTTTAAGATTGGAAGATCTTTTTTGTCTTCATGATCTTCGAGGGTTTTAGGCATTTTGATGCTGGTTTTTGTGCGACAATCTGAAAAAAGTTGTGGTTTTTCAAGCAACAATTTAGAAAATTTGCATGATTCAAATGTCGCAACTTTTACCTTGCATGTTTTTTTGGTTCCGATTTTTTAGTAAATTAAGGCCATTTGTGGTTGAGAGTGTGGTCGAATTTGTTTTTTGATAAAAAAAACTTGTTTTAATTAGCGATGAAAGAATTTTTTTGACAGGCATGGATGGCGAAATTCTGTATTTCACCATCTGCAAATTGTTTCGCAAAAATCCACCACAAAGAATTTCGCCAAGGAAAAATTGTCACAGAGACAAAAATAGTCGCCATAAGGAAAAATAGCCATTGACTTTAAAGGGATACTGTCATGGGAAATTTTTTTTTTCAAAATAAATCAGTTAATAGTGCTGCTCCAGCAGAATTCTGCACTGCAATCCATTTCTCAAAAGAGCAAACAGATTTTTTTATATTCAATTTTGAAATCTGACATGGGGCTAGACATTTTGTCAATTTCCCAGCTGCCCGTGGTCATGTGACTTGTGCCTGCACTTTAGGAGAGAAATGCTTTTTGGCAGGCTGTTGTTTTTCCTTCTCAATGTAACTGAATGTGTCTCAGTGGGACATGGGTTTTTACTATTGAGTGTTGTTCTTAGATCTACCAGGCAGCTGTTATCTTGTGTTAGGGAGCTGCTATCTGGTTACCTTCCCATTGTTCTTTTGTTTGGCTGCTGGGTGGGGGGAAGGGAGGGGGTGATATCACTCCAACTTGCAGTACAGCAGTAAAGAGTGATTGAAGTTTATCAGAGCACAAGTCACATGACTTGGGGCAGCTGGCAAATTGACAATATGTCTAGCCCCATGTCAGACTTCAAAATTGAATATAAAAAAAATCTGTTTGCTCTTTTGAGAAATGGATTTTAGTGCAGAATTCTGCTGGAGCAGCACTATTAACTAATTCATTTTGAAAAAAAATTTTTTCCCAAGACAGTATACCTTTAAGCATTTTGACTAAAACGTCACTTAGATGAAAAAGTCGCCAAGACAAAAAAGTCACCACAAGAAAAACAGCCTTTGACTTTAATACATTTGGAGTGCGAGTTGCACGATAAAAAATTTTGTCATGCATGAAAAAAAAAATTGCCGCCCAAAGTTTCCCAATTTTTTTACAGCGAAACAGGACAGATTCACTCGTCATTAGTTTTAATAAATACTTCTCTTAGTATTTATATTTTATTTTGTCAAGGATACATAATTACACTTCAGTAAATACAATTGTAGTGAAAGATACATGTCCTGGCTTACACCTAATAATAAAAGAGGTGTTTTACCATAATAATAATTAAACAACTACTGTACTGTTGCATATTAATTTAGTGTAGCATTTTAAAGATATAAATGATGTTAGGACTTGTAATTGTTATTAAAGCTTAAAATATTTCACTGAATCCATTTGAATTCTTCACTACAATGAACATCTCATTTATTCACAAAAAGCTGGCCATACATGTAAATATCCAATCTATGGCAGGGACATCAAACAAGCTAATAAACAAAACAGAAAATTGCTCCAACTGCGCATGTGCCGCTACGCCTCATTCCGAAGATTACCGAAGAGAAGAAATTGGCTGCCGTGAACTCTGTGAATCTGCACTGAAGGGTAAGTAAAGGGGTAGCAGCTAGGCTGAGGGAAAGGAGGGAGAGGGCTATATGTAGGCTAGAGGGGTAGGGTTTTTTTAACTTAAGGGTTAGTTCTCCTTTAAGGTCTCTCTTGTTTTGGAAGTATGCTATTCAAAAATAATTAGACTTTTAGTTTGATGGGGTTTTGGGCCAAGATGGGGGCAGATTTACTAAGCTCAAGTGAACGGTTCGAATGTCAAAAAGTTCGAATTTCGAAGTAAATTTTTGGGTACGTCGACCATTGAATAGGCTATATTCGACCATTCGACTTCGATTTGAACGATTCGAAGTAAAAATTGTTTGACTATTCGACCATGAGATAATCGAAGTACTGTCTAAAAAAAAAAACTTCAACTTCATACATCGCCAAATTAAAGCTACCGAAGTGCAATGTTAGCCTATGGGGACCTTCCACAGCACTTCTCTAAGTTTTTTTTGGTCGAATAGAAATCCTTCGATCGAACGATTTTTATTCGACCGCAGGATTGCCAAATTTGTTGAAAAAACTTTGAATTCGATATTCGAATTCGAAATTTTTTAATTCGATGGTCGATTTTTTTTTTGTACTTCGATATTTGACCCTTAGCAAATCTGCCCCTAAGTATTGACAAAATTCTCTGTAACATAGGGGCAGATTTATCAAGGGTCGAATTCCGAAGTAAAAAATACTTCGAAATTCGACCATCGAATTAAAATACTTCGAATATCGAAGTCGAAGTATTTTTCAACAAATTTGGCCATCAAACTATCAGAGTAATATCGTTCGATCAAACGATTAAATCGATTTGAACGATTTTACTTCGATGTGTAAAGACTTAGAAAAATGGTCTACAAGGTCCCCTTAGGCCAGGGGTCCCCAACCTTTTTTACCTGTGAGCCACATTCAAATGTAAAAAGGATCAGGGAGCAACACAAGCATGAAAAGGTCCCTTGGGGTGCCAAATAAGGGCTATGATTGGCCATTTGGTAACCCCTATGTGGACTGGCAGCCTACAGGAGACTCTACTAGACACTATACTTAGTTTTTATGCAACCAGAACTTGCCTCCAAGCCTGGAATTCAAAAATAAACACCTGCTTTGAGGACACTGAGAGCAACATTCAAGGGGTTGGAGAGCAACATGTTGCTCACGAGCTCACGAGCTACTGGTTGGGGATCACTGCCTTAGGCAGGTTTAATATGGACAACTATTGAAGTCAAAGTTTTTTTTAAAGAGACAATACTTTGATTATCAAATATCCGAATCGAATTTGAAGTCAATTTGAAGTCGTAGTATCCTATTCGATGGATGAAGTATCCAAAAAATGACTTCGAATTTCGAATGTTTTTACTTCGAAAATTCCCTCGAATTCACTTCGACCCTTGATAAATCTGCCCCTAAAAGTTCATTGTGCGTGAGTAAGGATGGGGCGCTTGTGTATAGAGCAGATTAAATATTTCTGCAATTATGTAGCAGATAAGCATACTCTCACTGCATTGTAAATCAGGACTTTGGCTTGAAAACAACTATTATAAATACTTCTCTTGAATAACTGGAATGTTAACATCAATGAATAATTTTCATTTCAGCTGGAACTACTCCTTTTCAACAGAGAGAATGAAAAGAGAATTGAATAATATGTCATTAAAAATACTATTGCACAAGTAAAATGTTCATTTAATACATGTACAGAAAATGACATGCAATTAAAAACTTCCAGATCCCCCAGCCTGCCAGCAGTCTGTCATTTAGATACTCCAGAAAATATGCAAGAAATTCTGTATCGCTAAAGCATGACGAATTAGAAACTGGCTTCTATTTATATTAACATGTCTCATAAATATCTCAGAATGTTTAAGAAAAATCCCTGCAACATTTCTATAAAAGGTTTTATTAAAGTATTACATCTAATCTTTTCATTTACGACATAAGGGTTTAGGGCATTCACACATTAATTCCTTTTTTTTTTTTTTTTTCATAACCAGCTTAAAATATTTCAGATTTGTAAACATTCTTCTCTGGAAAACTTTATTAATGAGATCTTATTATTGCAAGCTGGGATCTGATGAAGTGCAAAGTGCATTTTTAAGAAAAGCTAACTAGTGGATATATACATTACACGGCTATAAAAGATTAACACGTACATAAAGTTGAAACGTATAATCCATGACAACAGACCAGAACTGAGTGGAGCTTAATGTAGAGATCTACACTACCATGAATAAATCATTCACATAAGCTAGTGTTTCTAGCCTTGTATCTCTAGATGTTCCCACAGAAGTTATTAATTATATCAGGATTCTTAACTCAGTAGTCAGGAGAAAATCATGTGTTTAAGGGTGGGTCACCATGTTTTCCCTCAATATTCCTTCTGTAAATATAAGAGTTATTAACAAGGGGTGTGTAACTGTTTCTTAAGCCAACAAAAAAATAGAAGGTTGACCCATGCACGTGTTTTAATCAGGAGACACTTATCTCAATAACTGAAACAAAGCTTGAAGGTTACAGTCTCTATTTTACGATCGTAAACCTAAAGTAAATATGTAACAAAGCCCACTTATTCCATATCTTTCAGCTGAGGCATGCTTTTCAGTCACAGTTTGAGGGATCACGGATCATCCTGGGTAAATCTGTATATCCCTATGTTGGTTACACTCTCTTTTAAATAGCGATTAACCCTATGCAATCCAGGGCCCTGAGTTCTCTTTGCGTATGAAAGATACTAGGAACTGGGATTTACAGCGCAGTGCCTCCACCTAGTGAGCACTGAGGGTCACACCTCAGGGGAATTCCATTAGTAAAATAAAACACACAGTTTGCAGTAAGCAAAGAGAAAATGTATATAAAGAATATAGAAAAGGATAGGTTAACAGTGCAATGCAATAATATTCCTGCACTAGGGAAAGGTGGTTCTGTCTAGTAACTAGCACAGTCTTTCTCCACTCTGGGTGGACAACACAGTTCAGTGCACATGAAATGTAACTTTTCCCCAGAGTTCTTTATTCCCCAGGTAGCGCTACCTGCCCCAATCTCCTTTAGAAAACAGGCTGTAGCTCCCACGTGGCAGGCTCAAGAGAAACACCTGTCTTCACACCGGGGACACACATGGGTTGCAACTGGCATCCAACCATTGAACAAAGTAGTACTTTTAGTACTGCAGCTCTTTCACATCCCCTGCTGTCTCTCTCAGCCTCCCTCTGGCACTGACCGGCTACTGCAACTGGGGCTCCTTTTTCAGTTCTGTCTGTAACCCTGTGCATTTGGCTCCAAAGTCAGGAACTCCCCTGGGTCCTTCTCCTCTCCCAGGGAGGCACTGGGGCCCCCAGGAATTCGGATGGCTCTCCAGCCTGTAACCAGACTGGATGATATCACAGACAGAAAAACAGGAAGGGCTTGTCTGATCCCCTATACATCTGTATCCTAGATTGTTTGCTTTAGCTGAACTCCTCCAAGGTGGTTTTACATCTTAAGAAATCCAAGAACCAGAAGACTTCCTTTGTTGAAGCAAGATAATCCCATGTATTGATGATGTAACATACAGTCTTTGCAATGACATACATATTGTGGTTTAAATGCATACATTATCCATGCATCACCCTGATTAAGCTGGCTAAAATGGACAGGTTTGACATTGATAGCTGTAGGAGGTATTGTGAGGTCAAGTTAGACTTCCTTCACTTATTCTGATCCTCTTCAGTAACTATCAATAACCGGCGGGAACTCTTGACTTTGATCAAAAGATACATATCCTTCCTGATAGTGATGGATCTAAGTGCTCCTTTGCCTTGTGAATTCTCCTGTTCATTTAAGCTGGCACTCTACTGTTCGTTACCAAACAAATCCCATCATATTGTATTTATATATTTCCTGGTATTTTAAATAGTGCTGACACAGAGATATACCATTCCCATCAGTCCCTGCCCCAGTAGTACACTGACAATATACATATAAATGTATCCAGCGCTAGACTATGGGTTCCCTTGTTAATCCCGTATCCGCTACGCCTGCTCCCAGTATTATAAGGCATGCTGTGCCACTACCTTTCTTCTGGTCTCTGAAATCATCGCTGCTCTGACTTGTACAATAGAGCTAGAGATAGAACTTTGGTTTTCATTCCTATTGGGCATGTGAACTACCCAAGCCAGCAGCGAGGATGGTGTTACTCCCTGAAATAGTACCCAGGGCTGGGTCTTAACGAAGAGGAGCACCAGCCCCTAGTGCCAACAAATTGGCACCCCCTCAGTGATTAAGCCTTTCCTTCACTTTCAAGAGTTGAAATTCTAGAACAAAAATTGTTCTGTTATCTTGAAAAGAAAACTCCCTGAAGTATGTAGTGTACTCAGCATAAAGCTTTCAATTTAGCAAGTACCCTTCACATGAACTATGACTGTGTGTGTAAGCTTGCAAAAACATCTTAAAAGTACAGTAGGAATGATACATGAGATAAGGGTTGTGTTATGCTACATATACTGGTTGGCCACGGTAGCCATTAATTATTAACCCAAGCATCAATTCTTTAGCTTTGGAATCTAATGGTGCTCTTTTTATGTTATGACTTATATATTCTGCTGTTTCATCTATAACTGTGCATGGCAGGCTGGGACCAAGCGCAATATCATTCTCCAGAGGCTCGCTCAGTGTATACAGTAATTTTTTTTTAACATTTTTCTTTTGTTCTTCATTTCTTGAATTTTGTCCTTCTGCTTTTTATATTATTATGTATAGAATTGACAAAAGATGTTCCATCTTACACCATCAACCTTTTCCTACGTGGCCTTGTCTTGTTATTATGCAGCTCCAAATGCTCCACCGGTTTTGAAATCAGGAACAATTTTCCCCTTCTAAGACAAATTTGGGGGTATAATCTCCCTCTGGATCAACTGGGTATTATGATATGATTTTTTCAGCCTTATTCACTATATAACTATCTACCAATCCTTTACATTGTGCCTGTTTCAATGTGGGGCATCACAAATGAAATTTCCTATCTTAGTCACAAAACCACTCATAGCAGCATTGATATCTGTAGTGTAACAATGACATTCTGAATAATTGTTTTATTAACATGTATTTATATAGCGCCAACATATTGAGTAGCTCTGTAAAGTAAATGTAATTATACAACTAAATAACATGAAATTATATACATAGAACATATGGAGTTACATACATCACAATCAATACCGGTACAAAAGGTGAGGAAGGCCCTATGCAGAAAGAGCTTACACTCTAAAGGGAAGGGATGTATGAAAGAGAAAGGTAGCGGAGAAGCTGAGATTTGTATAGAACTGGGACTTGATGGGGGAGGTGGTGCAAAATGTTTTATGAAGCATGAGAGTGAAAGGAGGAGAAATACAGGATAAAGCATTTTGGAGTAAGAAGTAACAAACTAGCAGGTACAAACAAATCAGTTTTCTTATCCCAGATGGTTCAGTGTTGATTGCAGGGGAATCCGGTTCCTTTTGCCTTGTCAATGCCTTGTATAACTGCCATTTCTAAGCACTTGTGAAATATTAGCACTTTGGAAGCACTCGTGCCATGCACCTAACACTAGTGCCATCCCCTATACTGGGCCTAAATGTATATGTAGCTGATTGAAAAAAAAAAACAAAAACAAACCAGAGCTTAATTGTGTGTTGGAGATATTTATCAGAAGCACTAAAGCAGAGTAGGCCTAACAGACAAAAGTTATTGGTAGTGATGGGCGAATTTATTCGGCAGGCGCAAATTTGCGGTGAATTTGCGCGATTCGCCGTCAGCGAATAAATTCGCAAAACGCCCGCGAAAATTTGTGGCAAAAAAACGGATGCCGGCATCAAAAACGGGCACCGGCGTAAAAAAAAAAAACGGGCGCCGGCGTCAAAAACGAGACACCGGCGCCATTTTGCGAATTTTTGGCAGTTTTGCGAAATTCGCGAATTTTTTGGCGAAGCGAAACGGCGCAAATTCGCCCATCACTAGTTATTGGGGTTAACAGATACAAGTAGGGATATAATCAGAATTACCAGAATAAGGAGTTGCAATAGATATATAGCAGTATATGGATATAGCAGTATATGGATAAGTAGAATTACCAGAATAAGGAGAATAAAACAATATATATTACTTAGTGCTCTATTATATTAGTGAATGCTGTGGAACACCCATGGATGATTGAGCTGACACTCAAAACACTGGTAATTGCTTTGTTTACATGGTAAAAATATTGTGTTAGTAGTATTAGATGGACAGAATTGTACCAGTCAAAACACCATTTAGTAAAAGACCACCACCTGTTTGAGTCTATATGCCATTAGCTGATACAGCATCAGACTGGGTATCTGGGGCCCATCAGGACCACTACAAACATGCCCTGACCCTAACCACCCTCTCTGTACTCAGACCCAGCCCGGATGGATATGCTGCATAGTAATGGGCAAATAAATTCAACAGGCATGGATTCGCCGAGAATTTCCACTTTAGTGAATTTGCAGAGCAACGACCATTCTCCTGAGTGAAAAGTCGCCTGGCGATAGAGTAAGAACGAACCCTACCGACTGTCTCTTTCGCTAGCGAATTGTCATCTGCGCCTGTTAGTGAATTGGCAATGTCCCTGTATATGTGAAAAGTTGCTAGCGTTCGCGGTTTAGTAAATCTGCCCCATTGAGTCAGCTTGGTCACTAAAAAGAAACAAAAACTGCTATTTATTTTAAAAAACTGCTGTCAAAAGTGAAGTCAGCGATGACATCACATCACGCCGCATTGCTAACGTCATGCATGAGCGCGCCTGGACACATGCCATACCAGAACATGCGCCTTGAGGTAAGAGCACTTGCTGGCTTCCTGGAACCTGTGTGCATTAGTGCGTTCCTCGTGCCGATGGCCTGTATAGCGGCAATAATGATGCAATTGTTGACCGAAGGGCCAAATGATGTGATTGGCTCGATATTGTTGAAAGATTTGCTTGTTTGGTGACCTCTCAAGACTAGCGGATCTTTACATGTATGGCCCAATTTAGTTGCTGGAAATTCCCAACTGTTTCTCAGAAATGTAGACAACGAATGAATCAAATTGCAACAGCTTAATGATATATAAAAGTAAACTCTAGAAAGTTTGTAAAAAAAATTGTGGTGAATAATATGCAAACAATACTTCTTTAAATATGGAGGTTTTTTTATTGGGAGTTCTACTGAGTTTCCTTTTTGTGGCTGTCAGACACAGGCTTGATTTACATCTTTTTATTTTCTGCAGAGTCAGACAGAATGCTTGGTCTCCAGAAACCTCATTATAGTACTGGAGGCTGGAGAATTCACAAGAGAGTGGACACAGTATTTTAGCTGTAAATCAGTGTAACTTGTCATCCAAAGTGTGGCTGGGAACCGGACAGAAGCAACAGTATAGTATTTTTAATTAAAGTCAGCTAGAAAAATGTTGTTAAAAAATTCCCCCACCACACTAAAATGTAATCTTTGTGAATGTTCTCTTTTAACCTTATTTTCCCAGAACCTTTCAATCAAGGTTAATCAATTCCTGATGTTTACTGGATCTTAATAACCAGTGTAGGTGAATTATGTGTAAATACAGGCTTTACTTTATGAATGCCTATAATAGTGATGAGGAAATCTGGCCCATTTTGCTTCGCTGTAAAATTCAAAATAGCACAGAAAAATTCTTCAAAATTTCATCAAATTTCTCCAAATTGGAGTTAGTAGGTTGGGGGTTCTCCGATGTAAAAAAAATGATTTTTTTCCAGCAAAGCAAAATGCATTGCAAAATACCAATGCAAATTAAGTGATGTCACTCCAGCCACTTTTTAGTTACAGTTACACAAAAATCATTACAATAGGTGCCAGCACCCAAACGAACCACACCTAACTTATGCATATCCAGCTGGCAGTTGTAACTAAATAAAATTACATGTAAGGAAGTTAACACTCTCTGCCAGCTGTATGGGCTATGGCACACCAGGCATATGGCCACCATTGTGCTCTAAAGAAAAAACCAAGACTGTCAAGATTATCTGTCATCAATCTGTCTGTCTAACTATCTGCCATTATCTATCTATCTATCTATCTATCTATCTATCTATCTATCTATCTATCTATTGTCTATCTATCTATCTATCTATCTATCTATCTATCTATCTATCTATCTTTCTATCTATCTATCTGTCTATCTATTGTCTATCTATCTATCTATCTATCTATCTATCTATCTATCTATCTATCTATCTATCTATCTATCTATTGTCTATCTATCTATCTATCTATCTATCTATCTATCTATCTATCTATCAATCATCTATCTAATCTATTCGATCTAATCTATCTATAATTTATCTATCACCTATCTATCGATCTAATCAATCTAGCTATCATTTATCTATCATCTACATATCATCTATCTATCTAATCAATCTATCCTCTACCTCTCTAATCTATCTATCATCTATCATTCTAATCATCTATCATTCTAATCAATATATCTATCATTTATCGATCTATCGATCTATCGATCTAATCAATCTAGCTATCATTTATCTATCATCTATCTATCTATTTATCACTGTAATCTATCTATCTATCTATCTATCTATCTATCAATCATCTATCTATCATTCTAATCAATATATCTATCATCTATCTATCTATCTATCTATTTATCTATCTATCATCTATCTATCTATCTATCTATCTAATCAATCTAGCTATCATTTATCTATCATCTATATATTTATCGATTTAATCTATCTATCTATCTATCTATCTATCTATCTATCTATATATCATCTATCTATCTATCTATCTATCTATTGATCTAATCAATCAATCTATCTGTCTATCTCTATCATCTATCTAATCAATATATCTATCATCTATCTATCTATTTATCTATCTATCTTTCTATCTATCTATCGAGCTAATCAATCTAGCTATCATTTATCCATCATTTATCTATCATCTATCTATCTATCTATCTATCTATCTATCTATCTATCTATCTATCTGTCTATCTATCTGTCTGTCTAATCAATATATCATCTATCTACCTACAGACTTACCTAAATGGATTTTCTCCCCTTATTATGATATTCTTAGCAAAATACCGCTGTAAGATACTTCCCATCTTAATGAAAACCCTGTATGTAACAAATTCTCTCCTCTTGGTTAATGAGGAATTGTCCTCTATCCCTTTGCTTTGGTCATGCTCTTCTGTTATTCTTGGTTCTATAAGAACATGATATGCTTGATTTCAACGGAATTTTGCATGTGAACCCATATAGTGAAGCTTTGAGTGCAGCTTAGTCTGACTCATATATTATTCCACTAATACTACTTATATGATACATTTCAAATAATATTTAAGCAATACCAAGCCTGTGTGATAGGAACATAAACTTTATAGATAATCTCACTGTGTTTTCCTATCTTCTGCAGCATGGTATATTTTGAGACGCTAATGTAAACCTCATAGTTTTATCGGCACATTATTATTTTTATAGCTCCGAACAATATGGTAGTTGTTTGAAGGCTGTTATCGACTTGTAAGTCACTGTGAAAACAAGGATAAACTTAGGTTATTGGCTAATGTTTTTCTTTCCGAGATTTGAAATTATACTGTGTTTCATTTGGCAAATCAAAGAATCCGATAAAAAACTACAAAACAGACCAGCTGGCAGAACAATAATGAGTCTGGTGGATCTTATTTGGAGATTTAAATTGTCTTTTTTGGGCTCAGTACAAACAACATTTCTGCTGAGGGGCGAAGCCAAATGTAGAATTAATGTTTTTCTGATGTTGGATTTGTGTTTATGTAACTCTGATATGAAGAAAGTGCCGCAACCTGAATCTACAAACAAGGAAAGTACAGTCTCCATTGCATGTCCTTAGTCGAAACTGTAAAAGATAACAGATAATGAATTTTGACTTTCAAGTAAAATGAAACTGTCTGTGTGAAAATCAATTTAAAACATTGGAGTGTGGTATATGGTATTGTGTCTGCACATATAGTTGTATAATAACAGCAGATTTGGGGCAGATTTACTAAATGGGGAATTGTCGTCAGCGACCACTTCACACACATCGCACCACTTCGCAAGGCACAAATTAGTTACCACTACGTTAATTCACTAAAACGTGAAGTTTCTCTAACAATACTTCTTCAGTGCGAGCATATCATAGCAAAGATTTCACTAGCATTTGTTTATGCCTAGCAAAAAGTGACTAGTGATCTGACGCTTAAGTCAATTTGTATAGGGCGGTAAATTAAAGGAATTGTTCAGTGTAAAAATAAAAACTGGGTAAATAGATAGGCTGTGCAAAATAAAAAAGGTTTCTAATATAGTTAGTTAGCCAGAAATGTAATGTATAAAGGCTGGAGTGATTTTCAGCTCTCTTGGTTTACACTGACTGGTTACCCTGGTTACCAGGCAGTAACCAATCAGAGACTTGAGGGGGGGCACATGGGTCATAACTGTTGCTTTTGAATCTGAGCTGAATGCTGAGGATCAATTACAAACTCAGTGAACAGAAATGTCCCATGTGGCCCCCCTTCAAGTCGCTGACTAACTCAGAGTTAGAGCTGAAAAGCAGGAAGTTGGATTCTGGCTGTTTTATTAGACATCTGTTCACTCCAGCCTTTATATATTACACTTTTGGCTAACTAACTATATTAGAAACATTTTTTATTTTACACAGCCTATCTATTCACCCAGTTTTTATTTTCACACTGAACAATTCCTTTAAAGTTGTATGGACGTCTTGGCCACTGTTTATTACAAATGTCCAATGAACCTTAATAAAGACAAAAGAGATCAGATAATAACACAGCACTGCGAAATATGTTGGCACTATATAAATACATGTTAATAATAATAATAATGCCCTAGACATAAAATGAATGTTCCATGGCCCTTAAATGTCTGGGGAAAAATGTTAACCAAAAAAAAATTTGTTAGGACTTTTGCAGGCAACTTTAATGCATTTTCGGCATATGATGTAAGTGTCATAAGATTGGGGGAAGATCTAGCTTCTTTTAAGCAGTTTGACCACAGTTAGGACCACAGAATCACACTGTGATATGTTGTAAGCGGGGTCCAGTTTGGCTCTGCTAATGCCTCAGTATGAAGGGTATCCATATCTCCCTGCAACAACTGATCAGCTTATTACCTTGCCAGTAAACCACAGTTACAATATGGATAGAGGTAACTAGATGGATTTCCCAATGTGAGGAGCAGAAACAAACTTGAAGACTTGCAAAGGCGAAATTACATCTACCCTCCAAAAAGGTACAAGTATGGGACCTGTTATGCAGAATGCTTGAGACACGGGGCTTTCCAGATAATGGATCCTTCTGTAATTTGGATCTTCATACCTTAAATCTACTAGAAAATCATGTAAACATTAAATAAACCCAATAGGCTGGTTTTGCTTCCAATAAGGATTATTTGTATTTTAGTTGGGATCAAGTACAAGTTACTGTTTTATTATTACAGAGAAAAGGGAAATACTTTTTAAAATATTTAGATTATTTGGATAAAATTGAGACTGTGGGAGATGGCCTTTTTGTAATTTGGAGCTTTCTGGATAATGTGTTTCCGGATAACGAATCCCGTACCTGAACAATATTTCTGTACGTGGCACTACTCTATAGACCTATGGCTTATGGGATGTTAGGAATAATTGATGACTGCAAGTACAGTTGCATTCATGCAAATTTTTCTGCAGTCAGTTGTGTGTAAAATCCCATTAATTAAAGTTAATTGTGCCAAAATGCATTCCTTATCATTCGTATCTTGACAGGGCTATATAAATAAATGATGATGATGATGATTCCTTGCATTCCATAGGGTTGTGCTAGCAGCCACTGCTTTCCTCCTGCCTCACATTCTGAATTAAGCACAACTGCAATAAACCATAGTCCAAATGGCGCTCACGCAGGGTCAGACTGGGCCAACGGGACACCAGGAAAAACCCTGTGGGCCCCCCTGGTCTTGTGGGCCATGCGGGCCCAGATCTGCACCCTGCGCCTGTTCCTTTCTTCCTGCTGTGACCAACCTGGCAAAAACATGGTGCGCGTGTGTGCATGAAGGGGGGCCCTGAGGCAGCAGGCCCGGGTCCGAACCTGCACTCACGTGAACAGCAACATAAAATAGTTTTGTTGCTTTTTATTCAGATCCCCAGCGCGGGGCCAGGCCGGCCAGGTGCCCTAGAAAACCTGGACGGTCACAGCGACCAATAGGAACGCACGTGCAAAAAAAAATGATGCGTGAAAATGCGTGTATATAAAAACACTCATGCGGAAAAAAGATAAGCACACAAACGAAAAAGATGCGTGCATGCGAATAGGAAGTGTGTGCATGCGCAAAAAGGCCGACGAGAGGGGACCGGACTAGGGGTAGGCAGCAGAGAAGGTGCGTGCCTGGCGCCCTCTACAGTTTGCTCCCAGCTTTGCCTACCCCTAGTTCTGGCCCTGGATCCCCCTTCTTCAAGTGCACAACTGCACCTACTGACGCATAGGAATCCTGCAGTTACCACTACCCCCAGACCAGGCAGCAGCTCTAAGGTGTCCCCAGTAACCTTGCATCCAAAGAATTAGGTGCACGCATTACTCTAGTGCTGAACAGCGGTAACGACACCAACCAGATTTAAAAAACTTTAAGTGCTATTGCGTCTGTTTCACGTCAAAGTCTGAGTGCAGTCGTATGCATTTTTTTAAAGAATGTTTTTATTTAAATTTTTCATAACAATATAAAATAAACAGTCATGACGGAATTTGGGGGTACATAAATTAAATTCCGTTGTCATTAGAGTCTTGACGATTAACATTGATAATCAAAACTGTGAAAACAACTTAGCTTAATAAAATATTAATCTTCCCATCAATATTTCCCACATCCAAAGTTGCTAATTATAAACAACATGTGGGTAACATCCGATTAATTTGGTGACTCCTGGGGGGTAGTCGTGGGTTCTGTTCCTGTAGTCGGCGAAGACTTTGAATATATAGGTCTGTTTCTTGTACTTTAATGTTGTTAGATAATAATTCTGTATCATACCAAGAGGTGTGTCTGAATGCAAAGATTGTAAGATGTCTGATATGTGTAGGGAGTGAGGAGATGTAACCCATCCAGGTTAAGAAAAACATTTCTGTATGTTGTTCTTTGTTTGTAGTAAAAAAAAAGACTTGCCAATTGCACTCAGACTTGCTCTTTGCTCACTCCATTTGCATCGTAAATAGCCTCTAACATTGATCCTCATGTTTACATTCATCATTCAGTTTATAATCATTCTAATGTGCCATAAGTACAAGATAATGGTTGGCCAAGTAGGGAGCAGTTTGTTTGCATTACCTGGGCCTTGCTTATTAATTGTGGTTGGTCAAAGGGCACAAACTCTGCAATTTGACATGTTTTTTTACCCACAGTGTAACTTTTTCCTTGAGTTCCAGTATCTTTGCCATTTCATGTTTCCCCATACCTCTCAACTGTCCTGTTTTTTGAAGCACAGTCCAGATTTTACAGCTTAACCCACAGTCCTGGATTGTTACTGAAATGTCCTGACTTTCTCTTTGAAAAAGATACAAAGTTTCTAACTTAGTTGGCTTTTGAAAGAATACCCAGACAGGTGCACTTAGATACATTTGTTAAAATTTAAGATAAGCAAAGAAACAATTGTAACAATTTAAAATAAGCTGGACTCTTGGGGAAACTGAGGGGCAAATTCACTAAGATTCGTAGTTGCGCCAGAGTCCGCTTCCCCGCACTTCGCCAGGCGTATTTTCGCCAGCGCTACGCAAATTCACTAAAATCCGAATTTGCGCTCAGGGGAAGCGTAAGGTTGCGAAGTTGCACTAGCGTTAATTCGCCAAGCAAAGCGAAGTTATGCTAGCAATGCTTAATTTGCATACGGCGCCAAATTGAAGTTACAATGGAGGTATATGTAGCAACACTACACAAGCCTGGGAAACTTTCAAAACAACAAATAAATTTTTTTTTTTTGCACTACACATGTGCCCACTGTATAGTTAAGGTGCCATGAGTTAGGAAATGTAGGAGGGAAGGAGGGGAGCCCCTAAAAGATTTTCGATCTTTTTCAGCCTATCACCCATAAAAAAAGAAAATACGCCAGCGTTTTTTGGGACTTAGAAAAATTCTTAACTTTTTTTGAAGCAATCCCGATCTACTCTATTGCACTTTGCCTGGTCTGAGGTGGCGAAGGAAATCTGGCGTAAAAGGTAGCGTTCAGAAAAATGCGTGCGTCAGTGAATTTGCGTAGTTACGTCCGTTGCGCAAATTCGCCAGGCGTAAGGGTGCGAAGTAATACTAGCGAATTTACACCACTGTCCGTTAGTGAATCGGCGAATTAAAGAAAATGCGCTACGCTAGCGAATTAACGCTAGTGTTAGGCGCTTTGTCCTTTAGTGAATTTGCCCCTGAGTCATGCAGCTTAAAGGGCAATTAACCTTCATTAGCAAAACTGTAATAACGCATACGTACCACCGAAATGTGATCAAACTTTCATAACCTGCCAAATTTTGTAAAATGAACATGGTAATTAGGGGGTGTGGCCACACAAATAGGCGTGGTCAAATTAATTCACCACACTCAATGCTGCAATTCTTTTTGTCCCTCTTTCTATTTCCAAAAGGTTGTAAGCTATGGTTTTCTCTACAGCTAACTGCAAGTTTGGACAAATTCAAATTTGAATCTTTTGATAAACTGCATGCAAAAGTGGTTCCATAAACATACGGAATGGCATTGCCTTTTTTTTGGTACCAAAATAACATGCAGGAGGGCAAAGAGAACAAAGGGAACCCTGCATTTAACACAGTGTAAATTAAGATAGTTCCTTTGGGGCAAATTCACTAAGCGCAGAAGCGCCGAACGCTAGCTTTACTTCGCTAGCGTTTGTCATTTTTGTTACTGCGCAAATTCACTAACGAACGCTGGCGTAGTTTCGCTAGTGTTACTTCGCACCCTTACGCCTGGCGAATTTTCTCTAGCGACGTAACTTCGCAATTCACTAACGCGCGCAGTGTACTGAACGCTACCTTTTATGCTAGACTTCCTTCGCCACCTCAGACCTGGCGAAGCGCAATAGAGTAGATAGGGATTGCTTCAAAAAAAGTCAAAATTTTTTCTAAGTCCCAAAAAACGCTGGCGAGTTTTCTACATTATGGGTGATAGGCTGAAAAAGATCGAAAAAATTTTTGGGGCTCCCCTCCTTCCCCCCTACATTTCCTGACTGATGGCAACTTACCTAGACAGTGGGCACATGTGTAGGGCAAAATAAAAATTTTATTTGATGAATTGAAGGTTTTCTAGGCATTTGTAGTGCTGATACGTATTCCTCCATTGAAATTTGAATTTGGCGCCCTATGCAAATTAGCCTTCGCTAGCGTAACTTCGCTTTACTTAGCGAATCAACGCTAGCGCAACTTCGCAACCTTACGCTACCCCTGTGCGCAACTTCGGATTTTAGTGAATTTGCGAAGCGCTGGCGAAACTACGCCTGGCGAAGTGTGGCGAAGTGCGGTGAAGCGCGGCGAAGTTGCGCCTGGTGAAACTACGAATGTTAGTGAATTTGCCCCTTTGTCTCTAAAGCTTTAGAAAAGCTTTCATTACATTATTATTAGAGAAAAATGATCAAAACTGCAAAAAATTTTGCGATATGGTGAAAAATGCGCTAAATGCATTAAAGCCAATGGGCATCAATTTTTTTTTTTTTGCCACATGACAATTTTTTACGTGTGCGACAATTTTTCTCAGTCCAAATGCATGAAGATCAATTGGAGTTTTTTTCTTGTGGCGACTTTTTTTTGTCTCGGAGACAATCTGGTCCCTGCAACTTTTTTGTCTTGCCGTTTTTTTTTTTTTGTCCAAATGCATTAAAGTAAATGGATGTTTTTTTTCTTATGAAGACTTTTTAGTCTCTGTGACAATTTTATTGCGGCGACTTTTTTGACGCTGTGGATTTTTGCTGCAGTTTTGCAAAGAAATTTGCAGACTGCAAAATGTGGAATTTCACTGCCAATCCCTGCCTGGCAAATAAATTCAATCGTCACTATTATTTTATGTTATCCTGAAAGGAACATGAACTGACCCAACGTGGGGAAAATATACCGAAAGAGACACTGGATTACTGTTACCATCATAGAAAAAAAATTTGCAACTGGTGAAATTCCTTTAAGCGTCTCTGCTCTTTAAACAAGTAGCAGCCTGATAGTTATGCCAATAATGACAAAATTATTTGGATGAAGTTACTTTACATTGACTTAATGTTTCATATTTAATCACACAAGCAAAAAAGATCTGGCTATCGCCGATTTAATCTGACATAATGGCAACATTCTGTCTCCTGCTTAATGACACGCGAAAGCCCCTGCAATCTTTCTCCTCTTTGTTGCTGCTGTGGAGGAGCGGAATCTCTGCGGTTATTTCTCTGTGCGCTGTGAAATATTACTCACATTTCTGCTCTCCTGCTGAAACCTTCGTGATTTGTGTCCTGTTACTGTGCAAAGTGCGACTTTCTAATAGTCACAATTTGCTAAGAGTTTCCATTTATAGTGAAATGCTTGACATTCAGATACTTTTGTGGTTTTTTTTCTTTCTTTTTTGTTTTAGCATTGCACTCATTTCCCAAAAATGTGTGGAATTTATATTCTAAGCAAACCCAAATAAAATGGGAATGTTTTCATCTTTTTATAATAGTCATATTGGCATCTGGCTTGGCTTCTCTTGATTAAGATCATTTGCAAAACGACAAAAGATTTGCGAAACGCATTGAAGTCAATGGGCGTCACAATAATTTTGACACAAGCGTCAATTTTTATATGCGCGACTATTTGATCTTAATGCATTAAAGGAAAATTCAACCCCCTAGACGCAAAAATCCCTCCCCTGTGTAGGCCACCCTCCCTCCTCCCCCCTGGCCTACCTCCTCCCCAGGCACATTTAGAATAATAATAGGGGGCCCATTTACTTAGCTTGAACAAAGGAATAGAGGGAAAAAAACTTTGAATTTCGAATTTTTTTTTTTGGCTACTTCGACCATCGAATGGGCTACTTCGACCTTCGACTACGACTTTGAATCGAACGATTCGAACTAAAAATCGTTTGACTATTCGACCATTCGATAGTCAAAGTACTGTCTCTTTAAAAAAAAACTTCGACCCCCTAGTTCGCCACCTAAAAGTTACCGAAGTCAATGTTAGCCTATGGGGAAGGTCCCCGTAGGCTTTGCTATCTTTTTTAGCTCGAAGAAAAATCGTTCGATCAATGGATTAAAATTGTTTGAATCGAACATTTCGAAGGATTTAATCATTCGATCGAACGATTTTTCATTTGATCGTTCGATCGAACGAATTGCGGTAAATCCTTCGACTTTGATATTCGAAGTCGAAGGATTTCAATTCGGCAGTCGAATATCGAGGGTTAATTAACCCTCGATATTCGACCTTAAGTAAATTTGCCCCTAAGTGTCGTTCTTTATAATGTGTACTTATTTTTGTATTTGTTTTGAGTCTTTATTCGTGGAATGTATGTGGATTTGATCTTCTGAAATTATCACACATTATATATGATGAATATAGACTTGTACATGTATGTTTCACTAAAAGCTAAGGTAACTTCGATGACAGGTGTCAATAAACCTATCACTCATTCCTTCAAGACGTTTTGGTATTGGTGACAGTTTTTTCATGAAATATTCAGAAAATGAAAAGGGCTGACTGTGGGTCATAAATAACATTTAGGATATTTAAGGTTACTGAGTGTCAGGAAAAATAAGCACACACACATCTTCAATAATAGAAGTAAAAAACAAACAAAACGAGACACCTGCAAAGGTGAAACGACGGTTCAGACTAAAAATAGCCATAGACGCCCCGATAAGATCGTAAGAAACTAATTAGGGTACATTGTTCCGTATGTGTTGGTGGGAGACGAGCCGCTGATATTGGGAGAAGACTTGGATAATGGTCGGATCGTTGATCATTGAAAATTTTGATCAGGCACCTTTGAAGACACCCGAACATCGGCCTATGTTAGTGCTAAATCATCAGATACAGGTAGAATTCTATTGTTTCTATCGGTGTATCTGACGATTCAGCTCTACACACGTGTATTGAAACAACCAATCTTTCCTGGAAAGACCTTTTCCACAAAACATGGTAATTGTAACGTCTATGGCCACCTTAAGGCTCTTGCCCAGATGAGGCTGCTAAAATCAGATCTCTGGTGGTGTGTACAGGCACAGAATGACATATAAAGAATTAGCTTTATTACTGTAGTATATAAAAGGGAATGTTTTAACTGAGCACAAAACTAGAACATGGAAGAAGTTGCAATATATACATCAATGAACAGTGGCAAAGTGTCTCCATCTAATAACCCCAAGTAATCAAAAACAAAAAGGATCTTCACAAGGGACCTCATAGTCCTGAAAACTATCACCTAAGTGACAGACGTTCTACACACAGAGGTATGATCACAACAACTCTCTTTAAACTAAGGGTTGTTTTCACACAGAGAAGCATCTGCTGCAGTTGTGCCCAATGCATCAAAACAGAAGCAACTGTGCTTGCTTTTTGACGCAAACGAGGTGCAAGTTGCATCCAGCATTTTCAGAGTGGGTGGTTGCATATGGTTCACTTGGTGCAAGCCTGGTGTGTGTTTTAATGCAACCTACTGTGGGAACCCTGGGATTACTGTCAGGTCTAGAGTGGCAGTATCTTCAGGATTCTTCCGTTACAGGCCCTTCTGTGCACCATTTATCAGAAGATGCAGAATGGTCACATGAGCAACCATGTGAAAGTACAGGAGCATCTTTGTACCTTAATATGTCAATATGTTCTCTCAACTGAGTCTATTTCAGAGTACCCATGTGGATATGGTCATAAATAACCCTTCATATCTACACCTAAGTCTTCTTATAAAATGTTGTAAGGTGGAAATATTGAGGACTCACCTGAAAAGAATCAGTTCTTAAGTGCCTACCACAAGATTTTAGGATTCTCAGTTACACTGCTTACAATGGGGGTTTTATATAGGAAGGTAATACCTTTATATTGAAAGTACAGTGTTTGAAAGTAAGGATTCTGTCCGGGTCCTCACACATTCAAACACCTCTTTGGTATGAAAACCATGCCGTTTGGTAATAAGGGAAGACCTCTTTGTTTATGTAACATTTTATTTCTAGGCTTTCGCCTGTTTCAATTACCCCCAGGCCATCTTTGATCTTTTTCTGCACCTTTATTGTTACCATGATTCTGTTTATGTGCATTTGACATTTTTTGCTCATAAGGAGCACTTATGCTGTGCACTCTACACATCCGGATATAGGAAAATATTGATATACATTTTCCCCTAATTAGCATTCAAGCTAGGCCCAGGCCCGGATTTGTGGGAAGGCCACCTAGGCCCGGACCTAGGGTGGCAGGATTTTAGGGGGGCGGCATGCTGCCCAACCACACCCACATTGGTTCAAAAACACTGGGGATGCACAGGAGATATAATCTCCATGAAAATTTGCACGAATAAAGGGGGGGGGGGCAGGGGCGACAAATGGCAGTGGGCCTAGGGGCGTCCGCTATGTAAATCCAGCCCTGGCTAGGCCACCAGGCTGAGCTTCCACTGTCTTTGCTCCAGGCTCCCCAGTTTGGGAACCACATCCTCAAACCATGGTGCTATATATTGTATGAAAGGTCATTCTGGATGATAGATGACATATATTTCACAGGGTTGGTCAATATATTGGTTAATATTTCCCTCCCCTGGTGTCTTTTTAATTGCTATTATTTTCTCACTTGCAAAACAGATTCATTTTAAATGTGTTGCTTATCCCTTGTTGCCTTTTTTAAAAGCTGATGACAATTCTGTACCTCTGGCAGGATAATCTATTCAGCTGATGCCACTTTGATATATGCTTGTCAATGTCAGAATTTTACTTCAAGTCAGTGCCCAATTCCATGGCTTTGCTCCCAGAAGGGTAATAGACTCTAGGCACAGCTTGTCCTTGAAATTCCATATAAGACTTTAACCATAATGATATTTCTCGCTCGCTTTGGCATCTACTATCCACAAAAGCTAAATCCTTTTTCATATTTACCTGTGAGCCATTATATTTAGAAGAAAGAGAGAGAAAGGGTCGGCAAAGCTTTTTGTCACCACTGTGCAGAAAGTGTGTCCAGCAGGGATAAAACACGGAGATTCTATACTAATCATCTCTCCACACTGACATGATTCAATTGTCAGAGACCTGCTACATATCAAGCCAGGGCTTCACTTTAGCTCCATTCTCCTCACATTAAATGTAAAACATCTGCTTGTCTGGATTACATCTGCTGAAAATTTCAAGCATTCCCTTCACCTTTTATTTCCATTAATGCATAGACATATTTGGTATTTTTTGCCTTGCTTAGCATATTCTTTATTCCCTTTTTCTATAAGCAGGAGAGTTATTTGTGGAGGAAGGCTGACACTGCTGACTGGGATTTTTTAAATGTATTTCTCTTATCTTTTTATATTATGGTTGAATTAGATACTGAATGGAAAGCCTGATTCTAGTTCTCAATAGTATGAATAAAAATGCCATGAGCATGCACTCAATTGGCTTTTTCAAATTTTTATTTGCTAGATTTAAGCAGAACAGTTCAATAAGTAAACTAATTTAGTATAATTTGCACCAACCTATGTTGTACTCTCAGGGGGTTATTTATTAAACTCCGAATGCTAAATAAATTGAGTTTTTTTACTATAAAATCTGAATTTTAGTGGGAAAAAACTCACATTTTTCAAAATGTATTATACCCCCAAAGCTGCAAAAAGTCAGAATCCAAAAATCCACCATCTCAGACCTGCCAAGGTTGTATATAAGTCTATTGGGAGATGTCCCTTTCCTACTTGGAAGTTCCTGTGGTCTGTGCTTGAATCCATACTATTTTTGGGCTTTTTCCTTAATTCTTTGGGGTTTTTCCTGAAAAGCCCTTAAAAATTAAGGAAAGAGCCCAAAAAATCGAGCAATTCAGGAAAAAGATCCAAAAAATGGTGCAAATCAGATTTTCTCCCGATTTTATCAAGGTTTTCCACCGATCTGATTAAATTGAGCTTTTTTATTAATAAGTAAGTTATAGTTGCTATGGCTTACTGTAATGGGGCAACCTTTGCTTACTACAGAGTACTCTTAAGGCAATGGTTTTAAAACTGTTTGGCTGGTTCTGCCTAGGAAGCTCAGAGCAGTGGATGGGGGTCTAGACAGGCAAGTTAGGGATCCTGTCCAAAAAGTTGACCACAAAAAAGCAGGCCTTGTGCTGAAAAAGTCTGACAACCACTGCTTAAATGTTTATGAAAATACATGTGCAAATGGTCTAGTAACCAATCAGTTAGTGGTTCCAAAACTATTGGACAAGTCCAACTAATAAGGCTCAAAGTGGGGTGGGAGGGAAGGGCTGGACTGAAGGTCAGTTTGGGTTAATTTGGTGTCAATTCATATTTGTTCTTCTACTTACTATTGGAAGGCTAAATTAAGGTTAATTGTGGTAACATGTGGGGGTGTTCCTTTATTTTTCCAATAGATATTTCAGGAAATATGGCTGAAACAGCTAATTTTCAACCTGCTGACAATTAACTGGTCAAGTAGAGAGGGGTGTATGTATGGATGCTGGGTTTTCATTTGGAGGGGTTGAACTTGATGGACTTTGTCTTTTTTCAACCCAATTTAACTATGTAACTATGTAACTATTTGAAAACAAACATCTGCTTGGCTGTTATGGCTTACTAGTCTTGTGCAAACCTGGGACAATATTATTATTAGTAGTATTATTAATAATAATAATAATAATAATTATTACTATTCTTGTTATTCATTATTTTACCATGCTGATGTTTTATCATGCACCAAAAAGTGATCTTTTAAAGTTAATTAAAAAATAATTAATTTAAAATTAAAATGCACTCGTCTCTCAGTATATGGTAGCCCAGGAGATTTTTCTGCCTACCACAGACATTGATGACGGTAGGGGCTTCCACACAGGCCAACATTTTCTGACACCATTTGGCCATTTTAATCATACTGTCCAAACATCTGGGCATATATGGTTGGGGGTAGGTTTGTAGGCTTGTCATATAATCACCAGACAATCTGTCAAGTGCAGATACTCCAACCTGACCAGTAATGAGATATTGGCAGATGCAGAAATGACAGGTGTTAGAGCGTATTCTCTGGTTAGATCCAAATATAAAACCAATTCATTGATGTTAGATGAACAAACAAAATATTGCAATACGACATTCAGAACATAAATAAAGCATTACACAAAAATCCTAATGATGAATACAAACTGGGTTACCATCAGTGAAAACAGAAGACAATAATTTCAGATGACTTATAGGAAGCAATGAATTCTAGCTGTAGTGTAGGCAAAACAAGTAATACGTTTTAATAGAGGAAGGTTATTCTGCTACCTTATAGGTCACTGGCATGACCTCACATTCAGTATTGCTTTCAGTTTTGGAAGCCCAGTCTATAAAAACAATAAAATATAAATTATCCAAAGACGGGCAACAAGGCAAGATGACTCATAGTCCACATAAAAATATCAGCCAGAATGTCAAGGCCTTAACATGTACAGATTGCAGGAGAAAGGGGAGATAATACAATAAAAGCATTCAAATAAATCAAGGGAATTAAGAGATCAGGATGGCAGCATTATCCAGAGGATGAAGTTGACTAGGTCTAGGCAAACGGCAAATAAAGACTATAAAGAAACATAAGGAAACAATCCTTTGCTTAAAGGATGAAGGAATAGTCTTCTTGCAGATGTGTGGGTGGGAGGACTAATACAGTAAAGGAATTCAAACATGCAAAGGGGGAAATCTGTAGGGTGAAAATGGTAGAGTAATTCAGACGATGCCCACTTGCCACTGCAGTTAGTAAATACAGCATCAGCATACAGCAATACATACTTCAACCCTGGGAAGCAAACAAATAGATATAATTAAAACAAATTGAATATCACTCTTAAGAGGCAAATTTCTCCAGACAAAAGTCTTAAAGCACTAGGGGTGCTAGGTGAGCCCCTTAGTACTCATTTAAAAAGCATTTGTGTCTGGGGAGTGTCCTCTCACCTGTCCCTTACAAACACAGCACTGCTGTAGGCGAGCAGAAATGTATTCATGGGGGTACACACAGGTCTCCGAGCTCTGGGGAAATTTAAAAAAATGCAGGGCAGGGTGGAAAGTACAAAAAATGCCCTGCACTTAGTAAATTACGTTTTATATTTTGTTGTCATATTTTTCTCCCTCAGGAAACTGGTATTAGGTACTGTCTCCTCGATGACTTCTTATTACAGTTATAGGCAATAGCTGGATTGAGGAACATGTGAGCGACTGTTACCCCAAAACACCACTTTGGCTATTCCCTTATGGCTGAATGAGCTCCATGTGATCAAATAAGTATTGATACCTAGCTGTTTGGAGTGTGCATGTTCTATCTGTGTTTGATTTGGTTTCCCTCTGGTTTTTTTTCCTATATACCTTGGTATTTGCATGAGACTCTAAAAAAGATCAGTGACAGATGGAATCCACCAGTATAACTGTTAATGCACAGGGCTCTTGTCAGTTGGGGGTGATTTTGTAGCTTCCAGATAGAAATCTTGCAAAATCAGTGAAATCCTGACTTTATATGAACCTTAAAGTCTTCAGTTCCGTGATTTTTGTGACTGTTATTATGTCCATTTATGAGCAGCAAAGTGGAAAATATGCATATTGTGAAACAGGCTGAGATAAATCTGCCATGCCAATTTACAGTTTGAGAAAAACAATTGCTCAATTGCAGAATGACTTGGATCCATTCGCCTGGTGGATGAAGCAATCGCTTTTCTACTGCAATTACGGAACCGTCTCAGACTCGCTTGACTGTAAATCAAACTTGGCTTAGAAAAGACACAAACCAAACACCAAAATGTAAACTAACGGATTCTGTCTCTTTTAATTGCAGTTTTTGGTACATGAGCTGGTTTATTGTACCTTTCAAAGGGAAATGGAAAATCTTGTCAGTTCTTTCCATTTACAGTTGGTGGAAAAAAGATTTGCACATGGTTTTAGAAACGCACTACATCTGTTAATATGATTCTGAGCTATAGGGACCAATTTCAGGCACTGAAGAAAAACATATAACTTCATTTATTCACTGAATTAATTTTGCCCATAATTTGCAAAGTCCCTGGTATCTTCTCTCATGCATGATGAATTGTTAGGAATTCAGTGTTCTTAAAATTTCTAATGTCTTCAACAGGTATAGGTCACTGGTCAACTCAAAAATGATAGAGGCTGTATCTCTTTCCAGCTTCTCTTCAGATTCACATGTTTGGCTTATAGAGATACTGTCATGGGAAAACATGTTTTTTTACAAAATGCTTCTCCAGCAGAATCCTTCATAGATTTATTAATATTTCATTTTGAAATTGGAAATGGGGCTAGATATGTTGTTAGTTTCCCGGATGCCCTCAGTTATGTGATTGATAAAACTTCAGCAGCACTGCAAGTTGGAGTGATATCACACCCCTCCTCTTTCCCCTAGAAGCTCAGCAGAACATCAGGTACCAGATAACAACTCCCTGATAGAACAGCACTCAATAGTAAAAATTCAAGTTCAGCTAACCCAAGTTGTGATTCCTCCAGTTACATTGAGTAAGAGAAACAATAACTAATCTGAAAGAAGTGAAGTGCTGGCTCTTTCTGAAAGCACATGACCAGACACGGTGGCCTGAGATGACTGCCTATACACCAGTATTACAACTTAAAGAAATACATTTATTGGTTAATGAATTATATTTTAAATGGTCGAATACATTACTTGCAATGTACACAGTGTAATGTATAAATGAAAATCATGACTTCCTTTAATGTTGGAATTTGAGTATTAGTGTAATCCCACAGCCTATGGGGCAGATGAATTAAAACAGAAATTTGCATTTTTGCTGTTATTTAAAAAAAAAAAATTTCATTAGTATACATCGAGAAAAAACCACCAAGACAAATTAAACTTTAAAATCACAAAGTCTTTATTAAGAAATAACTTACCGAAACTCCACTTGTGCTCCTCTTCAGAAAGTGATCGGGCAATCCATCATGTGGTGCTCGATTTCTCCTCCCTGCCTTCCTTATAGGAGATAGCCAGGGAGGAGTAATCGAGCTCCACATGATGGATCGTTGCCCAGTCGCCTTTTCTGAAGAGAACACCAAGGGGGTTATTTATCGAAGTCCGAATTTATCTCAATATTTTCTGCTAGAAACTCTGATCAAATCTGCTCAGGTTTTTTTAAGCTTATTTATGACATTTTCCCGAAAATATCAGATCTTCAATTTTTTTCTGATTTTTTCATCCATTTTTCAAATTTTTCGGGAATTTTCACCCGAAAACCCAAAATATCATTGAGACTTCTCCCATTGACTTATGTACAACCTTGACAGGTCTGAGATGCCGGATTTTCAGATTCTGACTTTTCAATCCTTAGGGTTTAATAAATTCCAACAAAATTTGTGATTCGTGTCAGATTTTATAAAAAAAAAGTCAAAACATTTTCGTGATTTTTGCATTCAGAGTTTAGTAAATAAGTTCCACGGAAGCTGAGAAGCCTTTGAAACTGTCATACATGGCCACCAACCTTATTGCGTAGCTCTGAATTTGGTCACTAGTTACAGATAACCGGTTCACTTTTTTGGGCAGTCTGTTTAATGGGTGTAAATAGAGGGCAGAGGACTAGTAGTTAAAATGAGTTATATCATTACTGCTATATCTGTATTGTGCCTTTATAACTATTAGTATTTTAACTGCAAATCCTGTTCAAGACAGCATGTTCTCATTTTGTAAATTTTTGATAAGAACATTTGTATGTGTCAGCAGTGTGCCGTATAATTCATAAGGTTTAGTAATGAATACATAATTGCATATTTTAAGCCGTGTGCAAGCGATATTCCAGTTGATGAAATTACATTTATTTTTATAATGCGTTTCCTCATTGTCCTGAATATTTTATACCCAGTCGCTTGTCTTCTCCTGCACATCTCCCGACAGCGGTTATCATATTTCAGGCTGCAGCAGCCGAATTTCTAATATATAGGGCAAATTGTCTATTTATTTAGGCCATTTCTATAAGCCATATACTGTAACTGTTATTTTTTATTTTACATTATTGTCTCATTTATTCTATTTTGGGCATTAACTGCAAAATATATTTTGGAATATATGTTTAGATATTGGAGACTGTATAATGCAGGATAATAAGTACAGGTACATCAACCTTTGGAACTGTTTTTCTTTTTTTTATTGTAGGTAGTGACAGTTGTGCCTAAAATGGGCATTATCATGTGGTTCATGTCAGATGTAATAATGGATAAAGCCATCAGCGTGTCCTGTGAAGGGAAGGGGGAGGAGGTTAAAGTAATTTGAACCTATTTAAAAAAAAAAAGGAATTTAAAGCATATAGTCTGCCATAAAATAGAAAAATGTAATTTTCTCTGTGTTCCTTTAAAGAGCACATCAGCACACAATAGACCAAATAGAGAAGCGTCAGTTCGGTTCCCATGAGGGATCAGCCATAGCTGCCCACTGAACGGTTTTCATAAAAAACACTTTAAAGCAGTAACAACTTTTATTTATAAGATTTGTTATTTGCTTAGTACTTAGCAGTGGAAAGCATTAAGATGTTCTCAGTTTTCAGTTTTTGCTCAAGGTTCTGGGTTTGCTCATGATGAAATATGATTAAAACCCAGACAGAGTTGCAAAGCTGTCTGATACAATAATCGTAATATTACTTTCCTTTCATTCAGGACTTATGGCTAATAATCCTTTAGTAACCATCTGAAATCCTAAGGATTTATTTTTTTCGTTCTTGAAAAGCATAGGTATTCTAGAAAGGAAACAAATTCTTATTATCCATCCTTTGTAGTCCAGCATGAAACAGTGATGGCTATCCCAGGAGACCTGATTTTGGTGGTAGAAGAACTAAAACAGCTTCTGAACCTTATTATTATGCTTAGTATGCTTGGGGGGAAATTTACTTACCTGTGAAAATTCGCCAGCAGCAGCTTCGCACCCAGACAATGTAAATTTACTAAAATGCAAAGTTGCGTCCAGGGCGCCAAACGCTGGCGAATTTCCTCTAGAGTTACTTCGGCAATGCGAGCAAATCCTAGCGCAACTTCATTAGAGGTCTTCGCTCAGGCAAATTTGCATATAGCGGGGAATTTAAAGTGGAATGGACGTATATGTTGCAGCAAATACATTACATAACACAAGTCCAGGGAACCTTAATAAAGAAAATAGAGTTGTTATAATGCCCTACACATAAATACTGCAATTCTCCATAAATTATTACGATTTTAGAACCTCAAGGCAGACAAAAAGTTAAGGCAATAAAAAAACACCCTGAGAGAAAACCAAAATTTTCCAGTATACCACATGGAAACTTGTATTTGGAAAAACTGCACAAATTGCACTAGGAAGCAATACATTTACCTGTAGATTGGAATAATAGCGCTATACGAAGAGTTCTATGAAGCCCATTTGGATGGTAGGGACCATAAAAATGTCCTGCAGGGCCATAACCAGACTTCAGGTTTCCATTTCATTAGTAGTGGCCTGCACACTCTAAAGTAGAGTCCTGCAGCGGGTCGGGTACCCGCAAAAACCTGTGGTACCCTGCGGGTTGCGGGTAGAAGTTCTGGTGTGGGTATAGACGCGGGTCGGCAGTTCTGTGGGTCGCGGTTTGGGCCGCAGGTCTTCTCAATATCGATTTTTACTCCTTTTTTCTGATCACGGTACTTCAAATGATGTTACTTCCAGTTTACAATGACAGTACTTCCTGTTTTACTCATTTTTTTTCTGATCACCCCTTACCTCCGACGATGTCACTTCCGGTTTAAAATGACAGCACTTCCTGATTCTTGATGGTCAGCGGGTCGCGGGTCTGGGTTGCGGATAAGGTACTTGTGGGTCGGATCCAAGCGGGTAAGAATTTGGGTGGCAGGTCTGGGTTGCGGATTGCAGGTTGCAGGTACGGGTCGGGTATGGGTTCCAAATAATGGACCCGCACAGGACTCTACTCTAAAGTACTACCCTTTTCTGTCTAACTGGATCTATTTTTTTAGGCCACATCAGTTCATAAGGCATAATATCTAAACAAGGCCAGTTCTCAAAGTATATATTTATAGGATATATATGAAATAGTAGGAGGATATTCAATAATTCATTTCCACCTGTTTATTTACAGTATATGGAAACCATTTAAAACCATTTATAATGTGTAATGAAGACAGGTATAAGTGGTGCGTTGTCTACCATATTTAATAGAATTTTAATTATCAACTGTTAGATCATTTTGGTACAAGTGTTCTTTATACTTATTTACTGTATATAAGGTTTATAGTGAACTCTCATTAAGGTTATGGTAATAACTTGGACACTTGAGAGAGTTCTGAAGGAAGCAGGTTCACTGTAAACCTTGTATAAAGAACACTTGTACCAAAATGATCTAACAGTAGATAATTACATTTATTAATAAATAAATTAATAAAAATTACATGAAATATGGTAGGCAACGCACCACTTATACCTGTCTTCATGACACATTATAAATGGAATGTTTTACATATAAATAACCAGGTGGACTAAGCCATAGCTCAACAGTACCTTGTACTTTATCCAAATTAAGATATCATTTATCCTTATTGGAAGCAAAATCAGCCTATTGGATTTGTGTAATGTTTCCATGATTTTCTAGTAGACTTGGGGGCAGATTTATCAAGGGTCAAGTTTCGAATAAAAAAAAAAGACCAACCGAAATGTATTTTGTTTTTTTTTTAATTAAGGTTTTTTTGCGTGAATAGCCGTTTTCATTCAAATTGTATGAATCGAAGTAACATCATATTCGATCGAATTAGATTAAAAAAATTTTCTAAAGTCCACCAATTTAGACTAGAAGAAAAGAACTTTCATTTAAAGCAACGTAGGGGGTTCTTCACAGTCAGGACAGTGAAGTTGTGGAATGCACTGCCGGGTGATGTTGTGATGCTGATTCAGTTAATGACTATAAGAATGGCTTGGATGATTTTTTGGACAGACATAATATCAAAGGCTATTGTGATACTAAACTCTATAGTTAGTATAGGTATGGGTATATAGAATTTTAATTAAAAGTAGGGAGGGGTGTGTGTATGGATGCTGGGTTTTCATTTGGAGGGGTTGAACTTGATGGACTTTGTCTTTTTTCAACCCAATTTAACTATGTAACTAACTATGTAACTATGTAATTGACCTAGGAGGTCCCCCATTGCTAAAACAGCAATTCGACCATGAAGTTTTAAAGAGACAGTTCATGATAAACTTCGATATTAGAATTTTCAAATTTTTTCAAATTCGAATCAAATTTGTACTATTCCCTAGTTGAAGGACACAAAAAATAGCTTCGAATTCAAATTTTTTTAATTTGAATTTTCACTTCGACCCTTGATAAAACTGCCCCTTAAGTTATGAAGATCCAAATTACGGAAGATCCATTATACAGAAAACTCCAGGTTCCACGCATTCTGGATAACAGGGCCCATGCCTCTACTATAATTCTCATCATGCTTTGACCCTCAAATATATGTTGGAGCATTCTAGCAATTATAGGTCCATCGACATTTGGTAAGACAAAAAAAAGTTAATAGCAGGGCACAGAACCAAATGCCCCTCAATATGCCTCTGATATTTGTTTATCCAACTTCTTAGCACATTCAAATGCAGGATTGCTTTAAATTTTAATTAAGCCAACTAGGCCAGTTGGACCAAGAGAAGTAAATGTCCCCAGACAGTAGGATAATTATATAGCATGTACCATTCATTCTCTAATTATTCAGTGCACCGGTGGTTCAGTGGTTTTTAGTTGCCATTCTGGCAACAAATGAGGCTTCTGATTGATCTGCTGCCATATGCTAAGCACTTCACAAATGGACTATGTATATCACGAAGCGCAGGGGCTTTCTAACAGTATTTCTTAGGGTAGAAGAAAAAAAATATTTTCAAATATTTATTCAATTAAAAAAAAAAATATTCATATTTATATATGTAACTATTATTTTCAGTAAATTTATTTTTCTTTCTGAAGATGTGATCTTAAATCTCCAGACAGGCCAAAAGACACGGCTGTTAATTTTACGCACAGCGTTATGAGGCTTTCAGTGGTTTGTGTTAATAAACTTAACAGTCTTTTTATGTGCCACTGAGCAGGAAAGCACAGGAAAAAAATATCATTTAATTCCCCAGGTCCTGATGTTGTAATCTTATCAGATATGTCTTTTCCAAGAATTCATACATATTCATATTAATATAAATAATGTAGTTACTTTCTACACACATAACAATACTGCCAACATGCAATGCATTTTTTCCCCCTCTAATGAATTCACTTTAAAGTTTTTGACACAGTGACATACAAGGTAAGGCAACCTTTCCTCAAGTTATCACCACCATTATTTTATTGGGATTTTCCTTGAGTTATACAACAACATGACTACGCAGCCTTCTACAGACATTGCTCATCATCCTTCACGTCAGTAACAGGTCTTCTTATCTCACAACAAAACCTTAATAAAAGAAAACACATTGTGCTAATTAAATGGTAAAATATTTTGATAGTTGTAGCCCTCTGAAGTATTCACACCATGATACTAGTAACTTGTGCCCCACATTCCCATCTAATGTGATTAAGGTGTAAAGCATAAACCTACAGTAACCCTATACTTAACATTAGCCTTTGAACATCAATCATAGCTAAGGTTTCCTACAATGTTACTGGAATTTTGGGCATTATTTTGCTAAAGTCCGAATTTTTCTGATCAGAGTTTTTAAGGGGAAAACACAATTTTTTCTTGGAAAAAAACCTCGATTTTTTCAAGAGTTATTATAACCCAAGGCTGCTAAAAGTCTGAATCAAAAAATACTCCATCTCAAACCTGCAAAGGTCATGAATAGAGATGTCGCGAACTGTTCGCCGGCGAACTTGTTCGCGCGAACATCGGGTGTTCGCGCTCGCCGGAAGTTCGCGAACGTCGCGCGACGTTCGCCATTTTGGGTTCGCCATTGTTGGCGCTTTTTTTTGCCCTCTCACCCCAGACCAGCAGGTACATGGCAGCCAATCAGGAAGCTCTCCCCTGGACCACTCCCCTTCCCTATAAAAACCGAAGCCCTGCAGCGTTTTTTCACTCTGCCTGTGTGTGCTGAAGAGATAGTGTAGGGAGAGAGCTGCTGCCTGTTAGTGATTTCAGGGACAGTTGAAAGTTTGCTGGCTAGTAATCGTTTTGATACTGCTCTGTTATTGGAGGGACAGAAGTCTGCAGGGGTTTGAGGGACATTTAAGCTTAGGTAGCTTTGCTGGCTAGTAATCTACCTTCTACTGCAGTGCTCTGTATGTAGCTGCAGTGGGCAGCTGTCCTGCTTCTGATCTCATCTGCTGACTGCTGCAATAACAGTAGTCCTTGTAAGGACTGCTTTTATTTATTTTTTTGTTGTTTTACTACTACTACTACTACTACTATAAGAGCCCAGTGCTATTAGTCTAGCAGTGTTGGGGAGTGGGACTGGTGTGCTAATCTGCTGCTCCTAGTAGTTCAGCAGCACCAACTTTAATTTTTTTTTTTAATATTCATTTTTTTTTATTTTACTTTTTTTTATTTTACTACCGCTGTAGTAGTGTATAAGTTGACCTTTTAGGCATTATTTGCCCTGTAGGCATTATTTGCACACTGTTTTTCTTCAACCCGCCATCTAGCTGTGTGACCTTGTTCACATTCTGTCTAAATATCCATAATATTACCGTCTCCAGAAAAAACACCGGAGTGACTTTTTTCAAGCAGCCATAATATATTTTACGTAATCCGTATCCACCGCTGTAGTAGTATATACGTTGACCTTGTAGGCATTATTTGCACACTGTTTTCTTCAACCCGCCATCTAGCTGTGTGACCTTGTTCACATTCTGTCTAAATATCCATAATATTACCGTCTCCAGAAAAAACACCGGAGTGACTTTTTTCAAGCAGCATTCATATATTTTACGTAATCCGTATCCACCGCTGTAGTAGTGTATACGTTGACCTTGTAGGCATTATTTGCACACTGTTTTCTTCAACCCGCCATCTAGCTGTGTGACCTTGTTCACATTCTGTCTAAATATCCATAATATTACCGTCTCCAGAAAAAACACCGGAGTGACTTTTTTCAAGCAGCATTCATATATTTTACGTAATCCGTATCCACCGCTGTAGTAGTGTATACGTTGACCTTGTAGGCATTATTTGCACACTGTTTTCTTCAACCCGCCATCTAGCTGTGTGAGCTTGTTCACATTTTGTCTAAATATTGATAATATTATCGTCTCTAGAAAAACCACTTGAGTTACTTTTTTCAAGCAGCATTCATATATTTTACGTAATCCGTATCCACCGCTGTAGTAGTGTATACGTTGACCTTGTAGGCATTATTTGCACAGTGTTTTCTTCAACCTAGGTCACAAAAGTGTCGATTACCTGACCTTTATTAAAATGAATGAGGGGTGGATCTCGGAGGGTTACTGCACGCCAACGACGTTGACCTTGTAGGCATTGTTTGCCCAGTTTTTTTGGCCGCAGCCACTGAAGCACAGAGGCCAGAAAAAATATGCCATATAAATGCTGAAAATAGTCATTTTTTGCCATACGTTGACTCAACGTATATGGCAAAAAATGACTATTTTCAGCATTTATATGGCATATTTTTTCTGGCAACTGTGCTTCAGTGGCTGCGGCCAAAAAAACTGGGCAAACAATGTCTACAAGGTCAACGTATGGCGAAAAATGACTATTTTCAGCATTTATATGGCATATTTTTTATGGCAACTGTGCTTCAGTGGCTGCGTCCAAAAAAACTGGGCAAACAATGCCTACAAGGTCAACGTATGGCAGTTGTTTAAAGAGAACAGTAGATTACTAGCCAGCAAAGCTACCTAAGCTAAAATGTCCCTCAAATCCCTGCAGACTTCTGTCCCTCCAATACAGAGCAGTATCAAGCAGATTACTAGCCAGCAAATTTACTATCATCTGTCCCTGAAATCACTAACAGCTCTCCCCCTACACTATCTCTTCCAAGCACACACAGGCAGATTTTTCAGATACATTTTTGCCCTTGATCCCCCTCTGGCATGCCACTGTCCAGGTCGTTGCACCCTTTAAACAACTTTAAAATCATTTTTCTGGCCAGAAATGTCTTTTCTAGATGTTAAAGTTCGCCTTCCCATTGAAGTCTATGGGGTTCGCGAACCGTTCGCGAACCGCTCGCATTTTTGCGCAAGTTCGCGAATATGTTCGCGAACTTTTTTTCCGACGTTCGCTACATCCCTAGTCATGAAGACCTCAATGGCAGATGTCCCTTTTACAACTGGAAGATATCATGATCTGCACTGCGTTTCGTACGATAATCAGAAAATCTGTGGTTTTCGTGCAATAATCAGAAAAAGTCTGAGATTTGAAAAATTGTACGTTTCGAATATTTTCACAACTTTGTCAAGGGTTTATAGGGTTTGGTCGAAGTTGTTTTAGTAAAATAATGAGAAGAATTTGGATTCCAGTAAATAACCTCTGAAAAGTCAGTAGGGGACTACTATCTACAAAAGCACCCGCTAGAGTGGTTGCTTCAAATTGAACACAAAGGAGAGCACATATTGACGTAATTCGTTAAGGTTCTTGAGTTTAAACATGCTCCTCGGCCTCCACATGGTTGCCAATGCATCAATCCATTTTTTTGATAGATGGTGCACAACTGCTCCAACTGACATTGGGGAACCCTTGGGCTACCATCACCCTAGACTTTGGTGTAGCTCAAGGAATCCCATAGATCAGTGGGTTGTATTTGAAAAAACACAACTTGCACACAAAAGCAATTGCATCGGTTCAATAGTGGAGAACACAAATTGGCGTGTGGCCACAATTACTAGGAAATATGTTGCATTATGGGTACAAAACATCCAAAATTGCAATGCCAACATAGCTACTTTTCTGAACAAAGCAAAATTCAGAGTCTGGTGGACCTTTTATTCATGAAAAGTGATGGGCAATAGATTTGCCAGGCATGGATTTGCAGCAAATTTTCATGTTTCGCCGCCATCTAAAGTTTTCACGAAACTGCATAGAAAATTCGACTACGAAATAATTTGCCGTGACAAAAAATTGCTGTGTGTTATAATTTGTGCACCCATAAAAATTGTCACCCATCAATATAATTTTGACGCCCTTTGACTTCAATACATTTGCGAATTTTTGCATTTTTGAATTTATTTGCCAGATTCCATCACTATTCATGAACAAACAACTTGTACAAAAAGAAAGGTGCATCTACTATATCAGTATGCCCTGTAATGAAAAGCTGCAGTATTTCTTCTTTTTCGTATTAGGAGATTAAGGAATTCTGTCTAAGGCACCAAAACTATTGCAAATGAATTGCTATGAACTTGCCTCCTATACAATCAATTACTTCAGATGTTATTTCTTTATAGGCTCCCTTTGATCAGGATCAGTGTTCTTAATTTCAAATGCAAAAACAATGATGTTCAGAGGAATAAAATTGCATGTTGGCTGCTTAATGCATTTCTTTAAAGGAAAAATAATCTTTCATGGTTCCACTACAAAGAGTATTAAGAAGTAATGTATTTTAATTCTCCATCTACCTTTTCCCTTTTTCCATTAAGATGTTGTAGAACTAGCAATTGTATGCATGTTACTGTCAAATGAAAACCTGCTACCAATCAGTCCCTTCTTATGTACAAGTGTAATAATACATGTATTGATGCTTTATATAAGGCCCTGTTTCACTGCAGGAGTGAGATTTCCTTTTTATGTTTGTTAACATTCTTTGTTAACATTAAAGGGATTGTGTTGTGATTTTTATGATGACGTTTTTATTTCCAAATTACACTGTTTAAACTGCTAATACTTCACTTTACCATTTAAAATTTCATTTCTAACCCAACAAGTATATATTTTTTTAGTTGTAATATTGGTGTGTAGGTGCCATCTATAATTACTTTGCCTGGTCATGTGCTTTCTGGCAGGCTATTGTTTCTCTTACTCAGTGTAACTGAAGGAGTCGCAGTGGGACATGGATTTTTACTATTGAGTGCTGTTCTTAGATTTACCAGGCAGCTGTTATCTGGTAGACTGATTGTGGGGGTGGTATAATGCAACTTGCAGTACAGCAGTAAAGAGTGATTGAAGTTTATCAGATCACAAATCACATGACTGGTGGCACCTGGGAAACTGACAATATGTCTAGCCCCAAGTCAGGTTTTAAAATGAAATACAAAAAAAAAAGGTTTTCTCTTTGGAAAAATGGATTTCAGTGCAGAAGTCTGCTGAGGCAATACTATTAACTGATGCATTTAGAGAAAAAAAACATGTTTTCCCATGACAGTATCCCTTTAATAATAGGCGCAATGAAAAACATTTTTTTATTTGTGGGACAAATTTTTGTCGGAAATAGGACCATTCACTTTTTCAGGTCAATTAATTCTTAATCTGGAACTACGTTGACCCAGATGTGCCAATGACATCACCAAAGGTTGGTGAAAAGAGGTTCCAAAAGGATCTATGGAAGAGTCACTTTTACTGTGTGTGTTATAGTGTGATCCCTATGAAGTGCTATGGCAGTTTGGACAATGAACCCACTCTGACCTGCATAGTTTAGATATGTACCATATACTGAAGCTATATCAAGATCAAGTAGACTATTCTGTTTATGTGCTACCTCTCTGTTCTAGGTAAATACAACAACGCAACACCATCAGACACGGGGTATTTATCAAGGTCTGAATTGATCTCAGTATTTCTATGTTAAAAATCCGAGCAACTCCGATTGACCGAATGGACCTTATTTATCAATAAAAAAAAGTCAGAAAAAATAGGTTGTGGCAAAAATCCGATAACTTCAGACCTTTGCTTGAAAAGTAGGAATTTCTTGGACTTTTCCGCAAATACTACAAATTTTTCAGACTTTTTGGTTCGGAATCCACAAAATCATCGGATATCAGTAGAGACAGCAGCGCAGACACTCGGTCCTTCCCCATTGACTTATACAGGACCTCAAGATCTTTGCTGGATTTTTGGATTCAGGCCTTTCAGACCATCTGACTTCAATAAATCCAGAAAAATTATTTTTTTATGGTCAGAAAAATGTGAATTTTTTGGATTTCGGGTATTCTGTGTTTGATAAATAACCCTCACAGTGAATAGTTTATATACTCAAACTTTAAGCAACTATAGCTGAGTAACGATATGAAACCCGATTTCTAAATTTGGTCTCAATCAATACAAATGAGCATGAGT